>NW_027413970.1:1862500-2180000 GCF_048773025.1 Camelus bactrianus | reverse complement strand
GTCCGCTAATTACCTCCCCTGTCCATGGGGAGGTACTAGATGCTGAATGCGTTTCCAGCCCAAACCCCGCCTTTCCTCGGCAGCCCGCACTGTGAGGGACTCGGGGGAGACTCTCAAAAGGCTCCTAGGAGATCCCGGGTGCTGCAGACCGAAGACGGAACCTACCCACACTCAGAATTCCGGAACACGGCTGACTGTGTGGGGGAGGTTCGGGGCCGCCCTCCACGCAGCTTCCTGGTGTCACAGGTGTTCCCTGGCAGGGGGAAGTCCGCTAATTACCTCCCCTGTCCATGGGGAGGCACTAGAAGCTACCTGCTTTTCCAGCCCAACCCCCGCCTTTCCCCGGCAGCCTTCAATGGGAGGGACTCGGGGAAGACTCTCGAAGGGCTCCTAGGAGATCCTGGGTGCTGCAGACAGAAGACGGAACCTCCCCACCCTCAGAATTCCGGAACACGGGTGACTGTGTGGGTGAGGTTTAGGGCCACCCTCCACGAAGCTTCCTGGTGTCACAGGTGTTCCCTCGGAAGGGGAAGTCCGCTAATTACCTCCCCTTTCCATGGGGAGGCACTAGATGCTACTTGCGTTTCCAGCCCAACCCCCGCCTTTCCCCGGCAGCCCGCACTGTGAGGGACTCGTGGAAGACACTTGAAGGGCTCCTAGGAGATCCCGGGTGCTGCAGAGAGAAGACGGAACCTCCCCATCCTCAGAATTCCGGAACACGGGTGACTGTGTGTGTGAGGTTTAGGGCCGCCCTCCACGCAGCTTCCTGGTGTCACAGGTGTTCCCTCGCAAGGTGAAGTCCGCTAATTACCTCCCCTGTCCATGGGGAGGCACTAGATGCTACCTGCGTTTCCAGGCCAACCCCCGCCTTTCCCCGGCAGCCCGCACTGGGAGGGACTCGGGGAAGACACTCGAAGGGCTCTTAGGAGATCCCAGGTGCTGCAGACAGAAGACGGAACCTCCCCACACTCAGAATTCCGGAACACGGGTGACTGTGTGGGTGAGGTTTAGGTCCGCCCTCCACGCAGCTTCCTGGTGTCACAGGTGTTCCCTCACAAGGGGAAGTCCGCTAATTACCTCCCCTGTCCATGGGGAGGCACTAGATGCTACCTACTTTTCCAGCCCAACCCCCGTCTTTCCCGGGCAGAATGCACTGGTAGGGACTCGGGGAAGACTCTCGAAGGGCTCCTAGGAGATCCCGGGTGGTGCAGACAGTAGACGGAACCAACCCACACTCAGAATTCCGGAACACGGGTGAGTGTGGGTGAGGTTTAGGGACGCCCTCCACCCAGCTTCCTGGTGTCACAGGTGTTCCCTCGCTAGGGGAAGTCCGCTAATTACCTCCCCTGTCCATGGGGAGGCACTAGATGCTGAATGCGTTTCCAGCCCAAACCCCGCCTTTCCCCGGCAGCCCGCACTGGGAGGGACTCGGGGGAGACTCTCAAAGGGCTCCTAGGAGATCCTGGGTGCTGCAGACCGAAGACGGAACCTCCCCACACTCAGAATTCCGGAACACGGCTGACTGTGTGGGGGAGGTTCGGGGCCGCCCTCCACGCAGCTTCCTGGTGTCACAGGTTTTCCCTGGCAGGGGGAAGTCCGCTAATTACCTCCCCTGTCCAGGGGGAGGCACTAGATGCTACCTGCGATTCCAGCCCAAACCCCGCCTTTCCCTGGCAGCTCGCAGTGGGAGGGACTCGGGGAAGACACACGAAGGGCTCCTAGGAGATCCCGGGTGCTGCAGACAGAAGACGGGACCTCCCCTCACTCAGAATTCCGGAACACGGCTGACTGTGTAGGGGAGGTTCGGGGCCGCCCTCCACGCAGCTTCCTGGTGTCACAGGTGTTCCCTGGCAGGCGGAAGTCCGCTAATTACCTCCCCTGTCCAGGGGGAGGCACTAGATGCTACCTGCTTTTCCAGCCGAACCCCCGCTTTTCCCCGGCAGCCCGCACTGGGAGGGACTCGGGGGAGACTCTCAAAGGGCTCCTAGGAGGTCCCGGGTGCTGCAGACAGAAGACGGAACCTCCCCACACTCAGAATTCCGGAACACGTGTGACTGTGTGGGTGAGGTTTAGGGCCGCCCTCCACGCAGCTTCCTGGTGTCACAGGTGTTCCCTCGCAAGGGGAAGTCCGCTAATTACCTCCCCTGTCCATGGGGAGGCACTAGATGCTACCTGCGTTTCCAGCCCAACCGCTGCCTTTCCCCGGCAGCCCGCAATGGGAGGGACTCGGGGGAGACTCTCAAAAGGCTCCTAGGAGATCCCGGGTGCTGCAGACCGAAGACGGAACCTACCCACACTCAGAATTCCGGAACACGGCTGACTGTGTGGGGGAGGTTCGGGGCCGCCCTCCACGCAGCTTCCTGGTGTCACAGGTGTTCCCTGGCAGGGGGAAGTCCACTAATTACCTCCCCTGTCCATGGGGAGGCACTAGATGCTACCTGCTTTTCCAGCCAAACCCCCGCCTTTCCCCGGCAGCCTTCACTGGGAGGGACTCGGGGAAGACTCTCGAAGGGCTCCTAGGAGATCCTGGGTGCTGCAGACAGAAGACGGAACCTCCCCACCCTCAGAATTCCGGAACAGGGGTGACTGTGTGGGTGAGGTTTAGGGCCACACTCCACGCAGCTTCCTGGTGTCACAGGTGTTCCCTCGGAAGGGGAAGTCCGCTAATTACCTCCCCTGTCCATGGGGAGGCACTAGATGCTACCTGCTTTTCCAGCCCAACCCCCGCCTTTCCCCGGCAGCCCGCAATGTGAGGGACTCGTGGAAGACACTTGAAGGGCTCCTAGGAGATCCCGGGTGCTGCAGACAGAAGACGGAACCTCCCCACCCTCAGAGTTCCGGAACACTGGTGACTGTGTGGGTGAGCTTTAGGGCCGCCTTCCACGCAGCTTCCTGGTGTCACAGGTGTTCCCTCGCAAGGGGAAATCCGCTAATTACCTCCCCTGTCCATGGGGAGGCACTAGATGCTACCTGCGTTTCCAGCCCAACCCCCGCCTTTCCCCGGCAGCCTACACTGGGAGGGACTCGGGGAAGACTCTCGAAGGGCTCCTAGGAGATCCCGGGTGCTGAAGACAGAAGACGGAACCTCCCCATCCTCAGAATTCCGGAACACGGGTGACTGTGTGGGTGAGGTTTAGGGCCACCCTCCACGCAGCTTCCTGTTGTCACAGGTGTTCCCTCGCAAGGGGAAGTCCGCTAATTACCTCCCCTGTCCATGGGGAGGCACTAGATGCTACCTGCTTTTCTAGGCAAACCCCCGCCTTTCCCCGGCAGCCCGCACTGGGAGGGACTCAGGGAAGACACTCGAAGGGCTCCTAGGAGATCCCGGGTGCTGCAGACAGAAGACGGAACCTCCCCACACTCAAAATTCTGTAACACGGGTGACTGTGTGTGTGAGGTTTAGGGCCGCCCTCCACGCAGCTTCCTGGTGTCACAGGTGTTCCCTCGCAAGGTGAAGTCCGCTAATTACCTCCCCTGTCCATGGGGAGGCACTAGATGCTACCTGCGTTTCCAGGCCAACCCCCGCCTTTCCCCGGCAGCCCGCACTGGGAGGGAATCGGGGAAGACACTCGAAGGGCTCTTAGGAGATCCGGGGTGCTGCAGACAGAAGACGGAACCTCCCCACACTCAGAATTCCGGAACACGGGTGAGAGTGTGTGAGGTTTAGTGACGCCCTCCACGCAGCTTCCTGGAGTCACAGGTGTTCCTTTGCAAGGGGAAGTCCGCTAATTACCTCCCCTGTCCATGGGGAGGCACTAGATGCTACCTGCGTTTCCAGCCCAACCCCCGCCTTTCCCCGGCAGCCCGCACTGTGAGGGACTCGTGGAAGACACTCGAAGGGCTCCTAGGAGATCCCGGGTGCTGCAGACAGAAGACGGAACCTCCCCACACTCAGAATTCCGAAACACGGGTGACTGTGTGGGTGAGGTTTAGGGCCGCCCTCCACGCAGCTTCCTGGTGTCACAGGTGTTCCCTCACAAGGGGAAGTCCGCTAATTACCTCCCCTGTCCATGTGGAGGCACTAGATGCTACCTACTTTTCCAGCCCAACCCCCGTCTTTCCCGGGCAGAATGCACTGGTAGGGACTCGGGGAAGACTCTCGAAGGGCTCCTAGGAGATCCCGGGTGGTGCAGACAGTAGACGTAACCTACCCACACTCAGAATTCCGGAACACGGGTGAGTGTGGGTGAGGTTTAGCGACGCCCTCCACCCAGCTTCCTGGTGTCACAGGTGTTCCCTCGCAAGGGGAATTCCGCTAATTACCTCCCCTGTCCATGGGGAGGCACTAGATGCTGAATGCGTTTCCAGCCCAAACCCCGCCTTTCACCGGCAGCCCGCACTGTGGGGGACTCGGGGGAGACTCTCAAAGGGCTCCTAGGAGATCCCGGGTGCTGCAGACCGAAGACGGAACCTCCCCACACTCAGAATTCCGGAACACGGCTGACTGTGTGGGGGAGGTTCGGGGCCGAACTCCAGGCAGCTTCCTGGTGTCACAGGTTTTCCCTGGCAGGGGGAAGTCCGCTAATTACCTCCCCTGTCCATGGGGAGGCACTAGATGCTACCTGCCTTTCAAGCCCAAACCCCGCCTTTCCCTGGCAGCTCGCAGTGGGAGGGACTCGGGGAAGACACACGAAGGGCTCCTAGGAGATCCCGGGTGCTGCAGACAGAAGACGGGACCTCCCCACACTCAGAATTCCGGAACACGGCTGACTGTGTAGGGGAGGTTCGGGGCCGCCCTCCACGCAGCTTCCTGGTGTCACAGGTGTTCCCTGGCAGGCGGAAGTCCGCTAATTACCTCCCCTGTCCAGGGGGAGGCACTAGATGCTACCTGCTTTTCCAGCCCAACCCCCGCTTTTCCCCGGCAGCCCGCACTGGGAGGGACACGGGGGAGACTCTCAAAGGGCTCCTAGGAGGTCCCGGGTGCTGCAGACAGAAGACGGAACCTCCCCACACTCAGAATTCCGGAACACGGGTGACTGTGTGGGGGAGGTTTAGGGCCGCCCTCCACGCAGCTTCCTGGTGTCACAGGTGTTCCCTCGCAAGGGGAAGTCCGCTAATTACCTCCACTGTCCATGGGGAGGCAATAGATGCTACCTGCGTTTCCAGCACAACCCCTGCCTTTCCTCGGCAGCCCGCAATGGGAGGGACACGGGGAAGACACTCGAAGGGCTCTTAGGAGATCCCGGGTGCTGCAGACAGAAGACGGAACCTCCCCACACTCAGAATTCTGGAACACGGGTGAGTGTGTGTGAGGTTTAGGGCCGCCCTCCACGCAGCTTCCTGGTGTCACAGGTGTTCCCTCGCAAGGGGAAGTCCGCTAATTACCTCCCCTGTCCATGGGGAGGCACTAGATGCTACCTGCGTTTGCAGCCCAACCCCCGCCTTTCCCCGGCAGCCTACACTGGGAGGGACTCGGGGAAGACTCTCGAAGGGCTCCTAGGAGATCCCGGGTGCTGAAGACAGAAGACGGAACCTCCCCACACTCAGAATTCCGGAACACGGGTGACTGTGTGGGTTAGGTTTAGGGCCACCCTCCACGCAGCTTCCTGGTGTCACAGGTGTTCCCTCGCAAGGGGAAGTCCGCTAATAACCTCCCCTGTCCATGGGGTGGCACTAGATGCAACCTGCTTTTCTAGGCCAACCCCCGCCTTTCCCCGGCAGCCCGCACTGGGAGGGACTCGGGGAAGACACTCGAAGGGCTCCTAGGAGATCCTGGGTGCTACAGACAGAAGACGGAAACTCCCCACACTGAAAATTCTGGAACACGGGTGACTGTGTGTGTGAGGTTTAGGGCCGCACTCCACGCAGCTTCCTGGAGTCACAGGTGTTCCCTTGCAAGGGGAAGTCCGCTAATTACCTCCCCTGTCCATGGGGAGGCACTTGATGCTACCTGCGTTTCCAGCCCAACCCCCGCCTTCCCCCGGCAGCCCGCACTGGGAGGGACTCGGGGAAGACACGCAAAGGGCTCCTAGAAGATCCCGGGTGCTGCAGACAGAAGACGGAACCTCCCCATAATCAGAATTCCGGAACACGGCTGACTGTGTGGGGGAGGTTTGGGGCCGCCCTCCACGCAGCTGCCTGGTGTCACAGGTTTTCCCTGGCAGGGGGAATTCCGCTAATTACCTCCCATGTCCAGGGGGAGGCACTAGATGCTACCTGCATTTCCAGCTCAACATCCAAATTTCCCCGGAGGCCCGCACTGGGAGGGACTCGGGGAAGGCCCTCGAATGGCTCCTAGGAGATCCCGGGTGCTGCAGGCAGAAGACGTAACCTCCCCACACTCAAAATTCCAGAACACGGCTCACTGTGTGAGGGATAATTGGGGCCGCCCTCCACGCAACTGCATGGTGTCACAGGTGTTCCCTGGCAGGGGGAAGTCCGCTAATTACCTCCCCTGTAAAGGGGGAGGCACTAGATATTGCCTGCATTTCCAGCCCAACCCCCACATTTCCCGGCAGGCCGCACTGGGAGGGACTCGGGGAAGACAAGCGAAATTCTCCTAGGAGATCCCGGGTGCTGCAGACAGAAGACGGAACCTCCCCACACTCAGAATTCCGGAACACGGCTGACTGTTTGGGGGAGGTTTAGGGCCACCCTCCACGCAGCTGCCTGGTGTCACATGTGTTTTCCGCAGGGGGAAGTCCGCTAATTACCTCCCCTGTACAGGGGGAGGCACTAGATTCTACTTGCATTTCCATTCCACCCCCCGACTTTCCCTGGCAGCCCGCAATGTGAGGCACTCGGGGAAGACACGCGAAGGGCTCCTAGGAGATCTCGGGTGCTGCAGACCGAAGACGGAACCTCCCCACACTCAGAATTCCGGAACACGGCTTACTGTGTGGCGGAGGATTGGGGCCGAACTCCACGCAGTTGCCTGGTGTCACAGGTGTTCCCTGGCAGGGGGAAGTCCGCTAATTACCTCCCCTGTCCAGGGGGAGGCACTAGATGCTACCTGCATTTCCAGCTCAACCCCCGCCTTTCCCTGGCACCCCGCATTGTGAGGGACTCAGGGAAGACACTCGAAAGGCTCCTAGGAAATCCCGGGTGCTGCAGACAGAAGCCGGAACCTCCCCACTCTGAGAATAGCGGAACACGCCTGACTGTGTGGGGAAGGTTCGGGGCCGCCCCCCACGCAGCTGCCTGGTGTCACAGGTGTTCCCTGGCAGGGTGAAGTCCGCTAATTACCTCCCGTGTCCAGGGGTAGGTACTAGATTCTACCTGAATTTCCAGCCCAACCCCCGCATTTCCCGGCAGCCCACACTGGGAATGACTCGGGGAAGACACGCGAAGGGCTCCTAGGCGATCGCGAGTGCTGCAGACAGAAGCCGGAACCTCCCCACTCTGAGAATAGCGGAACAGGGCTGACTGTGTGGGGGAGGTTCGGGGCCGCCCCCCACGCAGCTGCCTGGTGTCACAGGTGTTCCCTGGCAGGGGGAATTCCGCTAATTCCCTCCCCTGTCCAGGGGGAGGCACTAGATGTTACCTGCATTTCCTGCCACTCCCCCGAATTTCCCCGGCAACCCGCACTTGGAGGGACTCGGGGAAGACACGCGAAGGGCTCCTAGGAGACCCAGGGGGCTACAGACAGAAGATGGAACCTCCCCACCCTCAGAATTCTGGAACACGGCTGACTGTGTGGGGGAGGCTGGGGCCGACCTCCACGAAGCTGCATGGTGTCACAAATGTTCCCTGGCAGTGGGAAGTCCGCTAATTACCTCCC
This sequence comes from Camelus bactrianus, assembly GCF_048773025.1. Lineage (NCBI taxonomy): Eukaryota > Metazoa > Chordata > Mammalia > Artiodactyla > Camelidae > Camelus > Camelus bactrianus. The sequence goes on along the minus strand of NW_027413970.1, from coordinate 2,172,280 downwards.
CTGTCCAGGGGGAGGCACTAGATGCTACCTGCAATTCCAGCACAAACCCTGCCTTTCCCCGGCAGCCCGCACTGGGAGGGATTCGGGGAAGACATGCGAAATTCTCCTAAGAGATCCCGGGTGCTGCAGACAGAAGACGGAACCTCCCCAAACTCAGAATTCCGGAAAAAGTGTGACTGTGTGGGTGAGGATTAGGGCCTCCCTCCACGCAGCTGCCTGGTTTCACAGGTGTTCCCTGGCAGGGGGAAGTCCGCTAATTACCTCCCTGGTCCAGAGTTAGGTACTAGATGCTACTTGCATTTCCAGACCAACCCCAGCCTTTCCCCGGAAGCTCGCACTGGGAGGCACTCGGGGAAGACACTCGAATGGCTCCTAGGAGATCCCTGGTGCTGCAGACAGAAGACGGAAACTCCCCACACTCAGAATACCGGAACACGGCTGCCTGTGTAGGGGATGTTTGGGGCCGCCCTCCACGCAGCTGCCTGGTGTCACAAGTTTTCCCTGGCAGGGGGAAGTCCGCTAATTACCTCCCCTGTCCAGGGGGATGCACTAGATGCTACCTGCATTTCCAGCCCAACCCCCGCCTTTCCCTGGCAGCCCGCACTGGGAGGCACTCGGGGAAGACACGCGAAGTGCTCCTAGGAAATCCCGGTTGCTGCAGAAAGAAGACGGAACCTCCCCACACTCAGAATTCCGGAACACATCTGACTGTGTTGGTGAGATTTAGGGCTGCCCTCCACGCAGCTGCCTGAGGTCACAGCTGTTCACTCTCAGGGGGAAGTCCGCTAATTTTCTCCCCTTTCCAGGGGGAGGCACTAGTTGCTACCTGCATTTCCAGCCAAACCCCCGATTTCCCCGGCAGCCCGAAATGGGAGGCACTCTGGGAAGACACGCGAAGGGCTCCTAGGAGATTCGGGTGCTGCAGACAGAAGTCGGAACCTCCCCACACTCAGAATTCCGGAACACGGCTGACTGTGTGGGGGAGTTTTGTCGCCGCCCTCCATGCAGCTGCCTGGTGTCACAGGTGATCCCTGGCATGGGGAATCCCTCTAATTACATACCCAGTCCAGGTGGAGGCACCAGATGCTACCTGTATTTCCAGCCCAACCCCAGCCTTCCCCCGGCAGCCCGCACTGGGAGGGAATCGGGAAAGACACGCAAATGGCTCCTAGATGATCCCGGGTGCTGCAGACAGAAGACGGAACCTCCCCATAATCAGAATTCCGGAACACGGCTGACTGTGTGGGGGAGGTTTGGGGCCGCCCTCCACGCAGCTGCCTGGTGTCACAGGTTTTCCCTGGCAGGGGGAATTCCGCTAATTACCTCCCATGTCCAGGGGGAGGCACTAGATGCTACCTGCATTTCCAGCTCAACCCCCAAATTTCCCCGGCAGCCCGCAGTGGGAGGGACTCGGGGAAGACCCTCGAAGGGCTCCTAGGAGATCCCGGGTGCTGCAGGCAGAAGACGTAACCTCCCCACACTCAGAATTCCAGAACACGGCTCACTGTGTGAGGGAGAATTGGGGCCGCCCTCCACGCAGCTGCATGGTGTCACAGGTGTTCCCTGGCAGGGGGAAGTCCGCTAATTACCTCCCCTGTAAAGGGGGAGGCACTAGATATTGCCTGCATTTCCAGCCCAACCCCCACCTTTTCCCGGCAGGCCGCACTGGGAGGGAGTCGGGGAAGACAAGCGAAATTCTCCTAGGAGATCCCGGGTGCTGCAGACAGAAGACGGAACCTCCCCACACTCAGAATTCCGGAACACGGCTGACTGTTTGGGGGAGGTTTAGGGCCGCCCTCCACGCAGCTGCCTGGTGTCACAGGTGTTCCCTGGCAGGGGGAATTCCGCTAATTCCCTCCCCTGTCCAGGGGGAGGCACTAGATGTTACCTGCATTTCCTGCCACTCCCCCGAATTTCCCCGGCAACCCGCATTTGGAGGGACTCGGGGAAGACACGCGAAGGGCTCCTAGGAGACCCAGGGGGCTACAGACAGAAGATGGAACCTCCCCACCCTCAGAATTCTGGAACACGGCTGACTGTGTGGGGGAGGCTGGGGCCGACCTCCACGAAGCTGCATGGTGTCACAAATGTTCCCTGGCAGTGGGAAGTCCGCTAATTACCTCCCCTGTCCAGGGGGAGGCACTAGATGCTACCTGCAATTCCAGCACAAACCCTGCCTTTCCCCGGCAGCCCGCACTGGGAGGGATTCGGGGAAGACATGCGAAATTCTCCTAAGAGATCCCGGGTGCTGCAGACAGAAGACGGAACCTCCCCAAACTCAGAATTCCGGAAAAAGTGTGACTGTGTGGGTGAGGATTAGGGCCTCCCTCCACGCAGCTGCCTGGTTTCACAGGTGTTCCCTGGCAGGGGGAAGTCCGCTAATTACCTCCCTGGTCCAGAGTTAGGTACTAGATGCTACTTGCATTTCCAGACCAACCCCAGCCTTTCCCCGGAAGCTCGCACTGGGAGGCACTCGGGGAAGACACTCGAATGGCTCCTAGGAGATCCCTGGTGCTGCAGACAGAAGACGGAAACTCCCCACACTCAGAATACCGGAACACGGCTGCCTGTGTAGGGGATGTTTGGGGCCGCCCTCCACGCAGCTGCCTGGTGTCACAAGTTTTCCCTGGCAGGGGGAAGTCCGCTAATTACCTCCCCTGTCCAGGGGGATGCACTAGATGCTACCTGCATTTCCAGCCCAACCCCCGCCTTTCCCTGGCAGCCCGCACTGGGAGGCACTCGGGGAAGACACGCGAAGTGCTCCTAGGAAATCCCGGTTGCTGCAGAAAGAAGACGGAACCTCCCCACACTCAGAATTCCGGAACACATCTGACTGTGTTGGTGAGATTTAGGGCTGCCCTCCACGCAGCTGCCTGAGGTCACAGCTGTTCACTCTCAGGGGGAAGTCCGCTAATTTTCTCCCCTTTCCAGGGGGAGGCACTAGTTGCTACCTGCATTTCCAGCCAAACCCCCGATTTCCCCGGCAGCCCGAAATGGGAGGCACTCTGGGAAGACACGCGAAGGGCTCCTAGGAGATTCGGGTGCTGCAGACAGAAGTCGGAACCTCCCCACACTCAGAATTCCGGAACACGGCTGACTGTGTGGGGGAGTTTTGTCGCCGCCCTCCATGCAGCTGCCTGGTGTCACAGGTGATCCCTGGCATGGGGAATCCCTCTAATTACATACCCAGTCCAGGTGGAGGCACCAGATGCTACCTGTATTTCCAGCCCAACCCCAGCCTTCCCCCGGCAGCCCGCACTGGGAGGGAATCGGGAAAGACACGCAAATGGCTCCTAGATGATCCCGGGTGCTGCAGACAGAAGACGGAACCTCCCCATAATCAGAATTCCGGAACACGGCTGACTGTGTGGGGGAGGTTTGGGGCCGCCCTCCACGCAGCTGCCTGGTGTCACAGGTTTTCCCTGGCAGGGGGAATTCCGCTAATTACCTCCCATGTCCAGGGGGAGGCACTAGATGCTACCTGCATTTCCAGCTCAACCCCCAAATTTCCCCGGCAGCCCGCAGTGGGAGGGACTCGGGGAAGACCCTCGAAGGGCTCCTAGGAGATCCCGGGTGCTGCAGGCAGAAGACGTAACCTCCCCACACTCAGAATTCCAGAACACGGCTCACTGTGTGAGGGAGAATTGGGGCCGCCCTCCACGCAGCTGCATGGTGTCACAGGTGTTCCCTGGCAGGGGGAAGTCCGCTAATTACCTCCCCTGTAAAGGGGGAGGCACTAGATATTGCCTGCATTTCCAGCCCAACCCCCACCTTTTCCCGGCAGGCCGCACTGGGAGGGAGTCGGGGAAGACAAGCGAAATTCTCCTAGGAGATCCCGGGTGCTGCAGACAGAAGACGGAACCTCCCCACACTCAGAATTCCGGAACACGGCTGACTGTTTGGGGGAGGTTTAGGGCCGCCCTCCACGCAGCTGCCTGGTGTCACATGTGTTTTCCGCAGGGGGAAGTCCGCTAATTACCTCCCCTGTACAGGGGGAAGCACTTGATTCTACTTGCATTTCCATTCCACCCCCCGACTTTCCCTGGCAGCCCGCACTGTGAGGCACTCGGGGAAGACACGCGAAGGGCTCCTAGGAGATCTCGGGTGCTGCAGACCGAAGACGGAACCTCCCCACACTCAGAATTCCGGAACACGGCTTACTGTGTGGCGGAGGATTGGGGCCGACCTCCACGCAGTTGCCTGGTGTCACAGGTGTTCCCTGGCAGGGGAAGTCCGCTAATTACCTCCCCTGTCCTGGGGGAGGCACTAGATGCTACCTGCATTTCCAGCTCAACCCCCGCCTTTCCCTGGCACCCCGCATTGTGAGGGACTCGGGGAAGACACGCGAAGGGCTCCTAGGCGATCGCGGGTGCTGCAGACAGAAGCCGGAACCTCCCCACTCAGAATAGCGGAACACGGCTGACTGTGTGGGGAAGGTTCGGGGCCGCCCCCCACGCAGCTGACTGGTGTCACAGATGTTCCCTGGCAGGGGGAATTCCGCTAACTACCTCCACTGTCAGGGGGAGGCACTAGAGTCTACCTGCATTTCCAGCCCAACCCCCGCCTTTCCCCGGCAGCCCACAGTGGGAGGGACTCGGGGAAGACAAGCGAAGTGCTCCTAGGGGATCCCGGGTTCTGCAGACAGAAGACGGAACCTCCCTAATCTTAGAATTCCGGAACACGGCTGACTGTGTGGGGGAGGTTTGGGGACAACACCCACGCAGCTGCCTGGTGTCACACGTGTTCCCTGGCAGGGGGAAGTCGGCTAATTTCCTCCCCTCTCCAGGGGGAGGCACTAGATTTTACCTGCATTTCCAGGCCAACCCCCGCATTTCCCCTGCAGCCCGCACGGGGAAAGAATCGGGAAAACACGCTAAGGGCTCCTAGGAGATCCCGGGTGCTGCAGAGAGAAGACGGAACCTCCCCACACTCAGAATTCCGGAACTCGGCTGACTGTGTTTGGGAGGTTTGGGGCCGCCCTCCACGCAGCTGCTTGGTGTCACAGGTGTTCCCTGGCAGGGTGAATTCTGCTAATTACCTCCCCTTCCGGGGGGAGGCACTAGATGCTACCTGTTTTTTCAGCTCAACCCCCGCCTTTCCCCGGCAGCCCACAGTGGGAGGGACTCGGGGAAGACAAGCGAAGTGCTCCTAGGGGATCCCGGGTTCTGCAGATAGAAGACGGAACCTCCCTAATCATAGAATTCCGGAACACGGCTGACTGTGTGGGGGAGGATTGGGGACAACACCCACGCAGCTGCCTGGTGTCACACGTGTTCCCTGGCAGGGGGAAGTCGGCTAATTTCCTCCCCTCTCCAGGGGGAGGCACTAGATTTTACCTGCATTTCCAGGCCAACCCCCGCATTTCCCCTGCAGCCCGCACGGGGAAAGAATCGGGAAAACACGCTAAGGGCTCCTAGGAGATCCCGGGTGCTGCATAGAGATGACGGAACCTCCACAGACTCAGAATTCCGGAACACGGCTGACTGAGTTTGGGAGGTTTGGGGCCGACATCCACGCAGCTGCTTGGTGTCACAGGTGTTCCCTGGCAGGGTGAATTCTGCTAATTACCTCCCCTTCCAGGAGGAGTCACTAGATGTTACATGCATTTCCAGCCCAACCCCCGCCTTTGCCCAGCAGCACTAACCGGGAGGCACTCTGGGAAATCACGCAATGGGCTCCTAGGAGATCCCGGGTGCTGCATAGAGATGACGGAACCTCCACAGACTCAGAATTCCGGAACACGGCTGACTGTGTGGGAGAGATTTGGGCCGCCCTCCACGCAGCTGCCTGGTGTCACAGGTGTTCCGTGGCAGGAGGAAGTCCGCTAAAAACCTCCCCTGTGCAGTGAGAGGCACTAGATGCTACCTGCATTTCCAGCCCAACTCCCGCTTTTCCCCGGAAGCCCGCAATAGGGGGGACCCGGGAAAAATCGCGAAGGGCTCCTAGGAGATCCCAGGTGCTGCACACAGAAGACGGAACCTTCCCACACTCAGTATTCCGGAACACGACTGACTGTATGGGGGAGTTTTGGGGCCGCCATCCAAGCAGCTGCCTGGTTTCACAGGTGTTCCCTGGCAGGGGGAATTCCGCTAAATTCTTACCCTGTCCAGGTGGAGGCACCAGATGCTACCTGTATTTCCAGCCCAACCCCAGCCTTCCCCCGGCAGCCCGCACTGGGAGGGACTCGGGGAAGGCACGCAAAGGGCTCCTAGAAGATCCCGGGTGCTGCAGACAGAAGATGGAACCTCCCCATAATCAGAATTCCGGAACACGGCTGACTGTGTGGGGGAGGTTTGGGGCCGCCCTCCACGCAGCTGCCTGGTGTCACAGGTTTTCCCTGGCAGGGGGAATTCCGCTAATTACCTCCCATGTCCAGGGGGAGGCACTAGATGCTACCTGCATTTCCAGCTCAACCCCCAAATTTATCCGGAGGCCCGCACTGGGAGGGACTCGGGGAAGACCCTCGAATGGCTCCTAGGAGATCCCGGGTGCTGCAGGCAGAAGACGTAACCTCCCCACACTCAGAATTCCAGAACACGGCTCACTGTGTGAGGGAGAATTGGGGCCGCCCTCCACGCAGCTGCATGGTGTCACAGGTGTTCCCTGGCAGGGGGAAGTCCGCTAATTACCTCCCCTGTAAAGGGGGAGGCACTAGATATTGCCTGCATTTCCAGCCCAACCCCCAACTTTTCCCGGCAGGCCGCACTGGGAGGGACTCGGGGAAGACAAGCGAAAGGATCCTAGGTGATCCCAGGTGCTGTATAAGATGACGGAACCTCCCCACACTCAGAATTCCGAAACACGGCTGACTGTGTGGGCGAGGTTTGGTGCCGCCCTCCACGCAGCTGCCTGGTGTCACAGGTGATCCCTGGCAGGGGGAAGTCCGCTAATTACCTCCCCTGTCCAGGGGGAGGCACTAGATACTACCTGCGTTTTCAGCCCAACCCCCGCCTTCCCCGGCAGCCCGCAGTGGGAGGGACTCGGAGAAGACACGAGAAGGGCTCCTAGGAGATCCCGGGTTCTGCAGACAGAAGACGGAACCTCCCCACACTCAGAATTCCGGAACACGGCTGACTGTGTGGGGGAGGATCGGCGCCGCCCTCCACGCAGCTGCCTGGTTTCACAGGTTTTCCCTGGCAGGGGGAAGTCCGCTAATTACCTACCCTGTCCAGGGGGAGGCACTAGATGCTACCTGCGTTTCCAGCCCAACCCCCGCCTTTCCCCGGCAGCCTACACTGGGAGGGATTCGTGGAAGACACTTGAAGGGCTCCTAGGAGATCCCGGGTGCTGCAGAGAGAAGACGGAACCTCCCCACCCTCAGAGTTCCGGAACACTGGTGACTGTGTGGGTGAGGTTTAGGGCCGCCCTCCACGCAGCTTCCTGGTGTCACAGGTGTTCCCTCGCAAGGGGAAGTCCGCTAATTACCTCCCCTGTCCATGGGGAGGCACTAGATGCTACCTGCGTTTCCAGCCCAACCCCCGCCTTTCCCCGGCAGCCTACACTGGGAGGGACTCGGGGAAGACTCTCGAAGGGCTCCTAGGAGATCCCGGGTGCTGAAGACAGAAGACGGAACCTCCCCATCCTCAGAATTCCGGAACACGGGTGACTGTGTGGGTGAGGTTTAGGGCCACCCTCCACGCAGCTTCCTGTTGTCACAGGTGTTCCCTCGCAAGGGGAAGTCCGCTAATTACCTCCCCTGTCCATCGGGAGGCACTAGATGCTACCTGCTTTTCTAGGCCAACCCCCGCCTTTCCCCGGCAGCCCACACTGGGAGGGACTCGGGGAAGGCACTCGAAGGGCTCCTAGGAGATCCCGGGTGCTGCAGATAGAAGACGGAACCTCCCCACACTCAAAATTCTGGAACACGGGTGACTGTGTGTGTGAGGTTTAGGGTCGCCCTCCACGCAGCTTCCTGGTGTCACAGGTGTTCCCTCGCAAGGTGAAGTCCGCTAATTACCTCCCCTGTCCATGGGGAGGCACTAGATGCTACCTGCGTTTCCAGGCCAACCCCCGCCTTTCCCCGGCAGCCCGCACTGGGAGGGACTCGGGGAAGACACTCGAAGGGCTCTTAGGAGATCCCGGGTGCTGCAGACAGAAGACGGAACCTCCCCACACTCAGAATTCCGGAACACGGGTGAGTGTGGATGAGGTTTAGGGAAGCCCTCCACGCAGCTTCCTGGAGTGACAGGTGTTCCCTTGCAAGGGGAAGTCCGCTAATTACCTCCCCAGTCCATGGGGAGGCACTAGATGCTACCTGCGTTTCCAGCCCAACCCCCGCCTTTCCCCGGCAGCCCGCACTGTGAGGGACTCGTGGAAGACACTCGAAGGGCTCCTAGGAGATCCCGGGTGCTGCAGACAGAAGACGGAACCTCCCCACACTCAGAATTCCGGAACACGGGTGACTGTGTGGGTGAGGTTTAGGTCCGCCCTCCACGCAGCTTCCTGGTGTCACAGGTGTTCTCTCACAAGGGGAAGTCCGCTAATTACCTCCCCTGTCCATGGGGAGGCACTAGATGCTACCTACTTTTCCAGTCCAACCCCCGTCTTTCCCGGGCAGAATGCACTGGTAGGGACTCGGGGAAGACTCTCGAAGGGCTCCTAGGAGATCCCGGGTGGTGCAGACAGTAGACGGAACCAACTCACACTCAGAATTCCGGAACACGGGTGAGTGTGGGTGAGGTTTAGGGACGCACTCCACCCAGCTTCCTGGTGTCACAGATGTTCCCTCGCAAGGGGAAGTCCGCTAATTACCTCCCCTGTCCATGGGGAGGCACTAGATGCTGAATGCGTTTCCAGCCTAAACCCCGCCTTTCCCCGGCAGCCCGCACTGGGAGGGACTCGGGGGAGACTCTCAAAGGGCTCCTAGGAGATCCTGGGTGCTGCAGACAGAAGACGGAACCTCCCCACCCTCAGAATTCCGGAACACGGCTGACTGTGTGGGGGAGGTTCGGGGCCGCCCTCCACGCAGCTTCCTGGTGTCACAGGTTTTCCCTGGCAGGGGGAAGTCCGCTAATTACCTCCCCTGTCCAGGGGGAGGCACTAGATGCTACCTGCGATTCCAGCCCAAACCCCGCCTTTCCCTGGCAGCTCGCAGTGGGAGGGACTCGGGGAAGACACACGAAGGGCTCCTAGGAGATCCCGGGTGCTGCAGACGGAAGACGGGACCTCCCCACACTCAGTATTCCGGAACACGGCTGACTGTGTGGGGGAGGTTCGGGGCCGCCCTCCACGCAGCTTCCTGGTGTCACAGGTGTTCCCTGGCAGGGGGAAGTCCGCTAATTACCTCCCCTGTCCAGGGGGAGGCACTAGATGCTACCTGCTTTTCCAGCCCAACCCCCGCAATTCCCCGGCAGCCCGCACTGGGAGGGACTCGGGGGAGACTCTCAAAGGGCTCCTTGGAGGTCCCGGGTGCTGCAGACAGAAGACGGAACCTCCCCACACTCAGAATTCCGGAACACGGGTGACTGTGTGGGTGAGGTTTATGGCCGCCCTTCACGCAGCTTCCTGGTGTCACAGGTGTTCCCTCGCAAGGGGAAGTCCGCTAATTACCTCCCCTGTCCATGGGGAGGCACTAGATGCTACCTGCGTTTCCAGCCCAACCGCTGCCTTTCCCCGGCAGCCCGCAATGGGAGGGACTCGGGGGAGACTCTCAAAAGGCTCCTAGGAGATCCCGGGTGCTGCAGACCGAAGACGGAACCTACCCACACTCAGAATTCCGGAACACGGCTGACTGTGTGGGGGAGGTTCGGGGCCGCCCTCCACGCAGCTTCCTGGTGTCACAGGTGTTCCCTGGCAGGGGGAAGTCCGCTAATTACCTCCCCTGTCCATGGGGAGGCACTAGATGCTACCTGCTTTTCCAGCCCAACCCCCGCCTTTCCCCGGCAGCCTTCACTGGGAGGGACTCGGGGAAGACTCTCGAAGGGCTCCTAGGAGATCCTGGGTGCTGCAGACAGAAGACGGAACCTCCCCACCCTTAGAATTCCGGAACACGGGTGACTGTGTGGGTGAGGTTTAGGGCCACCCTCCACGCAGCTTCCTGGTGTCACAGGTGTTCCCTCGGAAGGGGAAGTCCGCTAATTACCTCCCCTGTCCATGGGGAGGCACTAGATGCTACCTGCGTTTCCAGCCCAACCCCCGCCTTTCCCCGGCAGCCCGCACTGTGAGGGACTCGTGGAAGACACTCGAAGGTCTCCTAGGAGATCCCGGGTGCTGCAGACAGAAGACGGAACCTACCCACACTCAGAATTCCGGAACACGGGTGAGTGTGGGTGAGGTTTAGGGACGCCCTCCACCCAGCTTCCTGGTGTCACAGGTGTTCCCTCGCAAGGGGAAGTCCGCTAATTACCTCCCCTGTCCATGGGGAGGCACTAGATGCTGAATGCGTTTCCAGCCCAAACCCCGCCTTTCCCCGGCAGCCCGCACTGGGAGGGACACGGGGGAGACTCTCAAAGGGCTCCTAGGAGATCCTGGGTGCTGCAGACCGAAGACGGAACCTCCCCACACTCAGAATTCCGGAACACGGCTGACTGTGTGGGGGAGGATCGGGGCCGCCCTCCACGCAGCTTCCTGGTGTCACAGGTGTTCCCTGGCAGGCGGAAGTCCGCTAAAGACCTCCCCTGTCCATGGGGAGGCACTAGATGCTACCTGCTTTTCCAGCCCATCCCCCGCATTTCCCCGGCTGCCCGCACTGGAAGGGACTCGGGGGAGACTCTCAAAGGGCTCCTAGGAGGTCCCGGGTGCTGCAGACAGAAGACGGAACCTCCCCACACTCAGAATTCCGGAACACGGGTGACTGTGTGGGTGAGGTTTATGGCCGCCCTCCACGCAGCTTCCTGGTGTCACAGGTGTTCCCTTGCAAGGGGAAGTCCGCTAATTACCTCCCCTGTCCATGGGGAGGCACTAGATTCTACCTGCGTTTCCAGCACAACCCCTGCCTTTCCACGGCAGCCCGCAATGGGAGGGACACGGGGAAGACACTCGAAGGGCTCCAAGAGATCCCGGGTGCTGCAGACAGAAGACGGAACCTCCCCACACTCAGAATTCTGGAACACGGGTGAGTGTGTGTGAGGTTTAGGGCCGAACTCCACGCAGCATCCTGGTGTCACAGGTGTTCCCTCGCAAGGGGAAGTCCGCTAATTACCTCCCCTGTCCATGGGGAGGCACTAGATGCTGAATTCGTTTCCAGCCCAAACCCCGCCTTTCCCCGGAAGCTCGCACTGTGAGGGACTCGGGGGAGACTCTCAAAAGGCTCCTAGGAGATCCCGGGTGCTGCTACCGAAGACGGAACCTACCCACACTCAGAATTCCGGAACACGGCTGACTGTGTGGGGGAGTTTCGGGGCCGCCCTCCACGCAGCTTCCTGGTGTCACAGGTGTTCCCTCGGAAGGGGAAGTCCGCTAATTACCTCCCCTGTCCATGGGGAGGCACTAGATGCTACCTGCGTTTCCAGCCCAACCCCCGCCTTTCCCCGGCAGCCCGCACTGTGAGGGACTCGTGGAAGACACTTGAAGGGCTCCTAGGTGATCCCGGGTGCTGCAGACAGAAGACGGAACCTCCCCACCCTCAGAGTTCCGGAAAAATGTTGACTGTGTGGGTGAGGTTTAGGGCCGCCCTCCACGCAGCTTCCTGGTGTCACAGGTGTTCCCTCGCAAGGTGAAGTCCGCTAATTACCTCCGCTGTCCATGGGGAGGCACTAGATGCTACTTGCCTTTCCAGCCCAACCCCCGCCTTTCCCCGGCAGCCTACACTGGGAGGGACTCGGGGAAGACACTCGAAGGGCTCCTAGGAGATCCCGGGTGCTGCAGACAGAAGACGGAACCTCCCCACACTCAAAATTCTGGAACACGGGTGACTCTGTGTGTGAGGTTTAGGGCCGCCCTCCACGCAGCTTCCTGGTGTCACAGGTGTTCCCTCGCAAGGTGAAGTCCGCTAATTACCTCCCCTGTCCATGGGGAGGCACTAGATGCTACCTGCGTTTCCAGCCCAACCCCCGCCTTTCCCCGGCAGCCCGCACTGGGAGGGACTCGGGGAAGACACTCGAAGGGCTCTTAGGAGATCCCGGGTGCTGCAGACAAAAGACGGAACCTCCCCACACTCAGAATTCCGGAACACGGGTGAGTGTGTGTGAGGTTTATGGACGCCCTCCACGCAGCTTCCTGGAGTCACAGGTGTTCCCTTGCAAGGGGAAGTCCGCTAATTACCTCCCCAGTCCATGGGGAGGCACTAGATGCTACCTGCGTTTCCAGTCCAACCCCCGCCTTTCCCCGGCAGCCCGCACTGTGAGGGACTCGTGGAAGACACTCGAAGGGCTCCTAGGAGATCCCGGGTGCTGCAGACCGAAGACGGAACCTCCCCACACTCAGAATTCCGGAACACGGGTGACTGTGTGGGTGAGGTTTAGGGCCGCCCTCCACGCAGCTTCCTGGTGTCACAGGTGTTCCCTCACAAGGGGAAGTCCGCTAATTACCTCCCCTGTCCATGGGGAGGCACTAGATTCTACCTACTTTTCCAGCCCAACCCCCGACTTTCCCGGGCAGAATGCACTGGTAGGGACTCGGGGAAGACTCTCGAAGGGCTCCTAGGAGATCCCGGGTGGTGCAGACAGTAGACGGAACCTACCCACACTCAGAATTCCGGAACACGGGTGAGTGTGTGTGAGGTTTAGGGACGCCCTCCACCCAGCTTCCTGGTGTCACAGGTGTTCCCTCGCAAGGGGAAGTCCGCTAATTACCTCCCCTGTCCATGGGGAGGCACTAGATGCTGAATGCGTTTCCAGCCCAATCCCCGCCTTTCCCCGGCAGCCCGCACTGGGAGGGACTCGGGGGAGACTCTCAAAAGGCTCCTAGGAGATCCCGGGTGCTGCAGACCGAAGACGGAACCTCCCCACACTCAGAATTCCGGAACACGGCTGACTGTGTGGTGGAGGTTCGGGGCCGAACTCCACACAGCTTCCTGGTGTCACAGGTTTTCCCTGGCAGGGGGAAGTCCGCTAATTACCTCCCCTGTCCAGGGGGAGGCACTAGATGCTACCTGCGTTTCCAGCCCAACCCCCGCCTTTCCCCGGCAGCCTACACTGGGAGGGACTCGGGGAAGACTCTCGAAGGGCTCCTAGGAGATCCCGGGTGCTGCAGACAGAAGACGGAACCTCCCCACACTCAGAATTCCGGAACACGGGTGACTGTGTGGGTGAGGTTTAGGGCCGCCCTCCACGCAGGTTCCTGGTGTCACAGGTGTTCCCTCGCAAGGGGAAGTCCGCTAATTAACTCCCCTGTCCATGGGGAGGCACTAGATACTACCTGCGTTTCCAGCCCAACACCCGCATTTCCCCGGCAGCCCGCACTGGGAGGGACTCGGGGGAGACACTTGAAGTGCTCCTAGGAGATTCCTGGTGCTGCAGAGAGAAGACGGAACCTCCCCACACTGAGAATTCCGGAAAACGGCTGACTGTGTGGGGGAGGTTCGGGGCCGCCCTCCACGCAGCTTCCTGGTGTCACAGGTGTTCCCTTGCAGGCGGAAGTCCGCTAATTATCTCCCCTGTCCAGGGGGAGGCACTAGATGCTACCTGCGTTTCCAGCCCTACCGCCGCTTTTTCCCCGGCAGCCCGCAGTGAGAGGGACTCGGGGTAGACTCTCGAAGGGCTCCTAGGAGATCCCGGGTGCTGCAGACCGAAGATGGAACCTCCCCACTCAGAAATCCGGAACACGGCTGACTGTGTGGGCGAGGTTCGGGGCCGCCTCCACGCAGCTTCCTGGTGTCACAGGTGTTCCCTCGCAAGTGGAAGTCCGCTAATTACCTCCCCTGTCCATGGGGAGGCACTAGATGCTACCTGCGTTTCCAGCATATCCCCCGCCTTTCCCCGGCATCCTGCACTGGGAGGGACTCGGGGAAGACACGCGAAGGGCTCCTAGGAGATCCCGGGTGCTGCAGACAGAAGACAGAACCTCCCCACACTGAGAATTCCGGAACACAGCTAACTGTGTGGGTGAGGTTTAGGGCCGCCCTCCACGCAGCTTCCTGGTGTCACAGGTGTTCCCTCGCAAGGGGAAGTCCGCTAATTACCTCCCCTGTCCATGGGGAGGCACTAGATGCTACCTGCTTTTCCAGCCCAACCCCCGCTTTTCCCTGGCAGCCCGTACTGGGAGGGACTCGGGGAAGACTATCGAAGGGCTCCTAGGAGATCCCGGGTGCTGCAGACCGAAGACGGAACCTTCCCACACTCAGAATTCCGGAACAAGGCTGACTGTGTGGGGGAGGTTCGGGGCCGCCCTCCACGCAGCTTCCTGGTGTCACAGGTGTTCCATCGCAAGGGGAAGTCCGCTAATTACCTCCCCTGTCCATGGAGAGGCACTAGATGCTACCTGCGTTTCCAGCCCAACCCCCGCCTTTCCCCGGCAGCCCGCGGTGAGAGGGACTCGGGGAAGACTCTCGAAGGGTTCCTAGGACATCCCGAGTGCTGCAGACAGAAGACGGAACCTCCCCACACTCAGAATTCCTGAACAGAGCTGACTGTGTGGGCGAGGATCGGGGCCGCCCTCCACGCATCTGCCTGGTGTCAAAGGTTTTCCCTGGCATGGGGAAGTCCGCTAATTACCTCCCCTGTCCAGGAGGAGGCACTAGATGCTACCTGCGTTTCCAGCCCAACCCCCGCTTTTCCCCGGCAGCCCGCAGTGAGAGGGACTCGGGGAAGACTCTCAAGGGCTCCTAGGAGATCCCGGGAGCTGCAGACAGAAGACGGAAACTCCCCACACTCAGAATCCGGAACACGGGTGACTGTGTGCGTGAGGTTTAGGGCCGCCCTCCACGCAGCTTCCTGGTGTCACAGGTGTTCCCTCGCAAGGGGAAGTCCGCTACTTACCTCCTCTGTCCATGGGGAGGCACTAGATGCTACCTGCGTTTCCAGCCCAACCCCCGCCTTTCCCCGGCAGCCCGCACTGGGAGGGACTCGGGGGAGACACTCGAAGGGCTCCTAGGAGATCCCGGGTGCTGCAGACAGAAGACGAAACGTCCCCACACTCAGAATTCCGGAACACGGCTGACTGTGTGGGGGAGGTTCGGGGCCGCCTCCACGCAGCTTCCTGGTGTCACAGGTGTTCCCTGACAGGCGGAAGTCCGCTAATTACCTCCCCTGTCCAGGGGGAGGCACTAGATGCTACCTGCGTTTCCAGCCCAACCCCCGCCTTTCTCCGGAAGCCCGCGGTGAGAGGGCCTCGGGGAAGACTCTCGAAGGGCTCCTAGGAGATCCCGGGTGCTGCAGACAGAAGACGGAACCTCCCCACACTCAGAATTCTGGAACACGGCTGACTGTGTGGGCGAGGTTCGGGGCCGCTCTCCACGCAGCTGCCTGGTGTCACAGGTTTTCCCTGGCAGGGGGAAGTCCGCTAATTACCTCCCCTGTCCAGGAGGAGGCTCTAGATGCTACCTGCGTTTCCAGCCCAACCCCCGCTATTCCCCGGCAGCCCGCAGTGAGAGGGACTCGGGAAAGACTCTCAAGGGCTCCTAGGAGATCCCGGGAGCTGCAGACAGAAGACGGAATCTCCCCACACTCAGAATCCGGAACACGGGTGACTGTGTGGGTGAGGTTTAGGGCCGCCCTCCACGCAGCTTCCTGGTGTGACAGGTGTTCCCTCGCAAGGGGAAGTCCGCTACTTACCTCCTCGGTCCATGGGGAGGCACTAGATGCTACCTGCGTTTCCAGCCCAACCCCCGCCTTTCCCAGGCAGCCCGCAATGGGAGGGACTCGGGGGAGACACTCGAAGGGCTCCTAGGAGATCCCGGTTGCTGCAGACAGAAGACGGAACCTCCCCACACTCAGAATTCCGGAACACGGCTGACTGTGTGGGGGAGGTTCGGGGCCGCCTCCACGCAGCTTCCTGGTGTCACAGGTGTTCCCTGACAGACGGAATTCCGCTAATTACCTCCCCTGTCCATGGGGAGGCACTAGATTCTACCTACTTTTCCAGCCCAACCCCCGACTTTCCCGGGCAGAATGCACTGGTAGGGACTCGGGGAAGACTCTCGAAGGGCTCCTAGGAGATCCCGGGTGGTGCAGACAGTAGACGGAACCTACCCACACTCAGAATTCCGGAACACGGGTGAGTGTGGGTGAGGTTTAGGGACGCCCTCCACCCAGCTTCCTGGTGTCACAGGTGTTCCCTCGCAAGGGGAAGTCCGCTAATTACCTCCCCTGTCCATGGGGAGGCACTAGATGCTGAATGCGTTTCCAGCCCAATCCCCGCCTTTCCCCGGCAGCCCGCACTGGGAGGGACTCGGGGGAGACTCTCAAAAGGCTCCTAGGAGATCCCGGGTGCTGCAGACCGAAGACGGAACCTCCCCACACTCAGAATTCCGGAACACGGCTGACTGTGTGGTGGAGGTTCGGGGCCGAACTCCACACAGCTTCCTGGTGTCACAGGTTTTCCCTGGCAGGGGGAAGTCCGCTAATTACCTCCCCTGTCCAGGGGGAGGCACTAGATGCTACCTGCGTTTCCAGCCCAACCCCCGCCTTTCCCCGGCAGCCTACACTGGGAGGGACTCGGGGAAGACTCTCGAAGGGCTCCTAGGAGATCCCGGGTGCTGCAGACAGAAGACGGAACCTCCCCACACTCAGAATTCCGGAACACGGGTGACTGTGTGGGTGAGGTTTAGGGCCGCCCTCCACGCAGGTTCCTGGTGTCACAGGTGTTCCCTCGCAAGGGGAAGTCCGCTAATTACCTCCCCTGTCCATGGGGAGGCACTAGATGCTACCTGCGTTTCCAGCCCTACCGCCGCTTTTTCCCCGGCAGCCCGCAGTGAGAGGGACTCGGGGTAGACTCTCGAAGGGCTCCTAGGAGATCCCGGGTGCTGCAGACCGAAGATGGAACCTCCCCACACTCAGAAATCCGGAACACGGCTGACTGTGTGGGCGAGGTTCGGGGCCGCCCTCCACGCAGCTTCCTGGTGTCACAGGTGTTCCCTCGCAAGTGGAAGTCCGCTAATTACCTCCCCTGTCCATGGGGAGGCACTAGATGCTACCTGCGTTTCCAGCATATCCCCCGCCTTTCCCCGGCATCCTGCACTGGGAGGGACTCGGGGAAGACACGCGAAGGGCTCCTAGGAGATCCCGGGTGCTGCAGACAGAAGACGGAACCTCCCCACACTGAGAATTCCGGAACACAGCTAACTGTGTGGGTGAGGTTTATGGCCGCCCTCCACGCAGCTTCCTGGTGTCACAGGTGTTCCCTCGCAAGGGGAAGTCCGCTAATTACCTCCCCTGTCCATGGGGAGGCACTAGATGCTACCTGCTTTTCCAGCCCAACCCCCGCTTTTCCCTGGCAGCCCGTACTGGGAGGGACTCGGGGAAGACTATCGAAGGGCTCCTAGGAGATCCCGGGTGCTGCAGACCGAAGACGGAACCTTCCCACACTCAGAATTCCGGAACAAGGCTGACTGTGTGGGGGAGGTTCGGGGCCGCCCTCCACGCAGCTTCCTGGTGTCACAGGTGTTCCCTGACAGACGGAATTCCGCTAATTACCTCCCCTGTCCATGGGGAGGCACTAGAAGCTACCTGCGTTTCCAGCCCAACCACCGCCTTTCCCATGCAGCCCGCGGTGGGAAGGACTCGGGGAAGACCCTCGAAGGGCTCCTAGGAGATCCCGGGTGCTGCAGACAGAAGACGGAACCTCCCCACACTCAGAATTTCGGAACACTTCTGACAGTGTGGGGGAGGTTTTGGGCCGCCCTCCACGCAGCTTCCTGGTGTCACAGGTGTTCAATCGCAAGGGGAAGTCCGCTAATTACCTCCCCTGTCCATGGGGAGGCATTAGATGCTACCTGCGTTTCCAGGCCAACCCCCGAATTTCCCCGGCAACCCGCACTGGGAGGGACTCGGGGGAGACACTCGAAGGGCTCCTAGGAGATCCCGGGTGCTGCAGACAGAAGACGGAACCTCCCCACACTCAGAATTCTGGAACACGGCTGACTGTGTGGGCGAGGTTCGGGGCCGCCCTCCACGCAGCTGCCTGGTGTCACAGGTTTTCCCTGGCAGGGGGAAGTCCGCTAATTACCTCCCCTCTCCAGGAGGAGGCTCTAGATGCTACCTGCGTTTCCAGCCCAACCCCCGCTTTTCCCCGGCAGCCCGCAGTGAGATGGACTCGGGGAAGACTCTCAAGGGCTCCTAGGAGATCCCGGGAGCTGCAGACAGAAGACGGAAACTCCCCACACTCAGAATCCGGAACACGGGTGACTGTGTGGGTGAGGTTTAGGGCCGCCCTCCACGCAGCTTCCTGGTGTGACAGGTGTTCCCTCGCAAGGGGAAGTCCGCTACTTACCTCCTCTGTCCATGGGGAGGCACTAGATGCTACCTGCGTTTCCAGCCCAACCCCCGCCTTTCCCAGGCAGCCCGCAATGGGAGGGACTCGGGGGAGACACTCGAAGGGCTCCTAGGAGATCCCGGTTGCTGCAGACAGAAGACGGAACCTCCCCACACTCAGAATTCCGGAACACGGCTGACTGTGTGGGGGAGGTTCGGGGCCGCCTCCACGCAGCTTCCTGGTGTCACAGGTGTTCCCTGACAGACGGAAGTCCGCTAATTACCTCCCCTGTCCAGGAGGAGGCACTAGATGCTACCTGCGTTTCCAGCCCAACCCCCGCCTTTCCCATGCAGCCCGCGGTGGGAGGGACTCCGGGAAGACCCTCGAAGGGCTCCTAGGAGATCCCGGGTGCTGCAGACAGAAGACGGAACCTCCCCACACTCAGAATTCCGGAACACGGCTGACTGTGTGGGGGAGGTTCGGGGCCGCCTCCACGCAGCTTCCTGGTGTCACAGGTGTTCCCTGACAGACGGAAGTCCGCTAATTACCTCCCCTGTCCAGGAGGAGGCACTAGATCCTACCTGCGTTTCCAGCCCAACCCCCGCTTTTCCCATGCAGCCCGCGGTGGGAGGGACTCGGGGAAGACCCTCGAAGGGCTCCTAGGAGATCCCGGGTGCTGCAGACAGAAGACGGAACCTCCCCACACTCAGAATTCCGGAACACGGCTGACTGTGTAGGGGAGGTTCGGGGCCGCCTCCACGCAGCTTCCTGGTGTCACAGGTGTTCCCTGACAGACGGAAGTCCGCTAATTACCTCCCCTGTCCAGGAGGAGGCACTAGATGCTACCTGCGTTTCCAGCCCAACCCCCGCCTTTCCCAGGCAGCCCGCGGTGGGAGGGACTCGGGGAAGACCCTCGAAGTGCTCCTAGGAGATCCCGGGTGCTGCAGACAGAAGACGGAACCTCCCCACACTCAGAATTCCGGAACACTTCTGACTGTGTGGGGGAGGTTTTGGGCCGCCCTCCAAGCAGCTTCCTGGTGTCACAGGTGTTCCCTCGCAAGGGGAAGTCCGCTAATTACCTCCCCTGTCCATGGGGAGGCACTAGATGCTACCTGCGTTTCCAGTCCAACCCCCGCATTTCCCTGGCAGCCCGCAATGGGAGGGACTCGGGGGAGACACTTGAAGTGCTCCTAGGAGATCCCGGGTGCTGCAGACAGAAGACGGAACCTCCCCACACTTAGAATTCCGGAACACGGCTGACTGTTTGGGGGAGGTTGGGGGCCGCCCTCCACGCAGCTTCCTGGTGTCACAGGTGTTCCCTGGCAGGCGGAAGTCCGCTAATTACCTCCACCGTCCAGGGGGAGGCACTAGATGCTACCCGCGTTTCCAGCCCAACCGCCGCTTTTCCCCGGCAGCCCGCAGTGAGAGGGACTCGGGGAAGATTCTCGAAGGTCTCCTAAGAGATCCCGGGTGCTGCAGACAGAAGACGGAACCTCCCCACACTCAGAATTCCGGAACACGGGTGACTGTGTTGGTGAGGTTTAGGGCTGCCCTCCACGCAGCTTCCTGGGGTCACAGGTGTTCCCTGACAGACGGAAGTCCGCTAATTACCTCCCATGTCCATGGGGAGGCGTAGATGCTACCTGCGTTTCCAGCCCAACCCCCGCCTTTCCCCGGCAGCCCGCACAGGGAGGGACTCGAGGAAGCCTCTCGAAGGGCTCCTAGGAGATCCCGGGTGCTGCAGACAGAAGACGGAACCTCCCCACACTCAGAATTCCGGAACAAGGGTGACTGTTTGGGTGAGGTTTAGGGCCGCCCTCCACGAAGCTTCCTGGTGTCACAGGTGTTCCCTCGCAAGGGAAGTCCGCTAAATACCTCCCCTGTCCATGGGGGGTCGTAGATGCTACCTGCGTTTCCAGCCCAACCCCCGCCATTCCCCGGCAGCCCGCACTGGGAGGGACTCGGGGAAGACTCTCGAAGGGCTCCTAGGGGATCTCGGGTGCTGCAAACAGAAGACGGAACCTCCCCACACTCAGAATTCCGGAACACGGCTGACTGTGTGGGGGAGGTTCGGGGCCTGCCTCCACGCAGCTTCCTGGTGTCACAGGTGTTTCCTCGCAATGGGAAGTCCGCTAATTACCTCCCCTGTCCATGGGGAGGCACTAGATGCTACCTGCGTTTCCAGCTCAACCCCCACTTTTCCCCGGCTGCCCGCAGTGAGAGGGACTCGGGGAAGACTCTCGAAGGGCTCCTAGGAGATCTCGGGTGCTGCAGATAGAAGACGGAACCTCCCCAAACTCAGAATTCCGGAACACGGCTGACTGTGTGGGGGAGGTTCGGGGCCGCCCTCCACGCAGATTCCTGGTGTCACAGGTGTTCCCTCGCAAGGGGAAGTCTGCTAATTACCTCCCCTGTCCATGGGGAGGCACTAGATGCTACCTGCTTTTCCAGCCCAACCCCCGCATTTCCCCGGCAGCCCGTACTGGGAGGGACTCGGGGAAGACTCTCGAAGGGCTCCTAGGAGATCTCGGGTGCTGCAGACAGAAGACGGAACCTCCCCACACTCAGAATTCCGGAACACGGCTGACTGTGTGGGGGAGGTTCGGGGCCGCCCTCCACGCAGCTTCCTGGTGTCACAGGTGTTTCCTCGCAAGGGGAAGTCCGCTAATTACCTCCCCTGTCCATGAGGAGGCACTAGATGCTACCTGCGTTTCCAGCCCAACCCCAGCCTTTCCCTGGAAGCCTGCACTGGGAGGGACTCGGGGAAGACTATTGAATGACTCCTAGGTGATCACGGGTGCTGCAGACAGAAGACGGAACCTCCCCACACTCAGAATTCCGGAACAAGTGTGTCTGTGTGGGTGAGGTTCAGGGCCGCCCTCCACGCAGCTTCCTGGTGTCACAGGTGTTCCCTCGCAAGGGGAAGTCCGCTAATTACCTCCCCTGTCCATGGGGAGGCGTAGATGCTACCTGCGTTTCCAGCCCAACCCCCGCCTTTCCCCGGCAGCCCGCACTGGGAGGGACTCGGGGAAGACTCTCGAAGGGCTCCTAGGAGATCCCGGGTGCTGCAGACAGAAGACGGAACCTCCCCACACTCAGAATTCCGGAACACGGGTGACTGTGTGGGGGAGGTTTAGGGCCGCCCTCCACGCAGCTTCCTAGTGTCACAGGTGTTCCCTCGCAAGGGGAAGTCCGCTACTTACCTCCCCTGTCCATGGGGAGGCACTAGATGCTACCTGCCTTTCCAGCCCAACCCCCGCATTTCCCCGGCAGCCCGTACTGGGAGGGACTCGGGGAAGACTCTCGAAGGGCTCCTAGGAGATCTCGGGTGCTGCAGACAGAAGACGGAACTTCCCCACACTCAGAATTCCGGAACACGGCTGACTGTGTGGGGGATGTTCGGGGCCGCACTCCACGCAGCTTCCTGGTGTCACAGGTTTTCCCTGGCAGGGGGAAGTCCGCTAATTACCTCCCCTGTCCAGGGGGAGGCACTAGATGCTACCTGCGTTTCCAGCTCAACCCCCGCATTTCCCCGGCAGCCCGCAGTGAGAGGGACCCGGGGAAGACTCTCGAAGGGCTCCTAGGAGATCCCGGGTGCTGCAGACAGAAGACGGAACCTCCCCACACTCAGAATTCCGGAACAAGTGTGACTGTTTGGGTGAGGTTTAGGGCCGCCCTCCACGCAGCTGCCTGGTGTCACAGGTGTTCCCTCGCAAGGGGAAGTCCGCTAATTACCTCCCCTGTCCATGGGGAGGCGTAGATGCTACCTGCGTTTCCAGCCCAACTCCCGCCTTTCCCCGGCAGCCCGCACTGGAAAGGACTCGGGGAAGACTCTCGAAGGGCTCCTAGGAGATCTCGGGTGCTGCAGACAGAATACGGAACCTCCCCACACTCAGAATTCCGGAACAAGTGTGTCTGTGTGGGTGAGGTTCAGGGCCGCCCTCCACGCAGCTTCCTGGTGTCACAGGTGTTCCCTCGCAAGGGGAAGTCCGCTACTTACCTCCCCTGTCCATGGGGAGGCACTAGATGATACCTGCGTTTCCAGCCCAACCCCCGCATTTCCCCGGCAGCCCGTACTGGGAGGGACTCGGGGAAGACTCTCGAAGGGCTCCTAGGAGATCTCGGGTGCTGCAGACAGAAGACGGAACCTCCCCACACTCAGAATTCCGGAAAACGGCTGACTGTGTTGGAGAGGTTCGGGGCCGCCCTCCACGCAGCTTCCTGGTGTCACAGGTGTTTCCTCGCAAGGGGAAGTCCGCTAATTACCTCCCCTGTCCATGGGGAGGCACTAGATGCTACCTGCGTTTCCAGCCCAACCCCAGCCTTTCCCTGGAAGCCTGCACTGGGAGGGACTCGGGGAAGACTATCGAATGACTCCTAGGAGATCACGGGTGCTGCAGACAGAAGACGGAACCTCCCCACACTCAGAATTCCGGAACAAGTGTGTCTGTGTGGGTGAGGTTCAGGGCCGCCCTCCACGCAGCTTCCTGGTGTCACAGGTGTTCCATCGCAAGGGGAAGTCCGCTAATTACCTCCCCTGTCCATGGGGAGGCGTAGATGATACCTGCGTTTCCAGCCCAACCCCCGCCTTTCCCCGGCAGCCCGCACTGGGAGGGACTCGGGGAAGACTCTCGAAGGGCTCCAAGGAGATCCCGGGTGCTGCAGACAGAAGACGGAACCTCCCCACACTCAGAATTCCGGAACACGGGTGACTGTGTGGGGGAGGTTTAGGGCCGCCCTCCACGCAGCTTCCTGGTGTCACAGCTGTTCCCTCGCAAGGGGAAGTCCGCTACTTACCTCCCCTGTCCATGGGGAGGCACTAGATGCTACCTGCGTTTCCAGCCCAACCCCCGCATTTCCCCGGCAGCCCGTACTGGGAGGGACTCGGGGAAGACTCTCGAAGGGCTCCTAGAAGATCTCGGGTGCTGCAGACAGAAGACGGAACCTCCCCACACTCAGAATTCCGGAACAAGTGTGACTGTGTGGGTGAGGTTCAGGGCCGCCCTCCACGCAGCTTCCTGGTGTCACAGGTGTTCCCTCGCAAGGGGAAGTCCGCTAATTACCTCCCCTGTCCATGGGGATGCATAGATGCTACCTGCGTTTCCAGCCTAACCCCCGCCTTTCCCCGGTAGCCCGCACTGGGTGGGACTCGGGGAAGACTCTCGAAGGGCTCCTAGGAGATCCCGGGTGCTGCAGACAGAAGACGGAACCTCCCCACACTCAGAATTCCGGAACACGGGTGACTGTGTGGGGGAGGTTTAGGGCCGCCCTCCACGCAGCTTCCTGGTGTCACAGGTGTTCCCTCGCAAGGGGAAGTTCGCTACTTACCTCCCCTGTCCATGGGGAGGCACTAGATGCTACCTGCGTTTCCAGCCCAACCCCCGCATTTCCCCGGCAGCCCGTACTGGGAGGGACTCGGGGAAGACTCTCGAAGGGCTCCTTGGAGATCTCGGGTGCTGCAGACAGAAGACGGAACCTCCCCACACTCAGAATTCCGGAACAAGTGTGACTGTGTGGGTGAGGTTCAGGGCCGCCCTCCACGCAGCTTCCTGGTGTCACAGGTGTTCCCTCGCAAGGGGAAGTCCGCTAATTACCTCCCCTGTCCATGGGGATGCATAGATGCTACCTGCGTTTCCAGCCCAACCCCCGCCTTTCCCCGGCAGCCCGCACTGGGAGGGACTCGGGGAAGACTCTCGAAGGGCTCCTAGGATATCCCGGGTGCTGCAGACAGAAGACGGAACCTCCCCACACTCAGAATTCCGGAACAAGGGTGACTGTTTGGGTGAGGATTAGGGCCGCCCTCCACGCAGCTTCCTGGTGTCACAGGTGTTCCCTCGCAAGGGGAAGTCCGCTACATACCTCCCCTGTCCATGGGGAGGCACTAGATGCTACCTGCTTTTCCAGCCCAACCCCGGCATTTTCCCGGCAGCCCGTACTGGGAGGGACTCGGGGAAGACTCTCGAAGGGCTCCTAGGAAATCTCGGGTGCTGCAGACAGAAGACGGAACCTCCCCACACTCAGAATTCTGGAACACGGCTGACTGTGTGGGGGAGGTTCGGGGCCGCCCTCCACGCAGCTTCCTGGTGTCACAGGTGTTCCCTCGCAAGGGGAAGTCCGCTAATTACCTCCCCTGTCCATGGGGAGGCACTAGATGCTACCTGCGTTTCCAGCCCAACCCCCGCATTTCCCCGGCAGCCCGTACTGGGAGGGACTCGGGGAAGACTCTCGAAGGGCTCCTAGGAGATCTCGGGTGCTGCAGACAGAAGACGGAACCTCCCCACACTCAGAATTCCGGAACACGGCTGACTGTGTGGGGGATGTTCGGGGCCGCCCTCCACGCAGCTTCCTGGTGTCACAAGTTTTCCCTGGCAGGGGGAAGTCCGCTAATTACCTCCCCTGTCCATGGGGAGGCACTAGATGCTACCTGCGTTTCCAGCCCAACCCCCGCACTTCCCCGGCAGCCCGCAGTGAGACGGACCAGTGGAAGACTCTCGAAGGGCTCCTAGGAGATCCCGGGTGCTGCAGACAGAAGACGGAACCTCCCCACACTCAGAATACCGGAACAAGGGTGACTGTTTGGTTGAGGTTTAGGGCCGCCCTCCACGCAGCTGCCTGGGGTCAGAGGTGTTCCCTCGCAAGTGGAAGTCCGCTAATTACTTCCCCTGTCCATGGGGAGGCGTAGATGCTACCTGCGTTTCCAGCCCAACTCCCGCCTTTCCCCGGCAGCCCGCACTGGAAAGGACTCGGGGAAGACTCTCGAAGGGCTCCTAGGAGATCTCGGGTGCTGCAGACAGAAGACGGAATCTCCCCACACTCAGAATTCCGGAACACGGCTGACTGTGTGGGGGATGTTCGGGGCCGACCTCCACGCAGCTTCCTGGTGTCACAGGTGTTCCCTCGCAAGGGGAAGTCCGCTACTTACCTCCCCTGTCCATGGGGTGGCACTAGATGCTACCTGCGTTTCCAGCCCAAACCCCGCATTTCCCCGGCAGCCCGTACTGGGAGGGACTCGGGGAAGAATCTTGAAGGGCTCCTAGGAGATCTCGGGTGCTGCAGACAGAAGACGGAACCTCCCCACACTCAGAATTCCGGAACAAGGGTGACTGTTTAGGTGAGGTTTAGGGCCGCCCTCCACGCAGCTGCCTGGTGTCACAGGTGTTCCCTCGCAAGGGGAAGTCCGCTACTTACCTCCCCTGTCCATGGGGAGGCACTAGATGCTACCTTCGTTTCCAGCCCAACCCCGGCATTTTCCCGGCTGCCCGTACTGGGAGGGACTCGGGGAAGACTCTCGAAGGGCTCCTAGGAGATCTCGGGTGCTGCAGACAGAAGACGGAACCTCCCCACACTCAGAATTCCGGAACACGCCTGACTGTGTGGGGGATGTTCGGGGCCGCCCTCCACGCAGCTTCCTGGTGTCACAGGTGTTCCCTGGCAGGGGGAAGTCCGCTAATTACCTCCCCTGTCCAGGGGGAGGCACTAGATGCTACCTGCGTTTCCAGCCCAACCCCCGCACTTCCCCGGCAGCCCGCAGTGAGAGGGACCCGGGGAAGACTCTCGAAGGGCTCCTAGGAGATCCCGGGTGCTGCAGACAGAAGACGGAACCTCCCCACACTCAGAATTCCGGAACAAGTGTGTCTGTGTGGGTGAGGTTCAGGGCCGCCCTCCACGCAGCTTCCTGGTGTCACAGGTGTTCCCTCGCAAGGGGAAGTCCGCTAATTACCTCCCCTGTCCATGGGGAGGCATAGATGCTACCTGCGTTTCCAGCCAAACCCCCGCCTTTCCCCGGCAGCCCGCACTGGGAGGGACTCGGGGAAGACTCTCGAAGGGCTCCTAGGATATCCCGGGTGCTGCAGACAGAAGACGGAACCTCCCCACACTCAGAATTCCGGAACAAGGGTGACTGTTTGGGTGAGGATTAGGGCCGCCCTCCACGCAGCTTCCTGGTGTCACAGGTGTTCCCTCGCAAGGGGAAGTCCGCTACATACCTCCCCTGTCCATGGGGAGGCACTAGATGCTACCTGATTTTCCAGCCCAACCCCGGCATTTTCCCGGCAGCCCTTACTGGGAGGGACTCGGGGAAGACTCTCGAAGGGCTCCTAGGAAATCTCGGGTGCTGCAGACAGAAGACGGAACCTCCCCACACTCAGAATTCCGGAACACGGCTGACTGTGTGGGGGAGGTTCGGGGCCGCCCTCCACGCAGCTTCCTGGTGTCACAGGTGTTCCCTCGCAAGGGGAAGTCCGCTAATTACCTCCCCTGTCCATGGGGAGGCACTAGATGCTACCTGCGTTTCCAGCCCAACCCCCGCATTTCCCCGGCAGCCCGTACTGGGAGGGACTCGGGGAAGACTCTCGAAGGGCTCCTAGGAGATCTCGGGTGCTGCAGACAGAAGACGGAACCTCCCCACACTCAGAATTCCGGAACACGGCTGACTGTGTGGGGGATGTTCGGGGCCGCCCTCCACGCAGCTTCCTGGTGTCACAAGTTTTCCCTGGCAGGGGGAAGTCCGCTAATTACCTCCCCTGTCCATGGGGAGGCACTAGATGCTACCTGCGTTTCCAGCCCAACCCCCGCACTTCCCCGGCAGCCCGCAGTGAGACGGACCAGGGGAAGACTCTCGAAGGGCTCCTAGGAGATCCCGGGTGCTGCAGACAGAAGACGGAACCTCCCCACACTCAGAATTCCGGAACAAGGGTGACTGTTTGGTTGAGGTTTAGGGCCGCCCTCCACGCAGCTGCCTGGGGTCAGAGGTGTTCCCTCGCAAGGGGAAGTCCGCTAATTACCTCCCCTGTCCATGGGGAGGCGTAGATGCTACCTGCGTTTCCAGCCCAACTCCCGCCTTTCCCCGGCAGCCCGCACTGGAAAGGACTCGGGGAAGACTCTCGAAGGGCTCCTAGGAGATCTCGGGTGCTGCAGACAGAAGACGGAATCTCCCCACACTCAGAATTCCGGAACACGGCTGACTGTGTGGGGGATGTTCGGGGCCGACCTCCACGCAGCTTCCTGGTGTCACAGGTGTTCCCTCGCAAGGGGAAGTCCGCTACTTACCTCCCCTGTCCATGGGGAGGCACTAGATGCTACCTGCGTTTCCAGCCCAAACCCCGCATTTCCCCGGCAGCCCGTACTGGGAGGGACTCGGGGAAGAATCTTGAAGGGCTCCTAGGAGATCTCGGGTGCTGCAGACAGAAGACGGAACCTCCCCACACTCAGAATTCCGGAACAAGGGTGACTGTTTAGGTGAGGTTTAGGGCCGCCCTCCACGCAGCTGCCTGGTGTCACAGGTGTTCCCTCGCAAGGGGAAGTCCGCTACTTACCTCCCCTGTCCATGGGGAGGCACTAGATGCTACCTTCGTTTCCAGCCCAACCCCGGCATTTTCCCGGCTGCCCGTACTGGGAGGGACTCGGGGAAGACTCTCGAAGGGCTCCTAGGAGATCTCGGGTGCTGCAGACAGAAGACAGAACCTCCCCACACTCAGAATTCCGGAACACGCCTGACTGTGTGGGGGATGTTCGGGGCCGCCCTCCACGCAGCTTCCTGGTGTCACAGGTGTTCCCTGGCAGGGGGAAGTCCGCTAATTACCTCCCCTGTCCAGGGGGAGGCACTAGATGCTACCTGCGTTTCCAGCCCAACCCCCGCACTTCCCCGGCAGCCCGCAGTGAGAGGGACCCGGGGAAGACTCTCGAAGGGCTCCTAGGAGATCCCGGGTGCTGCAGACAGAAGACGGAACCTCCCCACACTCAGAATTCCGGAACAAGTGTGTCTGTGTGGGTGAGGTTCAGGGCCGCCCTCCACGCAGCTTCCTGGTGTCACAGGTGTTCCCTCGCAAGGGGAAGTCCGCTAATTACCTCCCCTGTCCATGGGGAGGCATAGATGCTACCTGCGTTTCCAGCCAAACCCCCGCCTTTCCCCGGCAGCCCGCACTGGGAGGGACTCGGGGAAGACACTCGAAGGGCTCCTAGGAGATCCCGGGTGCTGCAGACAGAAGACGGAACCTCCCCACACTTAGAATTCCGGAACACGGCTGACTGTGTGGGGGAGGTTCGGGGCCGCCCTCCACGCAGCTTCCTGGTGTCACAGGTGTTCCCTCGCAAGGGGAAGTCAGCTAATTACCTCCCCTGTCCATGGGGAGGCACTAGATGCTACCTGCGTTTCCAGCCGAACCCCCGCCTTTCCCCGGCAGCCCGTACTGGGAGGGACTCGGGGAAGACTCTCGAAGGGCTCCTAGGAGATCTCCGGTGCTGCAGACAGAAGACGGAACCTCCCCACACTCAGAATTCCGGAACACGGCTGACTGTGTGGGGAAGGTTCGGGGCCGCCCTCCACGCAGCTTCCTGGTGTCACAGGTGTTCCCTTGCAGGGGGAAGTCCGCTAATTACATCCCCTGTCCTTGGGGAGGCACTAGATGCTACCTGCATTTCCAGCCCAACCCCCGCACTTCCCCGGCAGCCCGCAGTGAGAGGGACTCGGGGAAGACTCTAGAAGGGCTCCTAGGAGATCCCGGGTGCTGCAGACAGAAGACGGAACCTCCCCAAACTCAGAATTCCGGAACAAGTGTGACTGTTTGGGTGAGGTTTAGGGCCGCACTCCACGCAGCTTCCTGGTGTCACAGGTGTTCCCTCGCAAGGGGAAGTCCGCTAATTACCTCCCCTGTCCATGGGGAGGCGTAGATGCTACCTGCGTTTCCAGCCCAACCCCCGCCTTTCCCCGGCAGCCCGCACTGGGAGGGACTCGGGGAATAGTCTCAAAGGGCTCCTAGGAGATCTCGGGTGCTGCAGATAGAAGACGGAACCTCCCCACACTCAGAATTCCGGAACACGGCTGACTGTGTGAGGGAGGTTCGGGGCCGCACTCCACGCAGCTTCCTGGTGTCACAGGTGTTCCCTCGCAAGGGGAAGTCTGCTAATTACCTCCCCTGTCCATGGGGAGGCACTAGATGCTACCTGCATTTCCAGCCCAACCCCCGCATTTCCCCGGCAGCCCGTACTGGGAGGGACTCGGGGAAGACTCTCGAAGGGCTCCTAGGAGATCTCGGGTGCTGCAGACAGAAGACGGAACCTCCCCACACTCAGAATTCCGGAACAAGGGTGACTGTGTGGGTGAGGTTCAGGGCCGCCCTCCACGCAGCTTCCTGGTGTCACAGGTGTTCCCTCGCAAGGGGAAGTCCGCTAATTACCTCCCCTGTCCATGGGGAGGCGTAGATGCTACCTGCGTTTCCAGCCCAACCCCCGCCTTTCCCCGGCAGCCCGCACAGGGAGGGACTCGAGGAAGCCTCTCGAAGGGCTCCTAGGAGATCCCGGGTGCTGCAGACAGAAGACAGAACCTCCCCACACTCAGAATTCCGGAACAAGGGTGACTGTTTTGGTGAGGTTTAGGGCCGCCCTCCACGAAGCTTCCTGGTGTCACAGGTGTTCCCTCGCAAGGGAAGTCCGCTAATTACCTCCCCTGTCCATGGGGGGTCGTAGATGCTACCTGCGTTTCCAGCCCAACCCCCGCCTTTCCCCAGCAGCGCGCACTGGGAGGGACTCGGGGAAGACTCTCGAAGGGCTCCTCGGAGATCTCGGGTGCTGCAGACAGAAGACGGAACCTCCCCACACTCAGAATTCCGGAACAAGGCTGACTGTGTGTGGGATGTTCGGGGCCGCCCTCCACGCAGCTTCCTGGTGTCACAGGTTTTCCCTGGCAGGGGGAAGTCCGCTAATTACCTCCCCTGTCCAGGGGGAGGCACTAGATGCTACCTGCTTTTCCAGCCCAACCCCCGCAATTCCCCGGCAGCCCGCAGTGAGAGGGACCCGGGGAAGACTCTCGAAGGGCTCCTAGGAGATCCCGGGTGCTGCAGACAGAAGACGGAACCTCCCCACACTCAGAATTCCGGAACAAGTGTGACTGTTTGGGTGAGGTTTAGGGCCGCCCTCCACGCAGCTGCCTGGTGTCACAGGTGTTCCCTCGCAAGGGGAAGTCCGCTAATTACCTCCCCTGTCCATGTGGAAGCGTAGATGCTACCTGCGTTTCCAGCCCAACTTCCGCCTTTCCCCGGCAGCCCGCACTGGAAAGTACTCGGGGAAGACTCTCGAAGGGCTCCTAGGAGATCTCGGGTGCTGCAGACAGAAGACGGAACCTCCCCACACTCAGAATTCCGGAACACGGCTGACTGTGTGGGGGAGGTTCGGGGCCGCCCTCCACGCAGCTTCCTGGTGTCACAGGTGTTTCCTCGCAAGGGGAAGTCCGCTAATTACCTCCCCTGTCCATGGGGAGGCACTAGATGCTACCTGCGTTTCCAGCCCAAACCCGCATTTCCCCGGCTGCCCGCAGTGGGAGGGACTCGGGGAAGACTCTCGAAGTGCTCCTAGGAGATCTCGGGTGCTGCAGACAGAAGACGGAACCTCCCCACACTCAGAATTCCGGAACAAGTGTGTCTGTGTGGGTGAGGTTCAGGGCCGCCCTCCACGCAGCTTCCTGATGTCACAGGTGTTCCCTCGCAAGGGGAAGTCCGCTAATTACCTCCCCTGACCATGGGGAGGCGTAGATGCTACCTGCGTTTCCAGCCCAACCCCCGCCTTTCCCCGGCAGCCCGCACTGGGAGGGACTCGGGGAAGACTCTCGAAAGGCTCCTAGGAGATCCCGGGTGCTGCAGACAGAAGACGGAACCTCCCCACACTCAGAATTCCGGAACACGGGTGACTGTGTGGTTGAGGTTCAGGGCCGCCCTCCACGCAGCTTCCTGGTGTCACAGGTGTTCCCTCGCAAGGGGAAGTCCGCTAATTACCTCCCCTGTCCATGGGGAGGCACTAGATGCTACCTGCGTTTCCAGCCCAACCCCCGCATTTCCCCGGCAGCCCGTACTGGGAGGGACTCGGGGAAGACTCTCGAAGGGCTCTTAGGAGATCTCGGGTGCTGCAGACAGAGGACGGAACCTCCCCACACTCAGAATTCCGGAACACTGCTGACTGTGTGGGGGAGGTTCGGGGCCGCCCTCCACGCAGCTTCCTGGTGTCACAGGTGTTCCCTCGCAAGGGGAAGTCCGCTAATTACCTCCCCTGTCCATGGGGAGGCACTAGATGCTACCTGCGTTTCCAGCCCAACCCCCGCATTTCCCCGGCAGCCCGTACTGGGAGGGACTCGGGGAAGACTCTCGAAGGGCTCCTAGAAGATCTCGGGTGCTGCAGAGAGAAGACGGAACCTCCCCACACTCAGAATTCCGGAACAAGTGTGACTGTGTGGGTGAGGTTCAGGGCCGCACTCCATGCAGCTTCCTGGTGTCACAGGTGTTCCCTCGCAAGGGGAAGTCCGCTAATTACCTCCCCTGTCCATGGGGATGCATAGATGCTACCTGCGTTTCCAGCCCAACCCCCGCATTTCCCCGGCAGCCCGTACTGGGAGGGACTCGGGGAAGACTCTCGAAGGGCTCCTAGGAGATCTCGGGTGCTGCAGACAGAAGACGGAACCTCCCCACACTCAGAATTCCGGAACACGGCTGACTGTGTGGGGGATGTTCCGGGCCGCCCTCCACGCAGCTTCCTGGTGTCACAAGTTTTCCCTGGCAGGGGGAAGTCCGCTAATTACCTCCCCTGTCCAGGGGGAGGCACTAGATGCTACCTGCGTTTCCAGCCCAACCCCCGCACTTCCCCGGCAGCCCGCAGTGAGAGGGACACGGGGAAGACTCTCGAAGGGCTCCTAGGAGATCCCGGGTGCTGCAGACAGAAGACGGAACCTCCCCACACTCAGAATTCCGGAACAAGGGTGACTGTTTGGGTGAGGTTTAGGGCCGCACTCCACGCAGCTGCCTGGTGTCACAGGTGTTCCCTCGCAAGGGGAAGTCCGCTACTTACCTCCCCTGTCCATGGGGAGGCACTAGATGCTACCTGCGTTTCCAGCCCAACCCCGGCATTTTCCCGGCCGCCCGTACTGGGAGGGACTCGGGGAAGACTCTCGAAGGGCTCCTAGGAGATCTCGGGTGCTGCAGACAGAAGACGGAACCTCCCCACACTCAGAATTCCGGAACACGCCTGACTGTGTGGGGGATGTTCGGGGCCGCCCTCCACGCAGCTTCCTGGTGTCACGGGTGTTCCCTGGCAGGGGGAAGTCCGCTAATTACCTCCCCTGTCCAAGGGGAGGCACTAGAAGCTACCTGCGTTTCCAGCCCAACCCCCGCACTTCCCCGGCAGCCCGCAGTGAGAGGGACCCGGGGAAGACTCTCGAAGGGCTCCTAGGAGATCCCGGGTGCTGCAGACAGAAGACGGAACCTCCCCACACTCAGAATTCCGGAACAAGTGTGTCTGTGTGGGTGAGGTTCAGGGCCGCCCTCCACGCAGCTTCCTGGTGTCACAGGTGTTCCCTCGCAAGGGGAAGTCCGCTAATTACCTCCACTGTCCATGGGGAGGCATAGATGCTACCTGCGTTTCCAGCCAAACCCCCGCATTTCCCCGGCAGCCCGTACTGGGAGGGACTCGGGGAAGACACTCGAAGGGCTCCTAGGAGATCCCGGGTGCTGCAGACAGAAGACGGAACCTCCCCACACTCAGAATTCCGGAACACGGCTGACTGTGTGGGGGAGGTTCGGGGCCGCCCTCCACGCAGCTTCCTGGTGTCACAGGTGTTCCCTCGCAAGGGGAAGTCCGCTAATTACCTCCCCTGTCCATGGGGAGGCGTAGATGCTACCTGCGTTTCCAGCCCAACCCCCGCCTTTCCCCGGCAGCCCGCACTGGGAGGGACTCGGGGAATAGTCTCAAAGGGCTCCTAGGAGATCTCGGGTGCTGCAGATAGAAGACGGAACCTCCCCACACTCAGAATTCCGGAACACGGCTGACTGTGTGAGGGAGGTTCGGGGCCGCCCTCCACGCAGCTTCCTGGTGTCTCAAGTGTTCCCTCGCAAGGGGAATTCTGCTAATTACCTCCCCTGTCCATGGGGAGGCACTAGATGCTACCTGCATTTCCAGACCAACCCCCGCATTTCCCCGGCAGCCCGTAGTGGGAGGGACTCGGGGAAGACTCTTGAAGGGCTCCTAGGAGATCCCGGTTGCTGCAGACAGAAGACGGAACCTCCCCACACTCAGAATTCCGGAACAAGGGTGACTGTTTGGGTGAGGTTTAGGGCCGCCCTCCACGAAGCTTCCTGGTGTCACAGGTGTTCCCTCGCAAGGGAAGTCCGCTAATTACCTCCCCTGTCCATGGGGGGTCGTAGATGCTACCTGCGTTTCCAGCCCAACCCCTGCCTTTCCCCGGCAGCCCGCACTGGGAGGGACTCGGGGAAGACTCTCGAAGGGCTCCTAGGAGATCTCGGGTGCTGCAGACAGAAGACGGAACCTCCCCACACTCAGAATTCCGGAACACGGCTGACTGTGTGGGGGATGTTCGGGGCCGCCCTCCACGCAGCTTCCTGGTGTCACAGGTTTTCCCTGGCAGGGGAAGTCCGCTAATTACCTCCCCTGTCCAGGGGGAGGCACTAGATGCTACCTGCTTTTCCAGCCCAACCCCCGCACTTCCCCGGGAGCCCGCAGTGAGAGGGACCCGGGGAAGACTCTCGAAGGGCTCCTAGGAGATCCCGGGTGCTGCAGACAGAAGACGGAACCTCCCCACACTCAGAATTCCGGAACAAGTGTGACTGTTTGGGTGAGGTTTAGGGCCGCCCTCCACGCAGCTGCCTGGTGTCACAGGTGTTCCCTCGCAAGGGGAAGTCCGCTAATTACCTCCCCTGTCCATGGGGAGGCGTAGATGCTACCTGCGTTTCCAGCCCAACTTCCGCCTTTCCCCGGCTGCCCGCAGTGAGAGGGACTCGGGGAAGACTCTCGAAGTGCTCCTAGGAGATCTCGGGTGCTGCAGACAGAAGACGGAACCTCCCCACACTCAGAATTCCGGAACAAGTGTGTCTGTGTGGGTGAGGTTCAGGGCCGCCCTCCACGCAGCTTCCTGATGTCACAGGTGTTCCCTCGCAAGGGGAAGTCCGCTAATTACCTCCCCTGACCATGGGGAGGCGTAGATGCTACCTGCGTTTCCAGCCCAACCCCCGCCTTTCCCCGGCAGCCCGCACTGGGAGGGACTCGGGGAAGACTCTCGAAAGGCTCCTAGGAGATCCCGGGTGCTGCAGACAGAAGACGGAACCTCCCCACACTCAGAATTCCGGAACACGGGTGACTGTGTGGTTGAGGTTCAGGGCCGCCCTCCACGCAGCTTCCTGGTGTCACAGGTGTTCCCTCGCAAGGGGAAGTCCGCTAATTACCTCCCCTGTCCATGGGGAGGCACTAGATGCTACCTGCGTTTCCAGCCCAACCCCCGCATTTCCCCGGCAGCCCGTACTGGGAGGGACTCGGGGAAGACTCTCGAAGGGCTCTTAGGAGATCTCGGGTGCTGCAGACAGAGGACGGAACCTCCCCACACTCAGAATTCCGGAACACTGCTGACTGTGTGGGGGAGGTTCGGGGCCGCCCTCCACGCAGCTTCCTGGTGTCACAGGTGTTCCCTCGCAAGGGGAAGTCCGCTAATTACCTCCCCTGTCCATGGGGAGGCACTAGATGCTACCTGCGTTTCCAGCCCAACCCCCGCATTTCCCCGGCAGCCCGTACTGGGAGGGACTCGGGGAAGACTCTCGAAGGGCTCCTAGAAGATCTCGGGTGCTGCAGAGAGAAGACGGAACCTCCCCACACTCAGAATTCCGGAACAAGTGTGACTGTGTGGGTGAGGTTCAGGGCCGCACTCCATGCAGCTTCCTGGTGTCACAGGTGTTCCCTCGCAAGGGGAAGTCCGCTAATTACCTCCCCTGTCCATGGGGATGCATAGATGCTACCTGCGTTTCCAGCCCAACCCCCGCATTTCCCCGGCAGCCCGTACTGGGAGGGACTCGGGGAAGACTCTCGAAGGGCTCCTAGGAGATCTCGGGTGCTGCAGACAGAAGACGGAACCTCCCCACACTCAGAATTCCGGAACACGGCTGACTGTGTGGGGGATGTTCCGGGCCGCCCTCCACGCAGCTTCCTGGTGTCACAAGTTTTCCCTGGCAGGGGGAAGTCCGCTAATTACCTCCCCTGTCCAGGGGGAGGCACTAGATGCTACCTGCGTTTCCAGCCCAACCCCCGCACTTCCCCGGCAGCCCGCAGTGAGAGGGACACGGGGAAGACTCTCGAAGGGCTCCTAGGAGATCCCGGGTGCTGCAGACAGAAGACGGAACCTCCCCACACTCAGAATTCCGGAACAAGGGTGACTGTTTGGGTGAGGTTTAGGGCCGCACTCCACGCAGCTGCCTGGTGTCACAGGTGTTCCCTCGCAAGGGGAAGTCCGCTACTTACCTCCCCTGTCCATGGGGAGGCACTAGATGCTACCTGCGTTTCCAGCCCAACCCCGGCATTTTCCCGGCCGCCCGTACTGGGAGGGACTCGGGGAAGACTCTCGAAGGGCTCCTAGGAGATCTCGGGTGCTGCAGACAGAAGACGGAACCTCCCCACACTCAGAATTCCGGAACACGCCTGACTGTGTGGGGGATGTTCGGGGCCGCCCTCCACGCAGCTTCCTGGTGTCACGGGTGTTCCCTGGCAGGGGGAAGTCCGCTAATTACCTCCCCTGTCCAAGGGGAGGCACTAGAAGCTACCTGCGTTTCCAGCCCAACCCCCGCACTTCCCCGGCAGCCCGCAGTGAGAGGGACCCGGGGAAGACTCTCGAAGGGCTCCTAGGAGATCCCGGGTGCTGCAGACAGAAGACGGAACCTCCCCACACTCAGAATTCCGGAACAAGTGTGTCTGTGTGGGTGAGGTTCAGGGCCGCCCTCCACGCAGCTTCCTGGTGTCACAGGTGTTCCCTCGCAAGGGGAAGTCCGCTAATTACCTCCACTGTCCATGGGGAGGCATAGATGCTACCTGCGTTTCCAGCCAAACCCCCGCATTTCCCCGGCAGCCCGTACTGGGAGGGACTCGGGGAAGACACTCGAAGGGCTCCTAGGAGATCCCGGGTGCTGCAGACAGAAGACGGAACCTCCCCACACTCAGAATTCCGGAACACGGCTGACTGTGTGGGGGAGGTTCGGGGCCGCCCTCCACGCAGCTTCCTGGTGTCACAGGTGTTCCCTCGCAAGGGGAAGTCCGCTAATTACCTCCCCTGTCCATGGGGAGGCGTAGATGCTACCTGCGTTTCCAGCCCAACCCCCGCCTTTCCCCGGCAGCCCGCACTGGGAGGGACTCGGGGAATAGTCTCAAAGGGCTCCTAGGAGATCTCGGGTGCTGCAGATAGAAGACGGAACCTCCCCACACTCAGAATTCCGGAACACGGCTGACTGTGTGAGGGAGGTTCGGGGCCGCCCTCCACGCAGCTTCCTGGTGTCTCAAGTGTTCCCTCGCAAGGGGAATTCTGCTAATTACCTCCCCTGTCCATGGGGAGGCACTAGATGCTACCTGCATTTCCAGACCAACCCCCGCATTTCCCCGGCAGCCCGTAGTGGGAGGGACTCGGGGAAGACTCTTGAAGGGCTCCTAGGAGATCCCGGTTGCTGCAGACAGAAGACGGAACCTCCCCACACTCAGAATTCCGGAACAAGGGTGACTGTTTGGGTGAGGTTTAGGGCCGCCCTCCACGAAGCTTCCTGGTGTCACAGGTGTTCCCTCGCAAGGGAAGTCCGCTAATTACCTCCCCTGTCCATGGGGGGTCGTAGATGCTACCTGCGTTTCCAGCCCAACCCCTGCCTTTCCCCGGCAGCCCGCACTGGGAGGGACTCGGGGAAGACTCTCGAAGGGCTCCTAGGAGATCTCGGGTGCTGCAGACAGAAGACGGAACCTCCCCACACTCAGAATTCCGGAACACGGCTGACTGTGTGGGGGATGTTCGGGGCCGCCCTCCACGCAGCTTCCTGGTGTCACAGGTTTTCCCTGGCAGGGGAAGTCCGCTAATTACCTCCCCTGTCCAGGGGGAGGCACTAGATGCTACCTGCTTTTCCAGCCCAACCCCCGCACTTCCCCGGGAGCCCGCAGTGAGAGGGACCCGGGGAAGACTCTCGAAGGGCTCCTAGGAGATCCCGGGTGCTGCAGACAGAAGACGGAACCTCCCCACACTCAGAATTCCGGAACAAGTGTGACTGTTTGGGTGAGGTTTAGGGCCGCCCTCCACGCAGCTGCCTGGTGTCACAGGTGTTCCCTCGCAAGGGGAAGTCCGCTAATTACCTCCCCTGTCCATGGGGAGGCGTAGATGCTACCTGCGTTTCCAGCCCAACTTCCGCCTTTCCCCGGCTGCCCGCAGTGAGAGGGACTCGGGGAAGACTCTCGAAGTGCTCCTAGGAGATCTCGGGTGCTGCAGACAGAAGACGGAACCTCCCCACACTCAGAATTCCGGAACAAGTGTGTCTGTGTGGGTGAGGTTCAGGGCCGCCCTCCACGCAGCTTCCTGGTGTCACAGGTGTTCCCTCGCAAGGGGAAGTCCGCTAATTACCTCCCCTGTCCATGGGGAGGCGTAGATGCTACCTGCGTTTCCAGCCCAACCCCCGCCTTTCCCCGGCAGCCCGCACTGGGAGGGACTCGGGGAAGACTCTCGAAAGGCTCCTAGGAGATCCCGGGTGCTGCAGACAGAAGACGGAACCTCCCCACACTCAGAATTCCGGAACACGGGTGACTGTGTGGGGGAGGTTTAGGGCCGCACTCCACGCAGCTTCCTGGTGTCACAGGTGTTCCCTCGCAAGGGGAAGTCCGCTACTTACCTCCCCTGTCCATGGGGAGGCACTAGATGCTACCTGCGTTTCCAGCCCAACCCCCGCATTTCCCCGGCAGCCCGTACTGGGAGGGACTCGGGGAAGACTCTCGAAGGACTCCTAGGAGATCTCGGGTGCTGCAGACAGAAGACGGAACCTCCCCACACTCAGAATTCCGGAACACGGCTGACTGTGTGGGGGAGGTTCGGGGCGGCCCTCCACGCAGCTTCCTGGTGTCACAGGTGTTCCCTCGCAAGGGGAAGTCCGCTACTTACCTCCCCTGTCCATGGGGAGGCACTAGATGCTACCTGCGTTTCCAGCCCAACCCCCGCATTTCCCCGGCAGCCCGTACTGGGAGGGACTCGGGGAAGACTCTCGAAGGGCTCCTAGGAGATCTCGGGTGCTGCAGACAGAAGACGGAACCTCCCCACACTCAGAATTCCGGAACACGGCTGACTGTGTGGGGGAGGTTCGGGGCCGCCCTCCACGCAGCTTCCTGGTGTCACAGGTGTTTCCTCGCAAGGGGAAGTCCGCTAATTACCTCCCCTGTCCATGGGGAGGCACTAGATGCTACCTGCGTTTCCAGCCCAACCCCAGCCTTTCCCTGGAAGCCTGCACTGGGAGGGACTCGGGGAAGACTATCGAATGACTCCTAGGAGATCACGGGTGCTGCAGACAGAAGACGGAACCTCCCCACACTCAGAATTCCAAAACAAGTGTGTCTGTGTGGGTGAGGTTCAGGGCCGCCCTCCACGCAGCTTCCTGGTGTCACAGGTGTTCCCTCGCAAGGGGAAGTCCGCTAATTACCTCCCCTGTCCATGGGGAGGCGTAGATGCTACCTGCGTTTCCAGCCCAACCCCCGCCTTTCCCCGGCAGCCCGCACTGGGAGGGACTCGGGGAAGACTCTCGAAGGGCTCCTAGGAGATCCCGGGTGCTGCAGACAGAAGACGGAACCTCCCCACACTCAGAATTCCGGAACACGGCTGACTGTGTGGGGGAGGTTCGGGGCCGCCCTCCACGCAGCTTCCTGGTGTCACAGGTGTTCCCTCGCAAGGGGAAGTCCGCTAATTACCTCCCCGGTCCATGGGGAGGCACTAGATGCTACCTGCGTTTCCAGCCCAACCCCCGCATTTCCCCGGCAGCCCGTACTGGGAGGGACTCGGGGAAGACTCTCGAAGGGCTCTTAGGAGATCTCGGGTGCTGCAGACAGAAGACGGAACCTCCCCACACTCAGAATTCCACAACACTGCTGACTGTGTGGGGGAGGTTCGGAGCCGCCCTCCACGCAGCTTCCTGGTGTCACAGGTGTTCCCTCGCAAGGGGAAGTCCGCTAATTACCTCCCCTGTCCATGGGGAGGTACTAGATGCTACCTGCGTTTCCAGCCCAACCCCCGCATTTCCCCGGCAGCCCGTACTGGGAGGGACTCGGGGAAGACTCTCGAAGGGCTCCTAGAAGATCTCGGGTGCTGCAGAGAGAAGACGGAACCTCCCCACACTCAGAATTCCGGAACAAGTGTGACTGTGTGGGTGAGGTTCAGGGTCGCCCTCCACGAAGCTTCCTGGTGTCACAGGTGTTCCCTCGCAAGGGGAAGTCCGCTAATTACCTCCCCTGTCCATGGGGATGCATAGATGCTACCTGCGTTTCCAGCCCAACCCCCGCCTTTCCCCGGCAGCCCGCACTGGGAGGGACTCGGGGAAGAATCTCGAAGGGCTCCTAGGATATCCCGGGTGCTGCAGACAGAAGACGGAACCTCCCCACACTCAGAATTCGGGAACAAGTGTGACTGTTTGGGTGAGGTTTAGGGCCGCACTCCACGCAGCTTCCTGGTGTCACAGGTGTTCCCTCGCAAGGGGAAGTCCGCTACTTACCTCCCCTGTCCATGGGGAGGCACTAGATGCTACCTGCTTTTCCAGCCCAACCCCGGCAATTTCCCGGCAGCCCGTAGTGGGAGGGACTCGGGGAAGACTCTCGAAGGGCTCCTAGGAGATCTCGGGTGCTGCAGACAGAAGACGGAACCTCCCCACACTCAGAATTCCGGAACACGGCTGACTGTGTGGGGGAGGTTCGGGGCCGCCCTCCACGCAGCTTCCTGGTGTCACAGGTGTTCCCTCGCAAGGGGAAGTCGGCTAATTACCTCCCCTGTCCATGGGGAGGCACTAGATGCTACCTGCTTTTCCAGCCCAACCCCCGCACTTCCCCGGCAGCCCGCAGTGAGAGGGACCCGGGGAAGACACTCGAAGGGCTCCTAGGAGATCCCGGGTGCTGCAGACAGAAGACGGAACCTCCCCACACTCAGAATTCTGGAACAAGGGTGACTGTTTGGGTGAGGTTTAGGGCCGCCCTCCACGCAGCTGCCTGGTGTCACAGGTGTTCCCTCGCAAGGGGAAGTCCGCTAATTACCTCCCCTGTCCATGGGGAGGCGTAGATGCTACCTGCGTTTCCAGCCCAACTCCCGCCTTTCCCCGGCAGCCCGCACTGGAAAGGACTCGGGGAAGACTCTCGAAGGGCTCCTAGGAGATCTCGGGTGCTGCAGACAGAAGACGGAACCTCCCCACACTCAGAATTCCGGAACACGGCTGACTGTGTGGGGGAGGTTCGGGGCCGACCTCCACGCAGCTTCCTGGTGTCACAGGTGTTCCCTCGCAAGGGGAAGTCCGCTACTTACCTCCCCTGTCCATGGGGAGGCACTAGATGCTACCTGCGTTTCCAGCCCAACCCCCACATTTCCCCGGCAGCCCGTACTGGGAGGGACTCGGGGAAGACTCTCGAAGGGCTCCTAGGAGATCTCGGGTGCTGCAGACAGAAGACGGAACCTCCCCACACTCAGAATTCCGGAACAAGGGTGACTGTTTGGGTGAGATTTAGGGCCGCCCTCCACGCAGCTGCCTGGTGTCACAGGTGTTCCCTCGCAAGGGGAAGTCCGCTACTTACCTCCCCTGTCCATGGGGAGGCACTAGATGCTACCTGCGTTTCCAGCCCAACCCCGGCATTTTCCCGGCAGCCCGTACTGGGAGGGACTCGGGGAAGACTCTCGAAGGGCTCCTAGGAGATCTCGGGTGCTGCAGACAGAAGACGGAACCTCCCCACACTCAGAATTCCGGAACACGCCTGACTGTGTGGGGGATGTTCGGGGCCGCCCTCCACGCAGCTTCCTGGT
This sequence comes from Camelus bactrianus, assembly GCF_048773025.1. Lineage (NCBI taxonomy): Eukaryota > Metazoa > Chordata > Mammalia > Artiodactyla > Camelidae > Camelus > Camelus bactrianus. The sequence continues at coordinate 2,131,179 of NW_027413970.1, read as the reverse complement.
GTCACAGGTGTTCCCTGGCAGGGGGAAGTCCGCTAATTACCTCCCCTGTCCAGGGGGAGGCACTAGATGCTACCTGCGTTTCCAGCCCAACCCCCGCACTTCCCCGGCAGCCCGCAGTGAGAGGGACCCGGGGAAGACTCTCGAAGGGCTCCTAGGAGATCCCGGGTGCTGCAGACAGAAGACGGAACCTCCCCACACTCAGAATTCCGGAACAAGTTTGTCTGTGTGGGTGAGGTTCAGGGCCGCCCTCCACGCAGCTTCCTGGTGTCACAGGTGTTCCCTCGCAAGGGGAAGTCCGCTAATTACCTCCCCTGTCCATGGGGAGGCATAGATGCTACCTGCGTTTCCAGCCAAACCCCCGCCTTTCCCCGGCAGCCCGCACTGGGAGGGACTCGGGGAAGACACTCGAAGGGCTCCTAGGAGATCCCGGGTGCTGCAGACAGAAGACGGAACCTCCCCACACTCAAAATTCCGGAACACGGCTGACTGTGTGGGGGAGATTCGGGGCCGCCCTCCACGCAGCTTCCTGGTGTCACAGGTGTTCCCTCGCAAGGGGAAGTCCGCTAATTACCTCCCCTGTCCATGGGGAGGCACTAGATGCTACCTGCGTTTCCAGCCCAACCCCCGCATTTCCCCAGCAGCCCGCACTGGAGGGATTCAGGGAAGATTCTCGAAAGGCTCGTAGGAGATCTCGGGTGCTGCAGACAGAAGACGGAACCTCCCCACACTCAGAAGTCCGGAACACGGCTGACTGTGTGGGGGAGGTTCGGGGCCGCCCTCCACGCAGCTTCCTGGTGTCACAGGTGTTCCCTCGCAAGGGGAAGTCCGCTAATTACCTCCCCTGTACATGGGGAGGCACTAGATGCTACCTGCGTTTCCAGCCAAACCCCCGCCTTTCCCCGGCAGCCCGCACTGGGAGGGACTCGGGGAAGACACTCGAAGGGCTCCTAGGAGATCCCGGGTGCTGCAGACAGAAGACGGAACCTCCCCACACTCAGAATTCCGGAACACGGCTGACTGTGTGGGGGAGGTTCGGGGCCGCCCTCCACGCAGCTTCCTGGTGTCACAGGTGTTCCCTCGCAAGGGGAAGTCCGCTAATTACCTCCCCAGTCCATGGGGAGGCACTAGATGCTACCTGCGTTTCCAGCCCAACCCCCGCATTTCCCCAGCAGCCCGCACTGGGAGGGACTCGGGGAAGACTCTCGAAGGGCTCCTAGGAGATCTCGGGTGCTGCAGACAGAAGACGGAACCTCCCCACACTCAGAATTCCGGAACACGGCTGACTGTGTGGGGAAGGTTCGGGGCCGCCCTCCACGCAGCTTCCTGGTGTCACAGGTGTTCCCTGGCAGGGGGAAGTCCGCTAATTACATCCCCTGTCCTTGGGGAGGCACTAGATGCTACCTGCGTTTCCAGCCCAACCCCCGCATTTCCCCAGCAGCCCGCACTGGGAGGGACTCGGGGAAGACTCTCGAAGGGCTCCTAGGTGATCTCGGGTGCTGCAGACAGAAGACGGAACCTCCCCACACTGAGAATTCCGGAACAAGGCTGACTGTGTGAGGGAAGTTCGGGGCCGCCCTCCACGCAGCTTCCTGGTGTCACAGGTGTTCCCTCGCAAGGGGAAGTCTGCTAATTACCTCCCCTGTCCATGGGGAGGCACTAGATGCTACCTGCATTTCCAGCCCAACCCCCGCATTTCCCCGACAGCCCGTACTGGGAGGGACTCGGGGAAGACTCTCGAAGTGCTCCTAGGAGATCTCGGGTGCTGCAGACAGAAGACGGAACCTCCCCACACTCAGAATTCCGGAACAAGTGTGACTGTTTGGGTGAGGTTTAGGGCCGCCCTCCACGCAGCTGCCTGGTGTCACAGGTGTTCCCTCGCAAGGGGAAGTCCGCTAATTACCTCCCCTGTCCATGGGGAGGCGTAGATGCTACCTGCGTTTCCAGCCCAACTTCCACCTTTCCCTGGCAGCCCGCACTGGAAAGGACTCGGGGAAGATTCTCGAAGGGCTCCTAGGAGATCTCGGGTGCTGCAGACAGAAGACGGAACCTCCCCACACTCAGAATTCCGGAACACGGCTGACTGTGTGGGGGAGGTTCGGGGCCGCCCTCCACGCAGCTTCCTGGTGTCACAGGTGTTCCCTCGCAAGGGGAAGTCCGCTAATTACCTCCCCTGTCCATGGGGAGGCACTAGATGCTACCTGCGTTTCCAGCCCAAACCCGCATTTACCCGGCTGCCCGCAGTGAGAGGGACTCGGGGAAGACTCTCGAAGTGCTCCTAGGAGATCTCGGGTGCTGCAGACAGAAGACGGAACCTCCCCACACTCAGAATTCCGGAACAAGTGTGTCTGTGTGGGTGAGGTTCAGGGCCGCCCTCCACGCAGCTTCCTGGTGTCACAGGTGTTCCCTCGCAAGGGGAAGTCCGCTAATTACCTCCCCTGTCCATGGGGAGGCGTAGATGCTACCTGCGTTTCCAGCCCAACCCCCGCCTTTCCCCGGCAGCCCGCACTGGGAGGGACTCGGGGAAGACTCTCGAAGGGCTCCTAGGAGATCTCGGGTGCTGCAGACAGAAGACGGAACCTCCCCACACTCAGAATTCCGGAACACGGCTGACTGTGTGGGGGAGTTTCGGGGCGGCCCTCCACGCAGCTTCCTGGTGTCACAGGTGTTCCCTCGCAAGGGGAAGTCCGCTAATTACCTCCCCTGTCCATGGGGAGGCACTAGATGCTACCTGCGTTTCCAGCCCAACCCCCGCATTTCCCCGGCAGCCCGTACTGGGAGGGACTCGGGGAAGACTCTCGAAGGGCTCTTAGGAGATCTCGGGTGCTGCAGACAGAAGACGGAACCTCCCCACACTCAGAATTCCGGAACACTGCTGACTGTGTGGGGGAGGTTCGGGGCCGCCCTCCACGCAGCTTCCTGGTGTCACAGGTGTTCCCTCGCAAGGGGAAGTCCGCTACTTACCTCCCCTGTCCATGGGGAGGCACTAGATGCTACCTGCGTTTCCAGCCCAACCCCCGCCTTTCCCCGGCAGCCCGTACTGGGAAGGACTCGGGGAAGACTCTCGAAGGGCTCCTAGAAGATCTCGGGTGCTGCAGACAGAAGTCGGAACCTCCCCACACTCAGAATTCCGGAACACGGCTGACTGTGTGGGGGAGGTTCGGGGCCGCCCTCCACGCAGCTTCCTGGTGTCACAGGTGTTCCCTCGCATGGGGAAGTCCGCTAATTACCTCCCCTGTCCATGGGGAGGCACTAGATGCTACCTGCGTTTCCAGCCCAACCCCCACATTTCCCCGGCAGCCCGTACTGGGAGGGACTCGGGGAAGCCTCTCGAAGGGCTCCTAGGAGATCTCGGGTGCTGCAGACAGAAGACGGAACCTCCCCACACTCAGAATTCCGGAACACGGCTGACTGTGTGGGGGATGTTCGGGGCCGCCCTCCACGCAGCTTCCTGGTGTCACAGGTTTTCCCTGGCAGGGGGAAGTCCGCTAATTACCTCCCCTGTCCAGGGGGAGGCACTAGATGCTACCTGCGTTTCCAGCCCAACCCCCGCACTTCCCCGGCAGCCCGCAGTGAGAGGGACCCGGGGAAGACTCTCGAAGGGCTCCTAGGAGATAGCGGGTGCTGCAGACAGAAGACGGAACCTCCCCACACTCAGAATTCCGGAACAATGGTGACTGTTTGGGTGAGGTTTAGGGCCGCCCTCCACGCAGATGCCTGGTGTCACAGGTGTTCCCTCGCAAGGGGAAGTCCGCTAATTACCTCCCCTGTCCATGGGGAGGCGTAGATGCTACCTGCGTTTCCAGCCCAACTCCCGCCTTTCCCCGGCAGCCCGCACTGGAAAGGACTCGGCGAAGACTCTCGAAGGGCTCCTAGGAGATCTCGGGTGCTGCAGACAGAAGACGGAACCTCCCCACACTCAGAATTCCGGAACACGGCTGACTGTGTGGGGGAGGTTCGGGGCCGACCTCCACGCAGCTTCCTGGTGTCACAGGTGTTCCCTCGCAAGGGGAATTCCGCTACTTACCTCCCCTGTCCATGGGGAGGCACTAGATGCTACCTGCGTTTCCAGCCCAACCCCCGCATTTCCCCGGCAGCCCGTACTGGGAGGGACTCGGGGAAGACTCTCGAAGGGCTCCTAGGAGATCTCGGGTGCTGCAGACAGAAGACGGAACCTCCCCACACTCAGAATTCCGGAACACGGCTGACTGTGTGGGGGAGGTTCGGGGCCGCACTCCACGCAGCTTCCTGGTGTCACAGGTGTTCCCTCGCAAGGGGAAGTCCGCTAATTACCTCCCCTGTCCATGGGGAGGCGTAGATGCTACCTGCGTTTCCAGCCCAACCCCCGCCTTTCCCCGGCAGCCCGCACTGGGAGGGACTCGGGGAAGACACTCGAAGGGCTCCTAGGAGATCCCGGGTGCTGCAGACAGAAGACGGAACCTCCCCACACTCAGAATTCCGGAACACGGGTGACTGTGTGGGGGAGGTTTATGGCCGCCCTCCACGCAGCTTCCTGGTGTCACAGGTGTTCCCTCGCAAGGGGAAGTCCGCTACTTACCTCCCCTGTCCATGGGGAGGCACTAGATGCTACCTGCGTTTTCAGCCCAACCCCCGCATTTCCCCGGCAGCCCGTACAGGGAGGGACTCGGGGAAGACTCTCGAAGGGCTCCTAGGAGATCTCGGGTGCTGCAGACAGAAGACGGAATCTTCCCACACTCAGAATTCCGGAACACGGCTGACTGTGTGGGGGAGGTTCGGGGCGGCCCTCCACGCAGCTTCCTGGTGTCACAGGTGTTCCCTCGCAAGGGGAAGTCCGCTAATTACCTCCCCTGTCCATGGGGAGGCACTAGATGCTACCTGCGTTTCCAGCCCAACCCCCGCATTTCAACGGCAGCCCGTACTGGGAGGGACTCGGGGAAGACTCTCGAAGGGCTCCTAGGAGATCTCGGGTGCTGCAGACAGAAGACGGAACCTCCCCACACTCAGAATTCCGGAACACTGCTGACTGTGTGGGGGAGGTTCGGGGCCGCCCTCCACGCAGCTTCCTGGTGTCACAGGTGTTCCCTCGTAAGGGGAAGTCCGCTAATTACCTCCCCTGTCCATGGGGAGGCTCTAGATGCTACCTGCGTTTCCAGCCCAACCCCCGCATTTCCCCGGCAGCCCGTACTGGGAGGGACTCGGGGAAGACTCTCGAAGGGCTCCTAGAAGATCTCGGGTGCTGCAGACAGAAGACGGAACCTCCCCACACTCAGAATTCCGGAACAAGTGTGACTGTGTGGGTGAGGTTCAGGGCCGCCCTCCACGCAGCTTCCTGGTGTCACAGGTGTTCCCTCGCAAGGGGAAGTCCGCTAATTACCTCCCCTGTCCATGGGGATGCATAGATGCTACCTGCGTTTCCAGCCCAACCCCCGCCTTTCCCCGGCAGCCCGCACTGGGAGGGACTCGGGGAAGACTCTCGAAGGGCTCCTAGGATATCCCGGGTGCTGCAGACAGAAGACGGAACCTCCCCACACTCAGAATTCCGGAACAAGGGTGACTGTTTGGGTGAGGTTTAGGGCCGCCCTCCACGCAGCTTCCTGGTGTCACAGGTGTTCCCTCGCAAGGGGAAGTCCGCTACTTACCTCCCCTGTCCATGGGGAGGCACTAGATGCTACCTGCGTTTCCAGCCCAACCCCGGCATTTTCCCGGCAGCCCGTACTGGGAGGGACTCGGGGAAGACTCTCGAAGGGCTCCTAGGAGATCTCGGGTGCTGCAGACAGAAGACGGAACCTCCCCACACTCAGAATTCCGGAACACGGCTGACTGTGTGGGGGAGGTTCGGGGCCGCCCTCCACGCAGCTTCCTGGTGTCACAGGTGTTCCCTCGCAAGGGGAAGTCCGCTAATTACCTCCCCTGTCCATGGGGAGGCACTAGATGCTACCTGCGTTTCCAGCCCAACCCCGGCATTTTCCCGGCAGCCCGTACTGGGAGGGACTCGGGGAAGACTCTCGAAGGGCTCCTAGGAGATCTCGGGTGCTGCAGACAGAAGACGGAACCTCCCCACACTCAGAATTCCGGAACACGGCTGACTGTGTGGGGGAGGTTCGGGGCCGCCCTCCACGCAGCTTCCTGGTGTCACAGGTGTTCCCTCGCAAGGGGAAGTCCGCTAATTACCTCCCCTGTCCATGGGGAGGCACTAGATGCTACCTGCGTTTCCAGCCCAACCCCCGCACTTCCCCGGCAGCCCGCAGTGAGAGGGACCCGGGGAAGACTCTCGAAGGGCTCCTAGGAGATCCCGGGTGCTGCAGACAGAAGACAGAACCTCCCCAAACTCAGAATTCCGGAACAAGTGTGTCTGTGTGGGTGAGGTTCAGGGCCGCCCTCCACGCAGCTTCCTGGTGTCACAGGTGTTCCCTCGCAAGGGGAAGTCCGCTACTTACCTCCCCTGTCCATGGGGGGGCACTAGATGCTACCTGCGTTTCCAGCCCAACCCCCGCATTTCCCCGGCAGCCCGTACTGGAAGGGACTCGGGGAAGACTCTCGAAGGGCTCCTAGGAGATCTCGGGTGCTGCAGACAGAAGACGGAACCTCCCCACACTCAGAATTCCGGAACACGGCTGACTGTGTGGGGGAGGTTCGGGGCCGCCCTCCACGCAGCTTCCTGGTGTCACAGGTGTTCCCTCGTAAGGGGAAGTCCGCTAATTACCTCCCCTGTCCATGGGGAGGCACTAGATGCTACCTGCGTTTCCAGCCCAACCCCCGCATTTCCCCGGCAGCCCGTACTGGGAGGGACTCGGGGAAGACTCTCGAAGGGCTCCTAGGAGATCCCGGGTGCTGCAGACAGAAGACGGAACCTCCCCACACTCAGAATTCCGGAACAAATGTGTCTGTGTGGGTGAGGTTCAGGGCCGCCCTCCACGCAGCTTCCTGGTGTCACAGGTGTTCCCTCGCAAGGGGAAGTCCGCTAATTACCTCCACTGTCCATGGGGAGGCATAGATGCTACCTGCGTTTCCAGCCCAACCCCCGCTTTCCCCGGCAGCCCGCACTGGGAGGGACTCGGGGAAGACACTCGAAGGGCTCCTAGCAGATCCCGGGTGCTGCAGACAGAAGACGGAACCTCCCCACACTCAGAATTCCGGAACAAGGGTGACTGTTTGGGTGAGGTTTAATGCCGCCCTCCACGCAGCTTCCTGGTGTCACAGGTGTTCCCTCGCAAGGGGAAGTCCGCTACTTACCTCCCCTGTCCATGGGGAGGCACTAGATGCTACCTGCGTTTCCAGCCCAACCCCCGCATTTCCCCGGCAGCCCGTACTGGAAGGGACTCGGGGAAGACTCTCGAAGGGCTCCTAGGAGATCTCGGGTGCTGCAGACAGAAGACGGAACCTCCCCACACTCAGAATTCCGGAACACGGCTGACTGTGTGGGGGAGGTTCGGGGCCGCACTCCACGCAGCTTCCTGGTGTCACAGGTGTTCCCTCGCAAGGGGAAGTCCGCTAATTACCTCCCCTGTCCATGGGGAGGCGTAGATGCTACCTGCGTTTCCAGCCCAACCCCCGCTTTCCCCGGCAGCCCGCACTGGGAGGGACTCGGGGAAGACTCTCGAAGGGCTCCTAGGAGATCCCGGGTGCTGCAGACAGAAGACGGAACCTCCCCACACTCAGAATTCCGGAACACGGGTGACTGTGTGGGGGAGGTTTAGGGCCGCCCTCCACGCAGCTTCCTGGTGTCACAGGTGTTCCCTCGCAAGGGGAAGTCCGCTACTTACCTCCCCTGTCCATGGGGAGGCACTAGATGCTACCTGCGTTTTCAGCCCAACCCCCGCATTTCCCCGGCAGCCCGTACAGGGAGGGACTCGGGGAAGACTCTCGAAGGGCTCCTAGGAGATCTCGGGTGCTGCAGACAGAAGACGGAATCTTCCCACACTCAGAATTCCGGAACACGGCTGACTGTGTGGGGGAGGTTCGGGGCGGCCCTCCACGCAGCTTCCTGGTGTCACAGGTGTTCCCTCGCAAGGGGAAGTCCGCTAATTACCTCCCCTGTCCATGGGGAGGCACTAGATGCTACCTGCGTTTCCAGCCCAACCCCCGCATTTCAACGGCAGCCCGTACTGGGAGGGACTCGGGGAAGACTCTCGAAGGGCTCCTAGGAGATCTCGGGTGCTGCAGACAGAAGACGGAACCTCCCCACACTCAGAATTCCGGAACACTGCTGACTGTGTGGGGGAGGTTCGGGGCCGCCCTCCACGCAGCTTCCTGGTGTCACAGGTGTTCCCTCGTAAGGGGAAGTCCGCTAATTACCTCCCCTGTCCATGGGGAGGCACTAGATGCTACCTGCGTTTCCAGCCCAACCCCCGCATTTCCCCGGCAGCCCGTACTGGGAGGGACACGGGGAAGACTCTCGAAGGGCTCCTAGAAGATCTCGGGTGCTGCAGACAGAAGACGGAACCTCCCCACACTCAGAATTCCGGAACAAGTGTGACTGTGTGGGTGAGGTTCAGGGCCGCCCTCCACGCAGCTTCCTGGTGTCACAGGTGTTCCCTCGCAAGGGGAAGTCCGCTAATTACCTCCCTTGTCCATGGGGATGCATAGATGCTACCTGCGTTTCCAGCCCAACCCCCGCCTTTCCCCGGCAGCCCGCACTGGGAGGGACTCGGGGAAGACTCTCGAAGGGCTCCTAGGATATCCCGGGTGCTGCAGACAGAAGACGGAACCTCCCCACACTCAGAATTCCGGAACAAGGGTGACTGTTTGGGTGAGGTTTAGGGCCGCCCTCCACGCAGCTTCCTGGTGTCACAGGTGTTCCCTCGCAAGGGGAAGTCCGCTACTTACCTCCCCTGTCCATGGGGAGGCACTAGATGCTACCTGCGTTTCCAGCCCAACCCCGGCATTTTCCCGGCAGCCCGTACTGGGAGGGACTCGGGGAAGACTCTCGAAGGGCTCCTAGGAGATCTCGGGTGCTGCAGACAGAAGACGGAACCTCCCCACACTCAGAATTCCGGAACACGGCTGACTGTGTGGGGGAGGTTCGGGGCCGCCCTCCACGCAGCTTCCTGGTGTCACAGGTGTTCCCTCGCAAGGGGAAGTCCGCTAATTACCTCCCCTGTCCATGGGGAGGCACTAGATGCTACCTGCGTTTCCAGCCCAACCCCCGCACTTCCCCGGCAGCCCGCAGTGAGAGGGAACCGGGGAAGACTCTCGAAGGGCTCCTAGGAGATCCCGGGTGCTGCAGACAGAAGACGGAACCTCCCCACACTCAGAATTCCGGAACAAGTGTGTCTGTGTGGGTGAGGTTCAGGGCCGCCCTCCACGCAGCTTCCTGGTGTCACAGGTGTTCCCTCGCAAGGGGAAGTCCGCTACTTACCTCCCCTGTCCATGGGGAGGCACTAGATGCTACCTGCGTTTCCAGCCCAACCCCCGCATTTCCCCGGCAGCCCGTACTGGAAGGGACTCGGGGAAGACTCTCGAAGGGCTCCTAGGAGATCTCGGGTGCTGCAGACAGAAGAAGGAACCTCCCCACACTCAGAATTCCGGAACACGGCTGACTGTGTGGGGGAGGTTCGGGGCCGCCCTCCACGCAGCTTCCTGGTGTCACAGGTGTTCCCTCGTAAGGGGAAGTCCGCTAATTACCTCCCCTGTCCATGGGGAGGCACTAGATGCTACCTGCGTTTCCAGCCCAACCCCCGCATTTCCCCGGCAGCCCGTACTGGGAGGGACTCGGGGAAGACTCTCGAAGGGCTCCTAGAAGATCTCGGGTGCTGCAGACAGAAGACGGAACCTCCCCACACTCAGAATTCCGGAACAAGTGTGACTGTGTGGGTGAGGTTCAGGGCCGCTCTCCACGCAGCTTCCTGGTGTCACAGGTGTTCCCTCGCAAGGGGAAGTCCGCTAATTACCTCCCCTGTCCATGGGGATGCATAGATGCTACCTGCGTTTCCAGCCCAACCCCCGCCTTTCCCCGGCAGCCCGCACTGGGAGGGACTCGGGGAAGACTCTCGAAGGGCTCCTAGGGTATCCCGGGTGCTGCAGACAGAAGACGGAACCTCCCCACACTCAGAATTCCGGAACAAGGGTGACTGTTTGGGTGAGGTTTAGGGCCGCCCTCCACGCAGCTTCCTGGTGTCACAGGTGTTCCCTCGCAAGGGGAAGTCCGCTATTTACCTCCCCTGTCCATGGGGAGGCACTAGATGCTACCTGCGTTTCCAGCCCAACCCCGGCATTTTCCCGGCAGCCCGTACTGGGAGGGACTCGGGGAAGACTCTCGAAGGGCTCCTAGGAGATCTCGGGTGCTGCAGACAGAAGACGGAACCTCCCCACACTCAGAATTCCGGAACACGGCTGACTGTGTGGGGGAGGTTCGGGGCCGCCCTCCACGCAGCTTCCTGGTGTCACAGGTGTTCCCTCGCAAGGGGAAGTCCGCTAATTACCTCCCCTGTCCATGGGGAGGCACTAGATGCTACCTGCGTTTCCAGCCCAACCCCCGCACTTCCCCGGCAGCCCGCAGTGAGAGGGACCCGGGGAAGACTCTCGAAGGGCTCCTAGGAGATCCCGGGTGCTGCAGACAGAAGACGGAACCTCCCCACACTCAGAATTCCGGAACAAATGTGTCTGTGTGGGTGAGGTTCAGGGCCGCCCTCCACGCAGCTTCCTGGTGTCACAGGTGTTCCCTCGCAAGGGGAAGTCCGCTAATTACCTCCCCTGTCCATGGGGAGGCATAGATGCTACCTGCGTTTCCAGCCCAACCCCCGCTTTCCCCGGCAGCCCGCACTGGGAGGGACTCGGGGAAGACACTCGAAGGGCTCCTAGGAGATCCCGGGTGCTGCAGACAGAAGACGGAACCTCCCCACACTCAGAATTCCGGAACAAGGGTGACTGTTTGGGTGAGGTTTAATGCCGCCCTCCACGCAGCTTCCTGGTGTCACAGGTGTTCCCTCGCAAGGGGAAGTCCGCTACTTACCTCCCCTGTCCATGGGGAGGCACTAGATGCTACCTGCGTTTCCAGCCCAACCCCCGCATTTTCCCTGCAGCCCGTACTGGGAGGGACTCGGGGAAGACTCTCGAAGGGCTCCTAGGAGATCTCGGGTGCTGCAGACAGAAGACGGAACCTCCCCACACTCAGAATTCCGGAACACGGCTGACTGTGTGGGGGAGGTTCGGGGCCGCCCTCCACGCAGCTTCCTGGTGTCACAGGTGTTCCCTCGCAAGGGGAAGTCCGCTAATTACCTCCCCTGTCCATGGTGAGGCGTAGATGCTACCTGCGTTTCCAGCCCATCCCCCGCCTTTCCCCGGCAGCCCGCACAGGGCGGGACTCGAGGAAGCCTCTCGAAGGGCTCCTAGGAGATCCCGGGTGCTGCAGACAGAAGACGGAACCTCCCCACACTCAGAATTCCGGAACACGGCTGACTGTGTGGGGGAGGTTCGGGGCCGCCCTCCACGCAGCTTCCTGGTGTCACAGGTGTTCCCTCGCAAGGGGAAGTCCGCTAATTACCTCCCCTGTCCATGGGGGGTCGTAGATGCAACCTGCGTTTCCAGCCCAACCCCCGCCTTTCCCCGGCAGCCCGCACTGGGAGGGACTCGGGGAAGACTCTCGAAGGGCTCCTAGGAGATCTCGGGTGCTGCAGACAGAAGACGGAACCTCCCCACACTCAGAATTCCGGAACACGGCTGACTGTGTGGGGGAGGTCCGGGGCCGCCCTCCACGCAGCTTCCTGGTGTCACAGGTGTTCCCTCGCAAGGGGAAGTCCGCTAATTACCTCCCCTGTCCATGGGGAGGCACTAGATGCTACCTGCGTTTCCAGCCCAGCCCCCGCATTTCCCCGGCAGCCCGTACTGGGAGGGACTCGGGGAAGACTCTCGAAGGGCTCCTAGGAGATCTCGGGTGCTGCAGACAGAAGACGGAACCTCCCCACACTCAGAATTCCGGAACACGGCTGACTGTGTGGGTGAGGTTCAGGGCCGCCCTCCACGCAGCTTCCTGGTGTCACAGGTGTTCCCTCGCAAGGGGAAGTCCGCTAATTACCCCCCCTGTCCAGGGGGAGGCGTAGATGCTACCTGCTTTTCCAGCCCAACCCCCGCCTTTCCCGGGCAGCCCGCACTGGGAGGGACTCTTGGAAGACTCTCGAAGGGCTCCTAGGAGATCCCGGGTGCTGCAGATAGAAGACGGAACCTCCCCACACTCAGAATTCCGGAACAAGGGTGACTGTTTGGGTGAGGTTTAGGGCCGCCCTCCACGCAGCTTCCTGGTGTCACAGGTGTTCCCTCGCAAGGGGAATTCCGCTACTTACCTCCCCTGTCCATGGGGAGGCACTAGATGCTACCTGCGTTTCCAGCCCAACCCCCGCAATTCCCCGGCAGCCCGCTGTGAGAGGGACACGGGGAAGACTCTAGAAAGGCTCCTAGGAGATCCCGGGTGCTGCAGACAGAAGACGGAACCTCCCCACACTCAGAATTCCGGAACAAGAGTGACTGTTTGGGTGAGGTTTAGGGCCGCCCTCCACGCAGCTTCCTGGTGTCGCAGGTGTTCCCTCGCAAGGGGAAGTCCGCTAATTACCTCCCCTGTCCATGGGGAGGCGTAGATGCTACCTGCGTTTCCAGCCCAACCCCCGCTTTTCCCCGGCAGCCCGCACTGGGAGGGACTCGGGGAAGAATCTCGAAGGGCTCCTAGGAGATCTCGGGTGCTGCAGACAGAAGACGGAACCTCCCCACACTCAGATTCCGGAACACGGCTGACTGTGTGGGGGAGGTTCGTGGCCGCCCTCCACGCAGCTTCCTGGTGTCACAGGTGTTCCCTCGCAAGGGGAAGTCCGCTTATTACCTCCCCTATCTATGGGGAGGCACTAGATGCTACCTGCGTTTCCAGCCCAACCCCCGCATTTCCCCGGCAGCCCGTACTGGGAGGGACTCGAGGAAGACTCTCGAAGGGCTCCTAGGAGATCTCGGGTGCTGCAGACCGAAGACGGAACCTCCCCACACTCAGAATTCCGGAACACGGCTGACTGTGTGGGGGAGGTTCGGGCCGCCCTCCACGCAGCTTCCTGGTGTCACAGGTGTTCCCTGGCAGGGGGAAGTCCGCTAATTACCTCCCCTGTCCAGGGGGAGGCACTAGATGCTACCTGCGTTTCCAGCCCAACCCCCGCACTTCCCCGGCAGCCCGCAGTGAGAGGGACTCGGGGAAGACTCTCGAAGGGCTCCTAGGAGATCCCGGGTGCTGCAGACAGAAGACGGAACCTCCCCACACTCAAAATTCCGGAACACGGCAGACTGTGTGGGGGAGGTTCGGGGCCGCCCTCCACGCAGCTTCCTGGTGTCACAGGTGTTCCCTCGCAAGGGGAAGTCCGCTAATTACCTCCCCTGTCCATGGGGAGGCACTAGATGCTACCTGCGTTTCCAGCCCAACCCCCGCCTTTCCCCGGCAGCCCGCACTGGGAGGGACTCGGGGAAGACTCTCGAAGGGCTCCTAGGAGATCTCGGGTGCTGCAGACAGAAGACGGAACCTCCCCACACTCAGAATTCCGGAACACGGCTGACTGTGTGGGGGAGGTTCGGGGCCGCACTCCACGCAGCTTCCTGGTGTCACAGGTGTTCCCTCGCAAGGGGAAGTCCGCTAATTACCTCCCCTGTCCATAGGGAGTCGTAGATGCTACCTGCGTTTCTAGCCCAACCCCCGCCTTTCCCCGGCAGCCCGCACTGGGAGGGACTCGGGGAAGACTCTCGAAGGGCTCCTAGGAGATCCCGGGTGCTGCAGACAGAAGACGGAACCTCCCCACACTCAGAATTCCAGAACACGGGTGACTGTGTGGGGGAGGTTTAGGGCCGCCCTCCACGCAGCTTCCTGGTGTCACAGGTGTTCCCTCGCAAGGGGAAGTCCGCTACTTACCTCCCCTGTCCATGGGGAGGCACTAGATGCTACCTGCGTTTCCAGCCCAAACCCCGCATTTCCCCGGCAGCCCGTACTGGGAGGGACTCGGGGAAGACTCTCGAAGGGCTCCTAGGAGATCTCGGGTGCTGCAGACCGAAGACGGAACCTCCCCACACTCAGAATTCCGGAACAAGGCTGACTGTGTGGGGGAGGTTCGGGGCCGCCCTCCACGCAGCTTCCTGGTGTCACAGGTGTTCCCTCGCAAGGGGAAGTCCGCTAATTACCTCCCCTGTCCATGGGGAGGCACTAGATGCTACCTGCGTTTCCAGCCCAACCCCCGCATTTCCCCGGCAGCCCGTACTGGGAGGGACTCGGGGAAGACTCTCGAAGGGCTCCTAGGAGATCTCGGGTGCTGCAGACAGAAGACGGAACCTCCCCACACTCAGAATTCCGGAACACTGCTGACTGTGTGGGGGAGGTTCGGGGCCGCCCTCCACGCAGGTTCCTGGTGTCACAGGTGTTCCCTCGCAAGGGGAAGTCCGCTAATTACCTCCCCTGTCCATGGGGATGCACTAGATGCTACCTGCGTTTCCAGCCCAACCCCCGCATTTCCCCGGCTGCCCGTACTGCGAGGGACTCGGGGAAGACTCTCGAATGGCTCCTAGAAGATCTCGGGTGCTGCAGACAGAAGACGGAACCTCCCCACACTCAGAATTCCGGAACAAGTGTGACTGTGTGGGTGAGGTTCAGGGCCGCCCTCCACGCAGCTTCCTGGTGTCACAGGTGTTCCCTCGCAAGGGGAAGTCCGCTACTTACCTCCCCTGTCCATGGGGAGGCACTAGATGCTACCTGCGTTTCCAGCCCAACCCCGGCATTTTCCCGGCAGCCCGTACTGGGAGGGACTCGGGGAACACTCTCGAAGGGCTCCTAGGAGATCTCGGGTGCTGCAGACAGAAGACGGAACCTCCCCACACTCAGAATTCCGGAACACGGCTGACTGTGTGGGGGAGGTTCGGGGCCGCCCTCCACGCAGCTTCCTGGTGTCACAGGTGTTCCCTCGCAAGGGGAAGTCCGCTAATTACCTCCCCTGTCCATGGGGAGGCACTAGATGCTACCTGCGTTTCCAGCCCAACCCCCGCACTTCCCCGGCAGCCCGCAGTGAGAGGGACCCGGGGAAGACTCTCGAAGGGCTCCTAGGAGATCCCGGGTGCTGCAGACAGAAGACGGAACCTCCCCACACTCAGAATTCCGGAACAAGTGTGTCTGTGTGGGTGAGGTTCAGGGCCGCCCTCCACGCAGCTTCCTGGTGTCACAGGTGTTCCCTCGCAAGGGGAAGTCCGCTACTTACCTCCCCTGTCCATGGGGAGGCACTAGATGCTTCCTGCGTTTCCAGCCCAACCCCCGCATTTCCCTGGCAGCCCGTACTGGAAGGGACTCGGGGAAGACTCTCGAAGGCTCCTAGGAGATCTCGGGTGCTGCAGACAGAAGCGGAACCTCCCCACACTCAGAATTCCGGAACACGGCTGACTGTGTGGGGGAGGTTCGGGGCCGCCCTCCACGCAGCTTCCTGGTGTCACAGGTGTTCCCTCGTAAGGGGAAGTCGGCTAATTACCTCCCCTGTCCATGGGGAGGCACTAGATGCTACCTGCGTTTCCAGCCAAACCCCCGCATTTCCCCGGCAGCCCGTACTGGGAGGGACTCGGGGAAGACTCTCGAAGGGCTCCTAGAAGATCTCGGGTGCTGCAGACAGAAGACGGAACCTCCCCACACTCAGAATTCCGGAACAAGTGTGACTGTGTGGGTGAGGTTCAGGGCCGCCCTCCACGCAGCTTCCTGGTGTCACAGGTGTTCCCTCGCAAGGGGAAGTCCGCTAATTACCTCCCCTGTCCATGGGGATGCATAGATGCTACCTGCGTTTCCAGCCCAACCCCCGCCTTTCCCCGGCAGCCCGCACTGGGAGGGACCCGGGGAAGACTCTCGAAGGGCTCCTAGGAGATCCCGGGTGCTGCAGACAGAAGACGGAACCTCCCCACACTCAGAATTCCGGAACAAATGTGTCTGTGTGGGTGAGGTTCAGGGCCGCCCTCCACGCAGCTTCCTGGTGTCACAGGTGTTCCCTCGCAAGGGGAAGTCCGCTAATTACCTCCCCTGTCCATGGGGAGGCATAGATGCTACCTGCGTTTCCAGCCCAACCCCCGCTTTCCCCGGCAGCCCGCACTGGGAGGGACTCGGGGAAGACACTCGAAGGGCTCCTAGGAGATCCCGGGTGCTGCAGACAGAAGACGGAACCTCCCCACACTCAGAATTCCGGAACAAGGCTAACTGTTTGGGTGAGGTTTAATGCCGCCCTCCACGCAGCTTCCTGGTGTCACAGGTGTTCCCTCGCAAGGGGAAGTCCGCTACTTACCTCCCCTGTCCATGGGGAGGCACTAGATGCTACCTGCGTTTCCAGCCCAACCCCCGCATTTCCCCGGCAGCCCGTACTGGGAGGGACTCGGGGAAGACTCTCGAAGGGCTCCTAGGAGTTCTCGGGTGCTGCAGACAGAAGACGGAACCTCCCCACACTCAGAATTCCGGAACACGGCTGACTGTGTGGGGGAGATTCGGGGCCGCCCTCCACGCAGCTTCCTGGTGTCACAGGTGTTCCCTCGCAAGGGGAAGTCCGCTAATTACCTCCCCTGTCCATGGTGAGGCGTAGATGCTACCTGCGTTTCCAGCCCAACCCCCGCCTTTCCCCGGCAGCCCGCACAGGGAGGGACTCGAGGAAGCCTCTCGAAGGGCTCCTAGGAGATCCCGGGTGCTGCAGACAGAAGACGGAACCTCCCCACACTCAGAATTCCGGAACAAGGGTGACAGATTGGGTGAGGTTTAGGGCCGCCCTCCACGAAGCTTCCTGGTGTCACAGGTGTTCCCTCGCAAGGGAATTCCGCTAATTACCTCCCCTGTCCATGGGGGGTCGTAGATGCAACCTGCGTTTCCAGCCCAACCCCCGCCTTTCCCTGGCAGCCCGTACTGGGAGGGACTCGGGGAAGACTCTCGAAGGGCTCCTAGGAGATCTCGGGTGCTGCAGACAGAAGACGGAACCTCCCCACACTCAGAATTCCGGAACACGGCTGACTGTGTGGGTGAGGTTCAGGGCCGCCCTCCACGCAGCTTCCTGGTGTCACAGGTGTTCCCTCGCAAGGGGAAGTCCGCTAATTACCACCCCTGTCCAGGGGGAGGCGTAGATGCTACCTGCTTTTCCAGCCCAACCCCCGCCTTTCCCGGGCAGCCCGCACTGGGAGGGACTCTTGGAAGACTCTCGAAGGGCTCCTAGGAGATCCCGGGTGCTGCAGATAGAAGACGGAACCTCCCCACACTCAGAATTCCGGAACAAGGGTGACTGTTTGGGTGAGGTTTAGGGCCGCCCTCCACGCAGCTTCCTGGTGTCACAGGTGTTCCCTCGCAAGGGGAATTCCGCTACTTACCTCCCCTGTCCATGGGGAGGCACTAGATGCTACCTGCGTTTCCAGCCCAACCCCGGCAATTTCCCGGCAGCCCGCAGTGAGAGGGACACGGGGAAGACTCTAGAAAGGCTCCTAGGAGATCCCGGGTGCTGCAGACAGAAGACGGAACCTCCCCACACTCAAAATTCCGGAACACGGCAGACTGTGTGGGGGAGGTTCGGGGCCGCCCTCCACGCAGCTTCCTGGTGTCACAGGTGTTCCCTCGCAAGGGGAAGTCCGCTAATTACCTCCCCTGTCCATGGGGAGGCACTAGATGCTACCTGCGTTTCCAGCCCAACCCCCGCATTTCCCCGGCAGCCCGCACTGGGAGGGACTCGGGGAAGACTCTCGAAGGGCTCCTAGGAGATCTCGGGTGCTGCAGACAGAAGACGGAACCTCCCCACACTCAGAATTCCGGAACACGGCTGACTGTGTGGGGGAGGTTCGGGGCCGCCCTCCACGCAGCTTCCTGGTGTCACAGGTGTTCCCTCGCAAGGGGAAGTCCGCTAATTACCTCCCCTGTCCATAGGGAGTCGTAGATGCTACCTGCGTTTCCAGCCCAACCCCCGCCTTTCCCCGGCAGCCCGCACTGGGAGGGACTCGGGGAAGATTCTCGAAGGGCTCCTAGGATATCCCGGTTGCTGCAGACAGAAGACGGAACCTCCCCACACTCAGAATTCCGGAACAAGGGTGACTGTTTGGGTGAGGTTTAGGGCCGCCCTCCACGCAGCTTCCTGGTGTCACAGGTGTTCCCTCGCAAGGGGAAGTCCGCTAATTACCTCCCCTGTCCATGGGGAGGCACTAGATGCTACCTGCGTTTCCAGCCCAACCCCCGCATTTCCCCGGCTGCCCGTACTGCGAGGGACTCGGGGAAGACTCTCGAAGGGCTCCTAGAAGATCTCGGGTGCTGCAGACAGAAGACGGAACCTCCCCACACTCAGAATTCCGGAACAAGTGTGACTGTGTGGGTGAGGTTCAGGGCCGCCCTCCACGCAGCTTCCTGGTGTCACAGGTGTTCCCTCGCAAGGGGAAGTCCGCTACTTACCTCCCCTGTCCATGGGGAGGCACTAGATGCTACCTGCGTTTCCAGCCCAACCCCCGCATTTCCCCGGCAGCCCGTACTGGGAGGGACTCGGGGAAGACTCTCGACGGGCTCCTAGGAGATCTCGGGTGCTGCAGACAGAAGACGGAACCTCCCCACACTCAGAATTCCGGAACACGGCTGACTGTGTGGGGAAGTTTCGGGGCCGCCCTCCACGCAGCTTCCTGGTGTCACAGGTGTTTCCTCGCAAGGGGAAGTCCGCTAATTACCTCCCCTGTCCATGGGGAGGCACTAGATGCTACCTGCGTTTCCAGCCCAACCCCCGCTTTTCCCCAGCTGCCCGCAGTGAGAGGGACTCGGGGAAGACTCTCGAAGGGCTCCTAGGAGATCTCGGGTGCTGCAGACAGAAGACGGAACCTCCCCACACTCAGAATTCCGGAACAAGTGTGACTGTGTGGGTGAGGTTCAGGGCCGCCCTCCACGCAGCTTCCTGGTGTCACAGGTGTTCCCTCGCAAGGGGAAGTCCGCTACTTACCTCCCCTGTCCATGGGGAGGCACTAGATGCTACCAGCGTTTCCAGCCCAACCCCCGCATTTCCCCGGCAGCCCGTACAGGGAGGGACTCGGGGAAGACTCTCGAAGGGCTCCTAGGAGATCTCGGGTGCTGCAGACAGAAGACGGAACCTCCCCACACTCAGAATTCCGGAACACGTCTGACTGTGTGGGGGAGGTTCGGGGCCGCCCTCCACGCAGCTTCCTGGTGTCACAGGTGTTCCCTCGCAAGGGGAAGTCCGCTAATTACCTCCCCTGTCCATGGGGAGGCACTAGATGCTACCTGCGTTTCCAGCCCAACCCCCGCATTTCCCCGGCTGCCCGTACTGGGAGGGACTCGGGGAAGACTCTCGAAGGGCTCCTAGAAGATCTCGGGTGCTGCAGACAGAAGACGGAACCTCCCCACACTCAGAATTCCGGAACAAGTGTGACTGTGTGGGTGAGGTTCAGGGCCGCCCTCCACGCAGCTTCCTGGTGTCACAGGTGTTCCCTCGCAAGGGGAAGTCCGCTAATTACCTCCCCTGTCCATGGGGAGGCATAGATGCTACCTGCGTTTCCAGCCCAACCCCCGCCTTTCCCCGGCAGCCCGCACTGGGAGGGACTCGGGGAAGATTCTCGAAGGGCTCCTAGGAGATCCCGGGTGCTGCAGACAGAAGACGGAACCTCACCACACTCAGAATTCCGGAACAAGGGTGACTGTTTGGGTGAGGTTTAGGGCCGCCCTCCACGCAGCTTCCTGGTGTCACAGGTGTTCCCTCGCAAGGGGAAGTCCGCTAATTACCTCCCCTGTCCATGGGGAGGCACTAGATGCTACCTGCGTTTCCAGCCCAACCCCCGCATTTCCCCGGGTGCCCGTACTGCGAGGGACTCGGGGAAGACTCTCGAAGGGCTCCTAGAAGATCTCGGGTGCTGCAGACAGAAGACGGGACCTCCCCACACTCAGAATTCCGGAACAAGTGTGACTGTGTGGGTGAGGTTCAGGGCCGCCCTCCACGCAGCTTCCTGGTGTCACAGGTGTTCCCTCGCAAGGGGAAGTCCGCTACTTACCTCCCCTGTCCATGGGGAGGCACTAGATGCTACCTGCGTTTCCAGCCCAACCCCCGCATTTCCCCGGCAGCCCGTACTGTGAGGGCCTCGGGGAAGACTCTCGAAGGGCTCCTAGGAGATCTCGGGTGCTGCAGACAGAAGACGGAACCTCCCCACACTCAGAATTCCGGAACACGGCTGACTGTGTGGGGAAGTTTCGGGGCCGCCCTCCACGCAGCTTCCTGGTGTCACAGGTGTTTCCTCGCAAGGGGAAGTCCGCTAATTACCTCCCCTGTCCATGGGGAGGCACTAGATGCTACCTGCGTTTCCAGCCCAACCCCCACTTTTCCCCAGCTGCCCGCAGTGAGAGGGACTCGGGGAAGACTCTCGAAGGGCTCCTAGGAGATCTCGGGTGCTGCAGACAGAAGACGGAACCTCCCCACACTCAGAATTCCGGAACAAGTGTGACTGTGTGGGTGAGGTTCAGGGCCGCCCTCCACGCAGCTTCCTGGTGTCACAGGTGTTCCCTCGCAAGGGGAAGTCCGCTAATTACCTCCCCTGTCCATGGGGAGGCGTAAATGCTACCTGCGTTTCCAGCCCAACCCCCGCCTTTCCCCGGCTGCCCGTACTGGGAGGGACTCGGGGAAGACTCTCGAAGGGCTCCTAGGATATCCCGGGTGCTGCAGACAGAAGACGGAACCTCCACACACTCAGAATTCCGGAACAAGGGTGACTGTTTGGGTGAGGTTTAGGGCCGCCCTCCACGCAGCTTCCTGGTGTCACAGGTGTTCCCTCGCAAGGGGAAGTCCGCTAATTACCTCCCCTGTCCATGGGGAGGCACTAGATGCTACCTGCGTTTCCAGCCCAACCCCCGCATTTCCCCGGCAGCCCGTACTGGGAGGGACTCGGGGAAGACTCTCGAAGGGCTCCTAGAAGATCTCGGGTGCTGCAGACAGAAGACGGAACCTCCCCACACTCAGAATTCCGGAACAAGTGTGACTGTGTGGGTGAGGTTCAGGGCCGCCCTCCACGCAGCTTCCTGGTGTCACAGGTGTTCCCTCGCAAGGGGAAGTCCGCTAATTACCTCCCCTGTCCATGGGGAGGCACTAGATGCTACCTGCGTTTCCAGCAAAACCCCCGCATTTCCCCAGCAGCCCGCACTGGGAGGGACTCGGGGAAGACTCTCGAAGGGCTCGTAGGAGATCTCGGGTGCTGCAGACAGAAGACGGAACCTCCCCACACTCAGAATTCCGGAACACGGCTGACTGTGTGGGGGAGGTTCGGGGCCGCCCTCCACGCAGCTTCCTGGTGTCAGAGGTGTTCCCTCGCTAGGGGAAGTCCGCTACTTACCTCCCCTGTCCATGGGGAGGCACTAGATGCTACCTGCGTTTCCAGCCCAACCCCCGCATTTCCCCGGCAGCCCGTACTGGGAGGGACTCGGGGAAGACTCTCGAAGGGCTCCTAGGAGATCTCGGGTGCTGCAGACAGAAGACGGAACCTCCCCACACTCAGAATTCCGGAACACGTCTGACTGTGTGGGGGAGGTTCGGGGCCGCCCTCCACGCAGCTTCCTTGTGTCACAGGTGTTCCCTCGCAAGGGTAAGTCCGCTAATTACCTCCCCTGTCCATGGGGAGGCACTAGATGCTACCTGCGTTTCCAGCCCAACCCCCGCATTTCCCCAGCAGCCCGCACTGGGAGGGACTCGGGGAAGACTCTCGAAGGGCTCGTAGGAGATCTCGGGTGCTGCAGACAGAAGACGGAACCTCCCCACACTCAGAATTCCGGAACACGGCTGACTGTGTGGGGGAGGTTCGGGGCCGCCCTCCACGCAGCTTCCTGGTGTCAGAGGTGTTCCCTCGCTAGGGGAAGTCCGCTACTTACCTCCCCTGTCCATGGGGAGGCACTAGATGCTACCTGCGTTTCCAGCCCAACCCCCGCATTTCCCCGGCAGCCCGTACTGGGAGGGACTCGGGGAAGACTCTCCAAGGGCTCCTAGGAGATCTCGGGTGCTGCAGACAGAAGACGGAACCTCCCCACACTCAGAATTCCGGAACAAGTGTGACTGTGTGGGTGAGGTTCAGGGCCGCCCTCCACGCAGCTTCCTGGTGTCACAGGTGTTCCCTTGCAAGGGGAAGTCCGCTAATTACCTCCCCTGTCCATGGGGAGGCGTAGATGCTACCTGCGTTTCCAGCCCAACCCCCGCCTTTTCCCGGCAGCCCGCACTGGGAGGGACTCGGGGAAGACTCTCGAAGGGCTCCTAGGAGATCCCGGGTGCTGCACACAGAAGACGGAACCTCCCCACACTCAGAATTCCGGAACAAGGGTGACTGTGTGGATGAGGTTTAGGGCCGCCCTCCACGCAGCTTCCTGGTGTCACAGGTGTTCCTTCGCAAGGGGAAATCCGCTAATTACCTCCCCTGTCCATGGGGAGGCACTAGATGCTACCTGCGTTTCCAGCCCAACCCCCGCATTTCCCCGGCAGCCCGTACTGGGAGGGACTCGGGGAAGACTCTCCAAGGGCTCCTAGGAGATCTCGGGTGCTGCAGACAGAAGACGGAACCTCCCCACACTCAGAATTCCGGAACAAGGGTGACTGTGTGGGTGAGGTTCAGGGCCGCCCTCCACGCAGCTTCCTGGTGTCACAGGTGTTCCCTTGCAAGGGGAAGTCAGCTAATTACCTCCCCTGTCCATGGGGAGGCGTAGATGCTACCTGCGTTTCCAGCCCAACCCCCGCCTTTTCCCGGCAGCCCGCACTGGGAGGGACTCGGGGAAGACTCTCGAAGGGCTCCTAGGAGATCCCGGGTGCTGCACACAGAAGACGGAACCTCCCCACACTCAGAATTCCGGAACAAGGGTGACTGTGTGGATGAGGTTTAGTGCCGCCCTCCACGCAGCTTCCTGGTGTCACAGGTGTTCCTTCGCAAGGGGAAATCCGCTAATTACCTCCCCTGTCCATGGGGAGGCACTAGATGCTACCTGCGTTTCCAGCCCAACCCCCGCATTTCCCCGGCTGCCCGCAGTGAGAGGGACTCGGGGAAGACTCTCGAAGGGCTCCTAGGAGATCCCGGGTGCTGCACACAGAAGACGGAACCTCCCCACACTCAGAATTCCGGAACAAGGGTGACTGTGTGGATGAGGTTTAGGGCCGCCCTCCACGCAGCTTCCTGGTGTCACAGGTGTTCCTTCGCAAGGGGAAATCCGCTAATTACCTCCCCTGTCCATGTGGAGGCACTAGATGCTACCTGCGTTTCCAGCCCAACCCCCGCATTTCCCCGGCTGCCCGCAGTGAGAGGGACTCGGGGAAGACTCTCGAAGGGCTCCTAGGAGATCCCGGGTGCTGCAGACAGAAGACGGAACCTCCCCACACTCAGAATTCCGGAACACGGCTGACTGTGTGGGGGAGGTTCGGGGCCGCCCTCCACGCAGCTTCCTGGTGTCACAGGTGTTCCCTCGCAAGGGGAAGTCCGCTAATTACCTCCCCTGTCCATGGGGAGGCATAGATGCTACCTGCGTTTCCAGCCCAACCCCCGCCTTTCCCCAGCAGCCCGCACTGGGAGGGACTCCGGGAAGACTCTCTAAGGGCTCCTAGGATATCCCGGGTGCTGCAGACAGAAGACGGAACCTCCCCACACTCAGAATTCCGGAACAAGTGTGACTGTTTGGGTGAGGTTTAGGGCCGCCCTCCACGCAGCTTCCTGGTGTCACAGGTGTTCCATCGCAAGGGGAAATCCGCTAATTACCTCCCCTGTCCATGGGGAGGCACTAGATGCTACCTGCGTTTCCAGCCCAACCCCCGCATTTCCCCGGCTGCCCGCAGTGAGAGGGACTCGGGGAAGACTCTCGAAGGGCTCCTAGGAGATCCCGGGTGCTGCAGACAGAAGACGGAACCTCCCCACACTCAGAATTCCGGAACACGGCTGACTGTGTGGGCGAGGTTCGGGGCCGCCCTCCACGCAGCTGCCTGGTGTCACAGGAGTTCCCTGGCAGTCGGAAATCCGCTAATTACCTCCCCTGTCCAGGGGGAGGCACTAGATGCTACCTGCGTTTCCAGCCCAACCGACGCTTTTCCCCGGCAGCCCGCAGTGAGAGGGACTCTGGGAAGACTCTCGAAGGGCTCCTAGGAGATCCCGGGTGCTGCAGACAGAAGACGGAACCTCCCCACACTCAGAATTCCGGAACACGTCTGACTGTGTGGGGGAGGTTCAGGGCCGCCCTCCACGCAGCTTCCTGGTGTCACAGGTGTTCCCTCGCAAGGGGAAGTCCGCTAATTACCTCCCCTGTCCATGGGGAGGCATAGATGCTACCTGCGTTTCCAGCCCAACCCCCGCCTTTCCCCGGCAGCCCGCACTGGGAGGGACTCGGGGAAGACTCTCGAAGGGCTCCTAGGATATCCCGGGTGCTGCAGACAGAAGACGGAACCTCCCCACACTCAGAATTCCGGAACAAGTGTGACTGTTTGGGTGAGGTTTAGGGCCGCCCTCCACGCAGCTTCCTGGTGTCACAGGTGTTCCCTCGCAAGGGGAAGTCCGCTATTTACCTCCCCTGTAAATGGGGAGGCACTAGATGCTACCTGCGTTTCCAGCCCAACCCCCGCTTTTCCCCGGCTGCCCGCAGTGAGAGGGACTCGGGGAAGACTCTTGAAGGGCTCCTAGGAGATCTCGGGTGCTGCAGACAGAAGACGGAACCTCCCCACACTCAGAATTCCGGAACAAGTGTGACTGTGTGGGTGAGGTTCAGGGCCGCCCTCCACGCAGCTTCCTGGTGTCACAGGTGTTCCCTCGCAAGGGGAAGTCCGCTAATTACCTCCCCTGTCCATGGGGAGGCATAGATGCTACCTGCGTTTCCAGCCCAACCCCCGCCTTTCCCCGGCAGCCCGCACTGGGAGGGACTCGGGGAAGATTCTCGAAGGGCTCCTAGGAGATCCCGGGTGCTGCAGACAGAAGACGGAACCTCACCACACTCAGAATTCCGGAACAAGGGTGACTGTTTGGGTGAGGTTTAGGGCCGCCCTCCACGCAGCTTCCTGGTGTCACAGGTGTTCCCTCGCAAGGGGAAGTCCGCTAATTACCTCCCCTGTCCATGGGGAGGCACTAGATGCTACCTGCGTTTCCAGCCCAACCCCCGCATTTCCCCGGCTGCCCGTACTGCGAGGGACTCGGGGAAGACTCTCGAAGGGCTCCTAGAAGATCTCGGGTGCTGCAGACAGAAGACGGGACCTCCCCACACTCAGAATTCCGGAACAAGTGTGACTGTGTGGGTGAGGTTCAGGGCCGCCCTCCACGCAGCTTCCTGGTGTCACAGGTGTTCCCTCGCAAGGGGAAGTCCGCTACTTACCTCCCCTGTCCATGGGGAGGCACTAGATGCTACCTGCGTTTCCAGCCCAACCCCCGCATTTCCCCGGCAGCCCGTACTGGGAGGGCCTCGGGGAAGACTCTCGAAGGGCTCCTAGGAGATCTCGGGTGCTGCAGACAGAAGACGGAACCTCCCCACACTCAGAATTCCGGAACACGGCTGACTGTGTGGGGAAGTTTCGGGGCCGCCCTCCACGCAGCTTCCTGGTGTCACAGGTGTTTCCTCGCAAGGGGAAGTCCGCTAATTACCTCCCCTGTCCATGGGGAGGCACTAGATGCTACGTGCGTTTCCAGCCCAACCCCCGCTTTTCCCCAGCTGCCCGCAGTGAGAGGGACTCGGGGAAGACTCTCGAAAGGCTCCTAGGAGATCTCGGGTGCTGCAGACAGAAGACGGAACCTCCCCACACTCAGAATTCCGGAACAAGTGTGACTGTGTGGGTGAGGTTCAGGGCCGCCCTCCACGCAGCTTCCTGGTGTCACAGGTGTTCCCTCGCAAGGGGAAGTCCGCTACTTACCTCCCCTGTCCATGGGGAGGCACTAGATGCTACCTGCGTTTCCAGCCCAACCCCCGCATTTCCCCGGCAGCCCGTACTGGGAGGGACTCGGGGAAGACTCTCGAAGGGCTCCTAGGATATCCCGGGTGCTGCAGACAGAAGACGGAACCTCCCCACACTCAGAATTCCGGAACAAGGGTGACTATTTGGGTGAGGTTTAGGGCCGCCCTCCACGCAGCTTCCTGGTGTCACAGGTGTTCCTTCGCAAGGGGAAGTCCGCTAATTACCTCCCCTGTCCATGGGGAGGCACTAGATGCTACCTGCGTTTCCAGCCCAACCCCCGCATTTCCCCGGCTGCCCGTACTGCGAGGGACTCGGGGAAGACTCTCGAAGGGCTCCTAGAATATCTCGGGTGCTGCAGACATAAGACGGAACCTCCCCACACTCAGAATTCCGGAACACGGCTGACTGTGTGGGGAAGTTTCGGGGCCGCCCTCCACGCAGCTTCCTGGTGTCACAGGTGTTTCCTCGCAAGGGGAAGTCCGCTAATTACCTCCCCTGTCCATGGGGAGGCACTAGATGCTACCTGCGTTTCCAGCCCAACCCCCACTTTTCCCCAGCTGCCCGCAGTGAGAGGGACTCGGGGAAGACTCTCGAAGGGCTCCTAGGAGATCTCGGGTGCTGCAGACAGAAGACGGAACCTCCCCACACTCAGAATTCCGGAACAAGTGTGACTGTGTGGGTGAGGTTCAGGGCCGCCCTCCACGCAGCTTCCTGGTGTCACAGGTGTTCCCTCGCAAGGGGAAGTCCGCTAATTACCTCCCCTGTCCATGGGGAGGCGTAAATGCTACCTGCGTTTCCAGCCCAACCCCCGCCTTTCCCCGGCTGCCCGTACTGGGAGGGACTCGGGGAAGACTCTCGAAGGGCTCCTAGGATATCCCGGGTGCTGCAGACAGAAGACGGAACCTCCACACACTCAGAATTCCGGAACAAGGGTGACTGTTTGGGTGAGGTTTAGGGCCGCCCTCCACGCAGCTTCCTGGTGTCACAGGTGTTCCCTCGCAAGGGGAAGTCCGCTAATTACCTCCCCTGTCCATGGGGAGGCACTAGATGCTACCTGCGTTTCCAGCCCAACCCCCGCATTTCCCCGGCAGCCCGTACTGGGAGGGACTCGGGGAAGACTCTCGAAGGGCTCCTAGAAGATCTCGGGTGCTGCAGACAGAAGACGGAACCTCCCCACACTCAGAATTCCGGAACAAGTGTGACTGTGTGGGTGAGGTTCAGGGCCGCCCTCCACGCAGCTTCCTGGTGTCACAGGTGTTCCCTCGCAAGGGGAAGTCCGCTAATTACCTCCCCTGTCCATGGGGAGGCACTAGATGCTACCTGCGTTTCCAGCAAAACCCCCGCATTTCCCCAGCAGCCCGCACTGGGAGGGACTCGGGGAAGACTCTCGAAGGGCTCGTAGGAGATCTCGGGTGCTGCAGACAGAAGACGGAACCTCCCCACACTCAGAATTCCGGAACACGGCTGACTGTGTGGGGGAGGTTCGGGGCCGCCCTCCACGCAGCTTCCTGGTGTCAGAGGTGTTCCCTCGCTAGGGGAAGTCCGCTACTTACCTCCCCTGTCCATGGGGAGGCACTAGATGCTACCTGCGTTTCCAGCCCAACCCCCGCATTTCCCCGGCAGCCCGTACTGGGAGGGACTCGGGGAAGACTCTCGAAGGGCTCCTAGGAGATCTCGGGTGCTGCAGACAGAAGACGGAACCTCCCCACACTCAGAATTCCGGAACACGTCTGACTGTGTGGGGGAGGTTCGGGGCCGCCCTCCACGCAGCTTCCTTGTGTCACAGGTGTTCCCTCGCAAGGGGAAGTCCGCTAATTACCTCCCCTGTCCATGGGGAGGCACTAGATGCTACCTGCGTTTCCAGCCCAACCCCCGCATTTCCCCAGCAGCCCGCACTGGGAGGGACTCGGGGAAGACTCTCGAAGGGCTCGTAGGAGATCCCGGGTGCTGCACACAGAAGACGGAACCTCCCCACACTCAGAATTCCGGAACAAGGGTGACTGTGTGGATGAGGTTTAGGGCCGCCCTCCACGCAGCTTCCTGGTGTCACAGGTGTTCCTTCGCAAGGGGAAATCCGCTAATTACCTCCCCTGTCCATGGGGAGGCACTAGATGCTACCTGCGTTTCCAGCCCAACCCCCGCATTTCCCCGGCAGCCCGTACTGGGAGGGACTCGGGGAAGACTCTCCAAGGGCTCCTAGGAGATCTCGGGTGCTGCAGACAGAAGACGGAACCTCCCCACACTCAGAATTCCGGAACAAGGGTGACTGTGTGGGTGAGGTTCAGGGCCGCCCTCCACGCAGCTTCCTGGTGTCACAGGTGTTCCCTTGCAAGGGGAAGTCAGCTAATTACCTCCCCTGTCCATGGGGAGGCGTAGATGCTACCTGCGTTTCCAGCCCAACCCCCGCCTTTTCCCGGCAGCCCGCACTGGGAGGGACTCGGGGAAGACTCTCGAAGGGCTCCTAGGAGATCCCGGGTGCTGCACACAGAAGACGGAACCTCCCCACACTCAGAATTCCGGAACAAGGGTGACTGTGTGGATGAGGTTTAGGGCCGCCCTCCACGCAGCTTCCTGGTGTCACAGGTGTTCCTTCGCAAGGGGAAATCCGCTAATTACCTCCCCTGTCCATGGGGAGGCACTAGATGCTACCTGCGTTTCCAGCCCAACCCCCGCATTTCCCCGGCTGCCCGCAGTGAGAGGGACTCGGGGAAGACTCTCGAAGGGCTCCTAGGAGATCCCGGGTGCTGCAGACAGAAGACGGAACCTCCCCACACTCAGAATTCCGGAACACGGCTGACTGTGTGGGGGAGGTTCGGGGCCGCCCTCCACGCAGCTTCCTGGTGTCACAGGTGTTCCCTCGCAAGGGGAAGTCCGCTAATTACCTCCCCTGTCCATGGGGAGGCATAGATGCTACCTGCGTTTCCAGCCCAACCCCCGCCTTTCCCCAGCAGCCCGCACTGGGAGGGACTCGGGGAAGACTCTCTAAGGGCTCCTAGGATATCCCGGGTGCTGCAGACAGAAGACGGAACCTCCCCACACTCAGAATTCCGGAACAAGTGTGACTGTTTGGGTGAGGTTTAGGGCCGCCCTCCACGCAGCTTCCTGGTGTCACAGGTGTTCCATCGCAAGGGGAAATCCGCTAATTACCTCCCCTGTCCATGGGGAGGCACTAGATGCTACCTGCGTTTCCAGCCCAACCCCCGCATTTCCCCGGCTGCCCGCAGTGAGAGGGACTCGGGGAAGACTCTCGAAGGGCTCCTAGGAGATCCCGGGTGCTGCAGACAGAAGACGGAACCTCCCCACACTCAGAATTCCGGAACACGGCTGACTGTGTGGGCGAGGTTCGGGGCCGCCCTCCACGCAGCTGCCTGGTGTCACAGGAGTTCCCTGGCAGTCGGAAATCCGCTAATTACCTCCCCTGTCCAGGGGGAGGCACTAGATGCTACCTGCGTTTCCAGCCCAACCGACGCTTTTCCCCGGCAGCCCGCAGTGAGAGGGACTCTGGGAAGACTCTCGAAGGGCTCCTAGGAGATCCCGGGTGCTGCAGACAGAAGACGGAACCTCCCCACACTCAGAATTCCGGAACACGTCTGACTGTGTGGGGGAGGTTCAGGGCCGCCCTCCACGCAGCTTCCTGGTGTCACAGGTGTTCCCTCGCAAGGGGAAGTCCGCTAATTACCTCCCCTGTCCATGGGGAGGCATAGATGCTACCTGCGTTTCCAGCCCAACCCCCGCCTTTCCCCGGCAGCCCGCACTGGGAGGGACTCGGGGAAGACTCTCGAAGGGCTCCTAGGATATCCCGGGTGCTGCAGACAGAAGACGGAACCTCCCCACACTCAGAATTCCGGAACAAGTGTGACTGTTTGGGTGAGGTTTAGGGCCGCCCTCCACGCAGCTTCCTGGTGTCACAGGTGTTCCCTCGCAAGGGGAAGTCCGCTATTTACCTCCCCTGTAAATGGGGAGGCACTAGATGCTACCTGCGTTTCCAGCCCAACCCCCGCTTTTCCCCGGCTGCCCGCAGTGAGAGGGACTCGGGGAAGACTCTTGAAGGGCTCCTAGGAGATCTCGGGTGCTGCAGACAGAAGACGGAACCTCCCCACACTCAGAATTCCGGAACAAGTGTGACTGAGTGGGTGAGGTTCAGGGCCGCCCTCCACGCAGCTTCCCGGTGTCACAGGTGTTCCCTCGCAAGGGGAAGTCCGCTAATTACCTCCCCTGTCCATGGGGAGGCGTACATGGTACCTGCGTTTCCAGCCAAAGCCCCGCCTTTCCCCGGCAGCCCGCACTGGGAGGGACTCGGGGAAGACACTCGAAGGGCTCCTAGGATATCCCGGGTGCTGCAGACAGAAGACGGAACCTCCCCACACTCAGAATTCCGGAACAAGGGTGACTGTTTGGGTGAGGTTTAATGCCGCCCTCCACGCAGCTTCCTGGTGTCACAGGTGTTCCCTCGCAAGGGGAAGTCCGCTACTTACCTCCACTGTCCATGGGGAGGCACTAGATGCTACCTGCGTTTCCAGCCCAACCCCCGCATTTCCCCGGCAGCCCGCACTGGGAGGGACGCGGGGAAGACTCTCGAAGGGCTCCTAGGAGATCTCGGGTGCTGCAGACAGAAGACGGAACCTCCCCACACTCAGAATTCCGGAACACGGCTGACTGTGTGGGGGAGGTTCGGGGCCGCCCTCCACGCAGCTTCCTGGTGTCACAGGTGTTCCCTCGCAAGGGGAAGTCCGCTAATTACCTCCCCTGTCCATGGGGAGGCGTAAATGCTACCTGCGTTTCCAGCCCAACCCCCGCCTTTCCCCGGCAGCCCGCACTGGGAGGGACTCGGGGAAGACACTCGAAGGGCTCCTAGGAGATCCCGGGTGCTGCAGACAGAAGACGGAACCTCCCCACACTCAGAATTCCGGAACACGGCTGACTGTGTGGGGGAGGTTCAGGGCCGCCCTCCACGCAGCTTCCTGGTGTCACAGGTGTTCCCTCGCAAGGGGAAGTCCGCTACTTACCTCCCCTGTCCATGGGGAGGCACTAGATGCTACCTGCGTTTCCAGCCCAACCCCCGCATTTCCCCGGCAGCCCGTACTGGGAGGGACTCGGGGAAGACTCTCGAAGGGCTCCTAGGAGATCTCGGGTGCTGCAGACAGAAGACGGAACCTCCCCACACTCAGAATTCCGGAACACGGCTGACTGTGTGGGGAAGTTTCGGGGCCGCCCTCCACGCAGCTTCCTGGTGTCACAGGTGTTTCCTCGCAAGGGGAAGTCCGCTAATTACCTCCCCTGTCCATGGGGAGGCACTAGATGCTACCTGCGTTTCCAGCCCAACCCCCACTTTTCCCCAGCTGCCCGCAGTGAGAGGGACTCGGGGAAGACTCTCGAAGGGCTCCTAGGAGATCTCGGGTGCTGCAGACAGAAGACGGAACCTCCCCACACTCAGAATTCCGGAACAAGTGTGACTGTGTGGGTGAGGTTCAGGGCCGCCCTCCACGCAGCTTCCTGGTGTCACAGGTGTTCCCTCGCAAGGGGAAGTCCGCTAATTACCTCCCCTGTCCATGGGGAGGCGTAAATGCTACCTGCGTTTCCAGCCCAACCCCCGCCTTTCCCCGGCTGCCCGTACTGGGAGGGACTCGGGGAAGACTCTCGAAGGGCTCCTAGGATATCCCGGGTGCTGCAGACAGAAGACGGAACCTCCACACACTCAGAATTCCGGAACAAGGGTGACTGTTTGGGTGAGGTTTAGGGCCGCCCTCCACGCAGCTTCCTGGTGTCACAGGTGTTCCCTCGCAAGGGGAAGTCCGCTAATTACCTCCCCTGTCCATGGGGAGGCACTAGATGCTACCTGCGTTTCCAGCCCAACCCCCGCATTTCCCCAGCAGCCCGTACTGGGAGGGACTCGGGGAAGACTCTCGAAGGGCTCCTAGAAGATCTCGGGTGCTGCAGACAGAAGACGGAACCTCCCCACACTCAGAATTCCGGAACAAGTGTGACTGTGTGGGTGAGGTTCAGGGCCGCCCTCCACGCAGCTTCCTGGTGTCACAGGTGTTCCCTCGCAAGGGGAAGTCCGCTAATTACCTCCCCTGTCCATGGGGAGGCACTAGATGCTACCTGCGTTTCCAGCAAAACCCCCGCATTTCCCCAGCAGCCCGCACTGGGAGGGACTCGGGGAAGACTCTCGAAGGGCTCGTAGGAGATCTCGGGTGCTGCAGACAGAAGACGGAACCTCCCCACACTCAGAATTCCGGAACAAGGGTGACTGTTTGGGTGAGGTTTAGGGCCGCCCTCCACGCAGCTTCCTGGTGTCACAGGTGTTCCCTCGCAAGGGGAAGTCCGCTACTTACCTCCCCTGTCCATGGGGAGGCACTAGATGCTACCTGCGTTTCCAGCCCAACCCCGGCATTTTCCCGGCAGCCCGTACTGGGAGGGACTCGGGGAAGACTCTCGAAGGGCTCCTAGGAGATCTCGGGTGCTGCAGACAGAAGACGGAACCTCCCCACACTCAGAATTCCGGAACACGGCTGACTGTGTGGGGGAGGTTCGGGGCCGCCCTCCACGCAGCTTCCTGGTGTCACAGGTGTTCCCTCGCAAGGGGAAGTCCGCTAATTACCTCCCCTGTCCATGGGGAGGCACTAGATGCTACCTGCGTTTCCAGCCCAACCCCCGCACTTCCCCGGCAGCCCGCAGTGAGAGGGACCCGGGGAAGACTCTCGAAGGGCTCCTAGGAGATCCCGGGTGCTGCAGACAGAAGACAGAACCTCCCCAAACTCAGAATTCCGGAACAAGTGTGTCTGTGTGGGTGAGGTTCAGGGCCGCCCTCCACGCAGCTTCCTGGTGTCACAGGTGTTCCCTCGCAAGGGGAAGTCCGCTACTTACCTCCCCTGTCCATGGGGGGGTACTAGATGCTACCTGCGTTTCCAGCCCAACCCCCGCATTTCCCCGGCAGCCCGTACTGGAAGGGACTCGGGGAAGACTCTCGAAGGGCTCCTAGGAGATCTCGGGTGCTGCAGACAGAAGACGGAACCTCCCCACACTCAGAATTCCGGAACACGGCTGACTGTGTGGGGGAGGTTCGGGGCCGCCCTCCACGCAGCTTCCTGGTGTCACAGGTGTTCCCTCGTAAGGGGAAGTCCGCTAATTACCTCCCCTGTCCATGGGGAGGCACTAGATGCTACCTGCGTTTCCAGCCCAACCCCCGCATTTCCCCGGCAGCCCGTACTGGGAGGGACTCGGGGAAGACTCTCGAAGGGCTCCTAGGAGATCCCGGGTGCTGCAGACAGAAGACGGAACCTCCCCACACTCAGAATTCCGGAACAAATGTGTCTGTGTGGGTGAGGTTCAGGGCCGCCCTCCACGCAGCTTCCTGGTGTCACAGGTGTTCCCTCGCAAGGGGAAGTCCGCTAATTACCTCCACTGTCCATGGGGAGGCATAGATGCTACCTGCGTTTCCAGCCCAACCCCCGCTTTCCCCGGCAGCCCGCACTGGGAGGGACTCGGGGAAGACACTCGAAGGGCTCCTAGCAGATCCCGGGTGCTGCAGACAGAAGACGGAACCTCCCCACACTCAGAATTCCGGAACAAGGGTGACTGTTTGGGTGAGGTTTAATGCCGCCCTCCACGCAGCTTCCTGGTGTCACAGGTGTTCCCTCGCAAGGGGAAGTCCGCTACTTACCTCCCCTGTCCATGGGGAGGCACTAGATGCTACCTGCGTTTCCAGCCCAACCCCCGCATTTCCCCGGCAGCCCGTACTGGAAGGGACTCGGGGAAGACTCTCGAAGGGCTCCTAGGAGATCTCGGGTGCTGCAGACAGAAGACGGAACCTCCCCACACTCAGAATTCCGGAACACGACTGACTGTGTGGGGGAGGTTCGGGGCCGCACTCCACGCAGCTTCCTGGTGTCACAGGTGTTCCCTCGCAAGGGGAAGTCCGCTAATTACCTCCCCTGTCCATGGGGAGGCGTAGATGCTACCTGCGTTTCCAGCCCAACCCCCGCTTTCCCCGGCAGCCCGCACTGGGAGGGACTCGGGGAAGACTCTCGAAGGGCTCCTAGGAGATCCCGGGTGCTGCAGACATAAGACGGAACCTCCCCACACTCAGAATTCCGGAACACGGGTGACTGTGTGGGGGAGGTGTAGGGCCGCCCTCCACGCAGCTTCCTGGTGTCACAGGTGTTCCCTCGCAAGGGGAAGTCCGCTACTTACCTCCCCTGTCCATGGGGAGGCACTAGATGCTACCTGCGTTTTCAGCCCAACCCCCGCATTTCCCCGGCAGCCCGTACAGGGAGGGACTCGGGGAAGACTCTCGAAGGGCTCCTAGGAGATCTCGGGTGCTGCAGACAGAAGACGGAATCTTCCCACACTCAGAATTCCGGAACACGGCTGACTGTGTGGGGGAGGTTCGGGGCGGCCCTCCACGCAGCTTCCTGGTGTCACAGGTGTTCCCTCGCAAGGGGAAGTCCGCTAATTACCTCCCCTGTCCATGGGGAGGCACTAGATGCTACCTGCGTTTCCAGCCCAACCCCCGCATTTCAACGGCAGCCCGTACTGGGAGGGACTCGGGGAAGACTCTCGAAGGGCTCCTAGGAGATCTCGGGTGCTGCAGACAGAAGACGGAACCTCCCCACACTCAGAATTCCGGAACACTGCTGACTGTGTGGGGGAGGTTCGGGGCCGCCCTCCACGCAGCTTCCTGGTGTCACAGGTGTTCCCTCGTAAGGGGAAGTCCGCTAATTACCTCCCCTGTCCATGGGGAGGCACTAGATGCTACCTGCGTTTCCAGCCCAACCCCCGCATTTCCCCGGCAGCCCGTACTGGGAGGGACACGGGGAAGACTCTCGAAGGGCTCCTAGAAGATCTCGGGTGCTGCAGACAGAAGACGGAACCTCCCCACACTCAGAATTCCGGAACAAGTGTGACTGTGTGGGTGAGGTTCAGGGCCGCCCTCCACGCAGCTTCCTGGTGTCACAGGTGTTCCCTCGCAAGGGGAAGTCCGCTAATTACCTCCCTTGTCCATGGGGATGCATAGATGCTACCTGCGTTTCCAGCCCAACCCCCGCCTTTCCCCGGCAGCCCGCACTGGGAGGGACTCGGGGAAGACTCTCGAAGGGCTCCTAGGATATCCCGGGTGCTGCAGACAGAAGACGGAACCTCCCCACACTCAGAATTCCGGAACAAGGGTGACTGTTTGGGTGAGGTTTAGGGCCGCCCTCCACGCAGCTTCCTGGTGTCACAGGTGTTCCCTCGCAAGGGGAAGTCCGCTAATTACCTCCCCTGTCCATGGGGAGGCACTAGATGCTACCTGCGTTTCCAGCCCAACCCCGGCATTTTCCCGGCAGCCCGTACTGGGAGGGACTCGGGGAAGACTCTCGAAGGGCTCCTAGGAGATCTCGGGTGCTGCAGACAGAAGACGGAACCTCCCCACACTCAGAATTCCGGAACACGGCTGACTGTGTGGGGGAGGTTCGGGGCCGCCCTCCACGCAGCTTCCTGGTGTCACAGGTGTTCCTTCGCAAGGGGAAGTCCGCTAATTACCTCCCCTGTCCATGGGGAGGCACTAGATGCTACCTGCGTTTCCAGCCCAACCCCCGCACTTCCCCGGCAGCCCGCAGTGAGAGGGACCCGGGGAAGACTCTCGAAGGGCTCCTAGGAGATCCCGGGTGCTGCAGACAGAAGACGGAACCTCCCCACACTCAGAATTCCGGAACAAGTGTGTCTGTGTGGGTGAGGTTCAGGGCCGCCCTCCACGCAGCTTCCTGGTGTCACTGGTGTTCCCTCGCAAGGGGAAGTCCGCTACTAACCTCCCCTGTCCATGGGGAGGCACTAGATGCTACCTGTGTTTCCAGCCCAACCCCCGCATTTCCCCGGCAGCCCGTACTGGAAGGGACTCGGGGAAGACTCTCGAATGGCTCCTAGGAGATCTCGGGTGCTGCAGACAGAAGAAGGAACCTCCCCACACTCAGAATTCCGGAACACGGCTGACTGTGTGGGGGAGGTTCGGGGCCGCCCTCCACGCAGCTTCCTGGTGTCACAGGTGTTCCCTCGTAAGGGGAAGTCCGCTAATTACCTCCCCTGTCCATGGGGAGGCACTAGATGCTACCTGCGTTTCCAGCCCAACCCCCGCATTTCCCCGGCAGCCCGTACTGGGAGGGACTCGGGGAAGACTCTCGAAGGGCTCCTAGAAGATCTCGGGTGCTGCAGACAGAAGACGGAACCTCCCCACACTCAGAATTCCGGAACAAGTGTGACTGTGTGGGTGAGGTTCAGGGCCGCCCTCCACGCAGCTTCCTGGTGTCACAGGTGTTCCCTCGCAAGGGGAAGTCCGCTAATTACCTCCCCTGTCCATGGGGATGCATAGATGCTACCTGCGTTTCCAGCCCAACCCCCGCCTTTCCCCGGCAGCCCGCACTGGGAGGGACTCGGGGAAGACTCTCGAAGGGCTCCTAGGATATCCCGGGTGCTGCAGACAGAAGACGGAACCTCCCCACACTCAGAATTCCGGAACAAGGGTGACTGTTTGGGTGAGGTTTAGGGCCGCCCTCCACGCAGCTTCCTGGTGTCACAGGTGTTCCCTCGCAAGGGGAAGTCCGCTATTTACCTCCCCTGTCCATGGGGAGGCACTAGATGCTACCTGCGTTTCCAGCCCAACCCCGGCATTTTCCCGGCAGCCCGTACTGGGAGGGACTCGGGGAAGACTCTCGAAGGGCTCCTAGGAGATCTCGGGTGCTGCAGACAGAAGACGGAACCTCCCCACACTCAGAATTCCGGAACACGGCTGACTGTGTGGGGGAGGTTCGGGGCCGCCCTCCACGCAGCTTCCTGGTGTCACAGGTGTTCCCTCGCAAGGGGAAGTCCGCTAATTACCTCCCCTGTCCATGGGGAGGCACTAGATGCTACCTGCGTTTCCAGCCCAACCCCCGCAATTCCCCGGCAGCCCGCAGTGAGAGGGACCCGGGGAAGACTCTCGAAGGGCTCCTAGGAGATCCCGGGTGCTGCAGACAGAAGACGGAACCTCCCCACACTCAGAATTCCGGAACAAATGTGTCTGTGTGGGTGAGGTTCAGGGCCGCCCTCCACGCAGCTTCCTGGTGTCACAGGTGTTCCCTCGCAAGGGGAAGTCCGCTAATTACCTCCCCTGTCCATGGGGAGGCATAGATGCTACCTGCGTTTCCAGCCCAACCCCCGCTTTCCCCGGCAGCCCGCACTGGGAGGGACTCGGGGAAGACACTCGAAGGGCTCCTAGGAGATCCCGGGTGCTGCAGACAGAAGACGGAACCTCCCCACACTCAGAATTCCGGAACAAGGGTGACTGTTTGGGTGAGGTTTAATGCCGCCCTCCACGCAGCTTCCTGGTGTCACAGGTGTTCCCTCGCAAGGGGAAGTCCGCTAATTACCTCCCCTGTCCATGGTGAGGCGTAGATGCTACCTGCGTTTCCAGCCCATCCCCCGCCTTTCCCCGGCAGCCCGCACAGGGCGGGACTCGAGGAAGCCTCTCGAAGGGCTCCTAGGAGATCCCGGGTGCTGCAGACAGAAGACGGAACCTCCCCACACTCAGAATTCCGGAACAAGGGTGACAGATTGGGTGAGGTTTAGGGCCGCCCTCCACGAAGCTTCCTGGTGTCACAGGTGTTCCCTCGCAAGGGAATTCCGCTAATTACCTCCCCTGTCCATGGGGGGTCGTAGATGCAACCTGCGTTTCCAGCCCAACCCCCGCCTTTCCCCGGCAGCCCGCACTGGGAGGGACTCGGGGAAGACTCTCGAAGGGCTCCTAGGAGATCTCGGGTGCTGCAGACAGAAGACGGAACCTCCCCACACTCAGAATTCCGGAACACGGCTGACTGTGTGGGGGAGGTCCGGGGCCGCCCTCCACGCAGCTTCCTGGTGTCACAGGTGTTCCCTCGCAAGGGGAAGTCCGCTAATTACCCCCCCTGTCCAGGGGGAGGCGTAGATGCTACCTGCTTTTCCAGCCCAACCCCCGCCTTTCCCGGGCAGCCCGCACTGGGAGGGACTCTTGGAAGACTCTCGAAGGGCTCCTAGGAGATCCCGGGTGCTGCAGATAGAAGACGGAACCTCCCCACACTCAGAATTCCGGAACAAGGGTGACTGTTTGGGTGAGGTTTAGGGCCGCCCTCCACGCAGCTTCCTGGTGTCACAGGTGTTCCCTCGCAAGGGGAATTCCGCTACTTACCTCCCCTGTCCATGGGGAGGCACTAGATGCTACCTGCGTTTCCAGCCCAACCCCCGCAATTCCCCGGCAGCCCGCTGTGAGAGGGACACGGGGAAGACTCTAGAAAGGCTCCTAGGAGATCCCGGGTGCTGCAGACAGAAGACGGAACCTCCCCACACTCAGAATTCCGGAACAAGAGTGAATGTTTGGGTGAGGTTTAGGGCCGCCCTCCACGCAGCTTCCTGGTGTCACAGGTGTTCCCTCGCAAGGGGAAGTCCGCTAATTACCTCCCCTGTCCATGGGGAGGCGTAGATGCTACCTGCGTTTCCAGCCCAACCCCCGCTTTTCCCCGGCAGCCCGCACTGGGAGGGACTCGGGGAAGAATCTCGAAGGGCTCCTAGGAGATCTCGGGTGCTGCAGACAGAAGACGGAACCTCCCCACACTCAGATTCCGGAACACGGCTGACTGTGTGGGGGAGGTTCGTGGCCGCCCTCCACGCAGCTTCCTGGTGTCACAGGTGTTCCCTCGCAAGGGGAAGTCCGCTTATTACCTCCCCTATCTATGGGGAGGCACTAGATGCTACCTGCGTTTCCAGCCCAACCCCCGCATTTCCCCGGCAGCCCGTACTGGGAGGGACTCGGGGAAGACTCTCGAAGGGCTCCTAGGAGATCTCGGGTGCTGCAGACAGAAGACGGAACCTCCCCACACTCAGAATTCCGGAACACGGCTGACTGTGTGGGGGAGGTTCGGGGCCGCCCTCCACGCAGCTTCCTGGTGTCACAGGTGTTCCCTGGCAGGGGGAAGTCCGCTAATTACCTCCCCTGTCCAGGGGGAGGCACTAGATGCTACCTGCGTTTCCAGCCCAACCCCCGCACTTCCCCGGCAGCCCGCAGTGAGAGGGACTCGGGGAAGACTCTCGAAGGGCTCCTAGGAGATCCCGGGTGCTGCAGACAGAAGACGGAACCTCCCCACACTCAAAATTCCGGAACACGGCAGACTGTGTGGGGGAGGTTCGGGGCCGCCCTCCACGCAGCTTCCTGGTGTCACAGGTGTTCCCTCGCAAGGGGAAGTCCGCTAATTACCTCCCCTGTCCATGGGGCGGCACTAGATGCTACCTGCGTTTCCAGCCCAACCCCCGCCTTTCCCCGGCAGCCCGCACTGGGAGGGACTCGGGGAAGACTCTCGAAGGGCTCCTAGGAGATCTCGGGTGCTGCAGACAGAAGACGGAACCTCCCCACACTCAGAATTCCGGAACACGGCTGACTGTGTGGGGGAGGTTCGGGGCCGCACTCCACGCAGCTTCCTGGTGTCACAGGTGTTCCCTCGCAAGGGGAAGTCCGCTAATTACCTCCCCTGTCCATAGGGAGTCGTAGATGCTACCTGCGTTTCCAGCCCAACCCCCGCCTTTCCCCGGCAGCCCGCACTGGGAGGGACTCGGGGAAGACTCTCGAAGGGCTCCTAGGAGATCCCGGGTGCTGCAGACAGAAGACGGAACCTCCCCACACTCAGAATTCCAGAACACGGGTGACTGTGTGGGGGAGGTTTAGGGCCGCCCTCCACGCAGCTTCCTGGTGTCACAGGTGTTCCCTCGCAAGGGGAAGTCCGCTACTTACCTCCCCTGTCCATGGGGAGGCACTAGATGCTACCTGCGTTTCCAGCCCAAACCCCGCATTTCCCCGGCAGCCCGTACTGGGAGGGACTCGGGGAAGACTCTCGAAGGGCTCCTAGGAGATCTCGGGTGCTGCAGACCGAAGACGGAACCTCCCCACACTCAGAATTCCGGAACAAGGCTGACTGTGTGGGGGAGGTTCGGGGCCGCCCTCCACGCAGCTTCCTGGTGTCACAGGTGTTCCCTCGCAAGGGGAAGTCCGCTAATTACCTCCCCTGTCCATGGGGAGGCACTAGATGCTACCTGCGTTTCCAGCCCAACCCCCGCATTTCCCCGGCAGCCCGTACTGGGAGCGACTCGGGGAAGACTCTCGAAGGGCTCCTAGGAGATCTCGGGTGCTGCAGACAGAAGACGGAACCTCCCCACACTCAGAATTCCGGAACACTGCTGACTGTGTGGGGGAGGTTCGGGGCCGCCCTCCACGCAGGTTCCTGGTGTCACAGGTGTTCCCTCGCAAGGGGAAGTCCGCTAATTACCTCCCCTGTCCATGGGGATGCACTAGATGCTACCTGCGTTTCCAGCCCAACCCCCGCATTTCCCCGGCTGCCCGTACTGCGAGGGACTCGGGGAAGACTCTCGAAGGGCTCCTAGAAGATCTCGGGTGCTGCAGACAGAAGACGGAACCTCCCCACACTCAGAATTCCGGAACAAGTGTGACTGTGTGGGTGAGGTTCAGGGCCGCCCTCCACGCAGCTTCCTGGTGTCACAGGTGTTCCCTCGCAAGGGGAAGTCCGCTACTTACCTCCCCTGTCCATGGGGAGGCACTAGATGCTACCTGCGTTTCCAGCCCAACCCCGGCATTTTCCCGGCAGCCCTTACTGGGAGGGACTCGGGGAACACTCTCGAAGGGCTCCTAGGAGATCTCGGGTGCTGCAGACAGAAGACGGAACCTCCCCACACTCAGAATTCCGGAACACGGCTGACTGTGTGGGGGAGGTTCGGGGCCGCCCTCCACGCAGCTTCCTGGTGTCACAGGTGTTCCCTCGCAAGGGGAAGTCCGCTAATTACCTCCCCTGTCCATGGGGAGGCACTAGATGCTACCTGCGTTTCCAGCCCAACCCCCGCACTTCCCCGGCAGCCCGCAGTGAGAGGGACCCGGGGAAGACTCTCGAAGGGCTCCTAGGAGATCCCGGGTGCTGCAGACAGAAGACGGAACCTCCCCACACTCAGAATTCCGGAACAAGTGTGTCTGTGTGGGTGAGGTTCAGGGCCGCCCTCCACGCAGCTTCCTGGTGTCACAGGTGTTCCCTCGCAAGGGGAAGTCCGCTACTTACCTCCCCTGTCCATGGGGAGGCACTAGATGCTTCCTGCGTTTCCAGCCCAACCCCCGCATTTCCCCGGCAGCCCGTACTGGAAGGGACTCCGGGAAGACTCTCGAAGGGCTCCTAGGAGATCTCGGGTGCTGCAGACAGAAGCGGAACCTCCCCACACTCAGAATTCCGGAACACGGCTGACTGTGTGGGGGAGGTTCGGGGCCGCCCTCCACGCAGCTTCCTGGTGTCACAGGTGTTCCCTCGTAAGGGGAAGTCGGCTAATTACCTCCCCTGTCCATGGGGAGGCACTAGATGCTACCTGCGTTTCCAGCCCAACCCCCGCATTTCCCCGGCAGCCCGTACTGGGAGGGACTCGGGGAAGACTCTCGAAGGGCTCCTAGAAGATCTCGGGTGCTGCAGACAGAAGACGGAACCTCCCCACACTCAGAATTCCGGAACAAGTGTGACTGTGTGGGTGAGGTTCAGGGCCGCCCTCCACGCAGCTTCCTGGTGTCACAGGTGTTCCCTCGCAAGGGGAAGTCCGCTAATTACCTCCCCTGTCCATGGGGATGCATAGATGCTACCTGCGTTTCCAGCCCAACCCCCGCCTTTCCCCGGCAGCCCGCACTGGGAGGGACCCGGGGAAGACTCTCGAAGGGCTCCTAGGAGATCCCGGGTGCTGCAGACAGAAGACGGAACCTCCCCACACTCAGAATTCCGGAACAAATGTGTCTGTGTGGGTGAGGTTCAGGGCCGCCCTCCACGCAGCTTCCTGGTGTCACAGGTGTTCCCTCGCAAGGGGAAGTCCGCTAATTACCTCCCCTGTCCATGGGGAGGCATAGATGCTACCTGCGTTTCCAGCCCAACCCCCGCTTTCCCCGGCAGCCCGCACTGGGAGGGACTCGGGGAAGACACTCGAAGGGCTCCTAGGAGATCCCGGGTGCTGCAGACAGAAGACGGAACCTCCCCACACTCAGAATTCCGGAACAAGGCTAACTGTTTGGGTGAGGTTTAATGCCGCCCTCCACGCAGCTTCCTGGTGTCACAGGTGTTCCCTCGCAAGGGGAAGTCCGCTACTTACCTCCCCTGTCCATGGGGAGGCACTAGATGCTACCTGCGTTTCCAGCCCAACCCCCGCATTTCCCCGGCAGCCCGTACTGGGAGGGACTCGGGGAAGACTCTCGAAGGGCTCTTAGGAGATCTCGGGTGCTGCAGACAGAAGACGGAACCTCCCCACACTCAGAATTCCGGAACACGGCTGACTGTGTGGGGGAGGTTCGGGGCCGCCCTCCACGCAGCTTCCTGGTGTCACAGGTGTTCCCTCGCAAGGGGAAGTCCGCTAATTACCTCCCCTGTCCATGGTGAGGCGTAGATGCTACCTGCGTTTCCAGCCCAACCCCCGCCTTTCCCCGGCAGCCCGCACAGGGAGGGACTCGAGGAAGCCTCTCGAAGGGCTCCTAGGAGATCTCGGGTGCTGCAGACAGAAGACGGAACCTCCCCACACTCAGAATTCCGGAACACGGCTGACTGTGTGGGTGAGGTTCAGGGCCGCCCTCCACGCAGCTTCCTGGTGTCACAGGTGTTCCCTCGCAAGGGGAAGTCCGCTAATTACCCCCCCTGTCCAGGGGGAGGCGTAGATGCTACCTGCTTTTCCAGCCCAACCCCCGCCTTTCCCGGGCAGCCCGCACTGGGAGGGACTCTTGGAAGACTCTCGAAGGGCTCCTAGGAGATCCCGGGTGCTGCAGATAGAAGACGGAACCTCCCCACACTCAGAATTCCGGAACAAGGGTGACTGTTTGGGTGAGGTTTAGGGCCGCCCTCCACGCAGCTTCCTGGTGTCACAGGTGTTCCCTCGCAAGGGGAATTCCGCTACTTACCTCCCCTGTCCATGGGGAGGCACTAGATGCTACCTGCGTTTCCAGCCCAACCCCGGCAATTTCCCGGCAGCCCGCAATGAGAGGGACACGGGGAAGACTCTAGAAAGGCTCCTAGGAGATCCCGGGTGCTGCAGACAGAAGACGGAACCTCCCCACACTCAGAATTCCGGAACAAGAGTGACTGTTTGGGTGAGGTTTAGGGCCGCCCTCCACGCAGCTTCCTGGTGTCACAGGTGTTCCCTCGCAAGGGGAAGTCCGCTTATTACCTCCCCTATCCATGGGGAGGCACTAGATGCTACCTGCGTTTCCAGCCCAACCCCCGCTTTTCCCCGGCAGCCCGCACTGGGAGGGACTCGGGGAAGAATCTCGAAGGGCTCCTAGGAGATCTCGGGTGCTGCAGACAGAAGACGGAACCTCCCCACACTCAGATTCCGGAACACGGCTGACTGTGTGGGGGAGGTTCGGGGCCGCCCTCCACGCAGCTTCCTGGTGTCACAGGTGTTCCCTCGCAAGGGGAAGTCCGCTTATTACCTCCCCTATCCATGGGGAGGCACTAGATGCTACCTGCGTTTCCAGCCCAACCCCCGCCTTTCCCCGGCAGCCCGTACTGGGAGGGACTCGGGGAAGACTCTCGAATGGCTCCTAGGAGATCTCGGGTGCTGCAGACAGAAGACGGAACCTCCCCACACTCAGAATTCCGGAACACGGCTGACTGTGTGGGGGAGGTTCGGGGCCGCTCTCCACGCAGCTTCCTGGTGTCACAGGTGTTCCCTGGCAGGGGGAAGTCCGCTAATTACCTCCCCTGTCCAGGGGGAGGCACTAGATGCTACCTGCGTTTCCAGCCCAACCCCCGCACTTCCCCGGCAGCCCGCAGTGAGAGGGACTCGGGGAAGACTCTAGAAGGGCTCCTAGGAGATCCCGGGTGCTGCAGACAGAAGACGGAACCTCCCCACACTCAAAATTCCGGAACACGGCAGACTGTGTGGGGGAGGTTCGGGGCCGCCCTCCACGCAGCTTCCTGGTGTCACAGGTGTTCCCTCGCAAGGGGAAGTCCGCTAATTACCTCCCCTGTCCATAGGGAGTCGTAGATGCTACCTGCGTTTCCAGCCCAACCCCCGCCTTTCCCCGGCAGCCCGCACTGGGAGGGACTCGGGGAAGATTCTCGAAGGGCTCCTAGGATATCCCGGTTGCTGCAGACAGAAGACGGAACCTCCCCACACTCA
Source organism: Camelus bactrianus (assembly GCF_048773025.1). Lineage (NCBI taxonomy): Eukaryota > Metazoa > Chordata > Mammalia > Artiodactyla > Camelidae > Camelus > Camelus bactrianus. Next base: position 2,087,158 of record NW_027413970.1, on the reverse strand, counting down.
GAATTCCGGAACAAGGGTGACTGTTTGGGTGAGGTTTAGGGCCGCCCTCCACGCAGCTTCCTGGTGTCACAGGTGTTCCCTCGCAAGGGGAAGTCCGCTAATTACCTCCCCTGTCCATGGGGAGGCACTAGATGCTACCTGCGTTTCCAGCCCAACCCCCGCATTTCCCCGGCTGCCCGTACTGCGAGGGACTCGGGGAAGACTCTCGAAGGGCTCCTAGAAGATCTCGGGTGCTGCAGACAGAAGACGGAACCTCCCCACACTCAGAATTCCGGAACAAGTGTGACTGTGTGGGTGAGGTTCAGGGCCGCCCTCCACGCAGCTTCCTGGTGTCACAGGTGTTCCCTCGCAAGGGGAAGTCCGCTACTTACCTCCCCTGTCCATGGGGAGGCACTAGATGCTACCTGCGTTTCCAGCCCAACCCCCGCATTTCCCCGGCAGCCCGTACTGGGAGGGACTCGGGGAAGACTCTCGACGGGCTCCTAGGAGATCTCGGGTGCTGCAGACAGAAGACGGAACCTCCCCACACTCAGAATTCCGGAACACGGCTGACTGTGTGGGGAAGTTTCGGGGCCGCCCTCCACGCAGCTTCCTGGTGTCACAGGTGTTTCCTCGCAAGGGGAAGTCCGCTAATTACCTCCCCTGTCCATGGGGAGGCACTAGATGCTACCTGCGTTTCCAGCCCAACCCCCGCTTTTCCCCAGCTGCCCGCAGTGAGAGGGACTCGGGGAAGACTCTCGAAGGGCTCCTAGGAGATCTCGGGTGCTGCAGACAGAAGACGGAACCTCCCCACACTCAGAATTCCGGAACAAGTGTGACTGTGTGGGTGAGGTTCAGGGCCGCCCTCCACGCAGCTTCCTGGTGTCACAGGTGTTCCCTCGCAAGGGGAAGTCCGCTACTTACCTCCCCTCTCCATGGGGAGGCACTAGATGCTACCAGCGTTTCCAGCCCAACCCCCGCATTTCCCCGGCAGCCCGTACAGGGAGGGACTCGGGGAAGACTCTCGAAGGGCTCCTAGGAGATCTCGGGTGCTGCAGACAGAAGACGGAACCTCCCCACACTCAGAATTCCGGAACACTGCTGACTGTGTGGGGGAGGTTCGGGGCCGCCCTCCACGCAGCTTCCTGGTGTCACAGGTGTTCCCTCGCAAGGGGAAGTCCGCTAATTACCTCCCCTGTCCATGGGGAGGCACTAGATGCTACCTGCGTTTCCAGCCCAACCCCCGCATTTCCCCGGCTGCCCGTACTGGGAGGGACTCGGGGAAGACTCTCGAAGGGCTCCTAGAAGATCTCGGGTGCTGCAGACAGAAGACGGAACCTCCCCACACTCAGAATTCCGGAACAAGTGTGACTGTGTGGGTGAGGTTCAGGGCCGCCCTCCACGCAGCTTCCTGGTGTCACAGGTGTTCCCTCGCAAGGGGAAGTCCGCTAATTACCTCCCCTGTCCATGGGGAGGCATAGATGCTACCTGCGTTTCCAGCCCAACCCCCGCCTTTCCCCGGCAGCCCGCACTGGGAGGGACTCGGGGAAGATTCTCGAAGGGCTCCTAGGATATCCCGGGTGCTGCAGACAGAAGACGGAACCTCCCCACACTCAGAATTCCGGAACAAGTGTGACTGTGTGGGTGAGGTTCAGGGCCGCCCTCCACGCAGCTTCCTGGTGTCACAGGTGTTCCCTCGCAAGGGGAAGTCCGCTACTTACCTCCCCTGTCCATGGGGAGGCACTAGATGCTACCTGCGTTTCCAGCCCAACCCCCGCATTTCCCCGGCAGCCCGTACTGGGAGGGCCTCGGGGAAGACTCTCGAAGGGCTCCTAGGAGATCTCGGGTGCTGCAGACAGAAGACGGAACCTCCCCACACTCAGAATTCCGGAACACGGCTGACTGTGTGGGGAAGTTTCGGGGCCGCCCTCCACGCAGCTTCCTGGTGTCACAGGTGTTTCCTCGCAAGGGGAAGTCCGCTAATTACCTCCCCTGTCCATGGGGAGGCACTAGATGCTACGTGCGTTTCCAGCCCAACCCCCGCTTTTCCCCAGCTGCCCGCAGTGAGAGGGACTCGGGGAAGACTCTCGAAAGGCTCCTAGGAGATCTCGGGTGCTGCAGACAGAAGACGGAACCTCCCCACACTCAGAATTCCGGAACAAGTGTGACTGTGTGGGTGAGGTTCAGGGCCGCCCTCCACGCAGCTTCCTGGTGTCACAGGTGTTCCCTCGCAAGGGGAAGTCCGCTACTTACCTCCCCTCTCCATGGGGAGGCACTAGATGCTACCAGCGTTTCCAGCCCAACCCCCGCATTTCCCCGGCAGCCCGTACAGGGAGGGACTCGGGGAAGACTCTCGAAGGGCTCCTAGGAGATCTCGGGTGCTGCAGACAGAAGACGGAACCTCCCCACACTCAGAATTCCGGAACACTGCTGACTGTGTGGGGGAGGTTCGGGGCCGCCCTCCACGCAGCTTCCTGGTGTCACAGGTGTTCCCTCGCAAGGGGAAGTCCGCTAATTACCTCCCCTGTCCATGGGGAGGCACTAGATGCTACCTGCGTTTCCAGCCCAACCCCCGCATTTCCCCGGCTGCCCGTACTGGGAGGGACTCGGGGAAGACTCTCGAAGGGCTCCTAGAAGATCTCGGGTGCTGCAGACAGAAGACGGAACCTCCCCACACTCAGAATTCCGGAACAAGTGTGACTGTGTGGGTGAGGTTCAGGGCCGCCCTCCACGCAGCTTCCTGGTGTCACAGGTGTTCCCTCGCAAGGGGAAGTCCGCTAATTACCTCCCCTGTCCATGGGGAGGCATAGATGCTACCTGCGTTTCCAGCCCAACCCCCGCCTTTCCCCGGCAGCCCGCACTGGGAGGGACTCGGGGAAGATTCTCGAAGGGCTCCTAGGATATCCCGGGTGCTGCAGACAGAAGACGGAACCTCACCACACTCAGAATTCCGGAACAAGGGTGACTGTTTTGGTGAGGTTTAGGGCCGCCCTCCACGCAGCTTCCTGGTGTCACAGGTGTTCCCTCGCAAGGGGAAGTCCGCTAATTACCTCCCCTGTCCATGGGGAGGCACTAGATGCTACCTGCGTTTCCAGCCCAACCCCCGCATTTCCCCGGCTGCCCGTACTGCGAGGGACTCGGGGAAGACTCTCGAAGGGCTCCTAGAAGATCTCGGGTGCTGCAGACAGAAGACGGGACCTCCCCACACTCAGAATTCCGGAACAAGTGTGACTGTGTGGGTGAGGTTCAGGGCCGTCCTCCACGCAGCTTCCTGGTGTCACAGGTGTTCCCTCGCAAGGGGAAGTCCGCTACTTACCTCCCCTGTCCATGGGGAGGCACTAGATGCTACCTGCGTTTCCAGCCCAACCCCCGCATTTCCCCGGCAGCCCGTACTGGGAGGGCCTCGGGGAAGACTCTCGAAGGGCTCCTAGGAGATCTCGGGTGCTGCAGACAGAAGACGGAACCTCCCCACACTCAGAATTCCGGAACACGGCTGACTGTGTGGGGAAGTTTCGGGGCCGCCCTCCACGCAGCTTCCTGGTGTCACAGGTGTTTCCTCGCAAGGGGAAGTCCGCTAATTACCTCCCCTGTCCATGGGGAGGCACTAGATGCTACGTGCGTTTCCAGCCCAACCCCCGCTTTTCCCCAGCTGCCCGCAGTGAGAGGGACTCGGGGAAGACTCTCGAAAGGCTCCTAGGAGATCTCGGGTGCTGCAGACAGAAGACGGAACCTCCCCACACTCAGAATTCCGGAACAAGTGTGACTGTGTGGGTGAGGTTCAGGGCCGCCCTCCACGCAGCTTCCTGGTGTCACAGGTGTTCCCTCGCAAGGGGAAGTCCGCTACTTACCTCCCCTGTCCATGGGGAGGCACTAGATGCTACCTGCGTTTCCAGCCCAACCCCCGCATTTCCCCGGCAGCCCGTACTGGGAGGGACTCGGGGAAGACTCTCGAAGGGCTCCTAGGATATCCCGGGTGCTTCAGACAGAAGACGGAACCTCCCCACACTCAGAATTCCGGAACAAGGGTGACTGTTTGGGTGAGGTTTAGGGCCGCCCTCCACGCAGCTTCCTGGTGTCACAGGTGTTCCTTCGCAAGGGGAAGTCCGCTAATTACCTCCCCTGTCCATGGGGAGGCACTAGATGCTACCTGCGTTTCCAGCCCAACCCCCGCATTTCCCCGGCTGCCCGTACTGCGAGGGACTCGGGGAAGACTCTCGAAGGGCTCCTAGAATATCTCGGGTGCTGCAGACATAAGACGGAACCTCCCCACACTCAGAATTCCGGAACAAGTGTGACTGTGTGGGTGAGGTTCAGGGCCGCCCTCCACGCAGCTTCCTGGTGTCACAGGTGTTCCCTCGCAAGGGGAAGTCCGCTACTTACCTCCCCTGTCCATGGGGAGGCACTAGATGCTACCTGCGTTTCCAGCCCAACCCCCGCATTTCCCCGGCAGCCCGTACTGTGAGGGACTCGGGGAAGACTCTCGAAGGGCTCCTAGGAGATCTCGGGTGCTGCAGACAGAAGACGGAACCTCCCCACACTCAGAATTCCGGAACACGGCTGACTGTGTGGGGAAGTTTCGGGGCCGCCCTCCACGCAGCTTCCTGGTGTCACAGGTGTTTCCTCGCAAGGGGAAGTCCGCTAATTACCTCCCCTGTCCATGGGGAGGCATTAGATGCTACCTGCGTTTCCAGCCCAACCCCCACTTTTCCCCAGCTGCCCGCAGTGAGAGGGACTCGGGGAAGACTCTCGAAGGGCTCCTAGGAGATCTCGGGTGCTGCAGACAGAAGACGGAACCTCCCCACACTCAGAATTCCGGAACAAGTGTGACTGTGTGGGTGAGGTTCAGGGCCGCCCTCCACGCAGCTTCCTGGTGTCACAGGTGTTCCCTCGCAAGGGGAAGTCCGCTAATTACCTCCCATGTCCATGGGGAGGCGTAAATGCTACCTGCGTTTCCAGCCCAACCCCCGCCTTTCCCCGGCTGCCCGTACTGGGAGGGACTCGGGGAAGACTCTCGAAGGGCTCCTAGGATATCCCGGGTGCTGCAGACAGAAGACGGAACCTCCACACACTCAGAATTCCGGAACAAGGGTGACTGTTTGGGTGAGGTTTAGGGCCGCCCTCCACGCAGCTTCCTGGTGTCACAGGTGTTCCCTCGCAAGGGGAAGTCCGCTAATTACCTCCCCTGTCCATGGGGAGGCACTAGATGCTACCTGCGTTTCCAGCCCAACCCCCGCATTTCCCCGGCAGCCCGTACTGGGAGGGACTCGGGGAAGACTCTCGAAGGGCTCCTAGAAGATCTCGGGTGCTGCAGACAGAAGACGGAACCTCCCCACACTCAGAATTCCGGAACAAGTGTGACTGTGTGGGTGAGGTTCAGGGCCGCCCTCCACGCAGCTTCCTGGTGTCACAGGTGTTCCCTCGCAAGGGGAAGTCCGCTAATTACCTCCCCTGTCCATGGGGAGGCACTAGATGCTACCTGCGTTTCCAGCAAAACCCCCGCATTTCCCCAGCAGCCCGCACTGGGAGGGACTCGGGGAAGACTCTCGAAGGGCTCGTAGGAGATCTCGGGTGCTGCAGACAGAAGACGGAACCTCCCCACACTCAGAATTCCGGAACACGGCTGACTGTGTGGGGGAGGTTCGGGGCCGCCCTCCACGCAGCTTCCTGGTGTCACAGGTGTTCCCTCGCTAGGGGAAGTCCGCTACTTACCTCCCCTGTCCATGGGGAGGCACTAGATGCTACCTGCGTTTCCAGCCCAACCCCCGCATTTCCCCGGCAGCCCGTACTGGGAGGGACTCGGGGAAGACTCTCGAAGGGCTCCTAGGAGATCTCGGGTGCTGCAGACAGAAGACGGAACCTCCCCACACTCAGAATTCCGGAACAAGGGTGACTGTGTGGGTGAGGTTCAGGGCCGCCCTCCACGCAGCTTCCTGGTGTCACAGGTGTTCCCTTGCAAGGGGAAGTCCGCTAATTACCTCCCCTGTCCATGGGGAGGCGTAGATGCTACCTGCGTTTCCAGCCCAACCCCCGCCTTTTCCCGGCAGCCCGCACTGGGAGGGACTCGGGGAAGACTCTCGAAGGGCTCCTAGGAGATCCCGGGTGCTGCACACAGAAGACGGAACCTCCCCACACTCAGAATTCCGGAACAAGGGTGACTGTGTGGATGAGGTTTAGGGCCGCCCTCCACGCAGCTTCCTGGTGTCACAGGTGTTCCTTCGCAAGGGGAAATCCGCTAATTACCTCCCCTGTCCATGGGGAGGCACTAGATGCTACCTGCGTTTCCAGCCCAACCCCCGCATTTCCCCGGCAGCCCGTACTGGGAGGGACTCGGGGAAGACTCTCCAAGGGCTCCTAGGAGATCTCGGGTGCTGCAGACAGAAGACGGAACCTCCCCACACTCAGAATTCCGGAACAAGGGTGACTGTGTGGGTGAGGTTCAGGGCCGCCCTCCACGCAGCTTCCTGGTGTCACAGGTGTTCCCTTGCAAGGGGAAGTCCGCTAATTACCTCCCCTGTCCATGGGGAGGCGTAGATGCTACCTGCGTTTCCAGCCCAACCCCCGCCTTTTCCCGGCAGCCCGCACTGGGAGGGACTCGGGGAAGACTCTCGAATGGCTCCTAGGAGATCCCGGGTGCTGCACACAGAAGACGGAACCTCCCCACACTCAGAATTCCGGAACAAGGGTGACTGTGTGGATGAGGTTTAGGGCCGCCCTCCACGCAGCTTCCTGGTGTCACAGGTGTTCCTTCGCAAGGGGAAATCCGCTAATTACCTCCCCTGTCCATGGGGAGGCACTAGATGCTACCTGCGTTTCCAGCCCAACCCCCGCATTTCCCCGGCTGCCCGCAGTGAGAGGGACTCGGGGAAGACTCTCGAAGGGCTCCTAGGAGATCCCGGGTGCTGCACACAGAAGACGGAACCTCCCCACACTCAGAATTCCGGAACAAGGGTGACTGTGTGGATGAGGTTTAGGGCCGCCCTCCACGCAGCTTCCTGGTGTCACAGGTGTTCCTTCGCAAGGGGAAATCCGCTAATTACCTCCCCTGTCCATGGGGAGGCACTAGATGCTACCTGCGTTTCCAGCCCAACCCCCGCATTTCCCCGGCTGCCCGCAGTGAGAGGGACTCGGGGAAGACTCTCGAAGGGCTCCTAGGAGATCCCGGGTGCTGCAGACAGAAGACGGAACCTCTCCACACTCAGAATTCCGGAACACGGCTGACTGTGTGGGCGAGGTTCGGGGCCGCCCTCCACGCAGCTGCCTGGTGTCACAGGTGTTCCCTGGCAGTCGGAAATCCGCTAATTACCTCCCCTGTCCAGGGGGAGTCACTAGATGCTACCTGCGTTTCCAGCCCAACCGACGCTTTTCCCCGGCAGCCCGCAGTGAGAGGGACTCTGGGAAGACTCTCGAAGGGCTCCTAGGAGATCCCGGGTGCTGCAGACAGAAGACGGAACCTCCCCACACTCAGAATTCCGGAACACGTCTGACTGTGTGGGGGAGGTTCAGGGCCGCCCTCCACGCAGCTTCCTGGTGTCACAGGTGTTCCCTCGCAAGGGGAAGTCCGCTAATTACCTCCCCTGTCCATGGGGAGGCATAGATGCTACCTGCGTTTCCAGCCCAACCCCCGCCTTTCCCCGGCAGCCCGCACTGGGAGGGACTCGGGGAAGGCTCTCGAAGGGCTCCTAGGATATCCCGGGTGCTGCAGACAGAAGACGGAACCTCCCCACACTCAGAATTCCGGAACACGTCTGACTGTGTGGGGGAGGTTCAGGGCCGCCCTCCACGCAGCTTCCTGGTGTCACAGGTGTTCCCTCGCAAGGGGAAGTCCGCTACTTACCTCCCCTGTAAATGGGGAGGCACTAGATGCTACCTGCGTTTCCAGCCCAACCCCCGCTTTTCCCCGGCTGCCCGCAGTGAGAGGGACTCGGGGAAGACTCTTGAAGGGCTCCTAGGAGATCTCGGGTGCTGCAGACAGAAGACGGAACCTCCCCACACTCAGAATTCCGGAACAAGTGTGACTGAGTGGGTGAGGTTCAGGGCCGCCCTCCACGCAGCTTCCTGGTGTCACAGGTGTTCCCTCGCAAGGGGAAGTCCGCTAATTACCTCCCCTGTCCATGGGGAGGCGTACATGGTACCTGCGTTTCCAGCCAAAGCCCCGCCTTTCCCCGGCAGCCCGCACTGGGAGGGACTCGGGGAAGACACTCGAAGGGCTCCTAGGATATCCCGGGTGCTGCAGACAGAAGACGGAACCTCCCCACACTCAGAATTCCGGAACAAGGGTGACTGTTTGGGTGAGGTTTAATGCCGCCCTCCACGCAGCTTCCTGGTGTCACAGGTGTTCCCTCGCAAGGGGAAGTCCGCTACTTACCTCCACTGTCCATGGGGAGGCACTAGATGCTACCTGCGTTTCCAGCCCAACCCCCGCATTTCCCCGGCAGCCCGCACTGGGAGGGACGCGGGGAAGACTCTCGAAGGGCTCCTAGGAGATCTCGGGTGCTGCAGACAGAAGACGGAACCTCCCCACACTCAGAATTCCGGAACACGGCTGACTGTGTGGGGGAGGTTCGGGGCCGCCCTCCACGCAGCTTCCTGGTGTCACAGGTGTTCCCTCGCAAGGGGAAGTCCGCTAATTACCTCCCCTGTCCATGGGGAGGCGTAAATGCTACCTGCGTTTCCAGCCCAACCCCCGCCTTTCCCCGGCAGCCCGCACTGGGAGGGACTCGGGGAAGACACTCGAAGGGCTCCTAGGAGATCCCGGGTGCTGCAGACAGAAGACGGAACCTCCCCACACTCAGAATTCCGGAACAAGGGTGACTGTTTGGGTGATGTTTAATGACGCCCTCCACGCAGCTTCCTGGTGTCACAGGTGTTCCCTCGCAAGGGGAAGTCCGCTACTTACCTCCCCTGTCCATGGGGAGTCACTAGATGCTACCTGCGTTTCCAGCCCAACCCCCGCATTTCCCTGGCAGCCCGTACTGGGAGGGACTCGGGGAAGACTCTCGAAGGGCTCCTAGGAGATCTCGGGTGCTGCAGACAGAAGACGGAACCTCCCCACACTCAGAATTCCGGAACACGGCTGACTGTGTGGGGGAGGTTTGGGGCAGCCCTCCACGCAGCTTCCTTGTGTCACAGGTGTTCCCTCGCAAGGGGAAGTCCGCTAATTACCTCCCCTGTCCATGGGGAGGCACTAGATGCTACCTGCGTTTCCAGCCAAACCCCCGCATTTCCCCAGCAGCCCGCACTGGGAGGGACTCGGGGAAGACTCTCGAAGGGCTCGTAGGAGATCTCGGGTGCTGCAGACAGAAGACGGAACCTCCCCACACTCAGAATTCCGGAACACGGCTGACTGTGTGGGGAAGTTTCGGGGCCGCCCTCCACGCAGCTTCCTGGTGTCACAGGTGTTTCCTCGCAAGGGGAAGTCCGCTAATTACCTCCCCTGTCCATGGGGAGGCACTAGATGCTACGTGCGTTTCCAGCCCAACCCCCGCTTTTCCCCAGCTGCCCGCAGTGAGAGGGACTCGGGGAAGACTCTCGAAGGGCTCCTAGGAGATCTCGGGTGCTGCAGACAGAAGACGGAACCTCCCCACACTCAGAATTCCGGAACAAGTGTGACTGTGTGGGTGAAGTTCAGGGCCGCCCTCCACGCAGCTTCCTGGTGTCACAGGTGTTCCCTCGCAAGGGGAAGTCCGCTACTTACCTCCCCTGTCCATGGGGAGGCACTAGATGCTACCTGCGTTTCCAGCCCAACCCCCGCATTTCCCCGGCTGCCCGCAGTGAGAGGGACTCGGGGAAGACTCTCGAAGGGCTCCTAGGAGATCCCGGGTGCTGCACACAGAAGACGGAACCTCCCCACACTCAGAATTCCGGAACAAGGGTGACTGTGTGGATGAGGTTTAGGGCCGCCCTCCACGCAGCTTCCTGGTGTCACAGGTGTTCCTTCGCAAGGGGAAATCCGCTAATTACCTCCCCTGTCCATGGGGAGGCACTAGATGCTACCTGCGTTTCCAGCCCAACCCCCGCATTTCCCCGGCTGCCCGCAGTGAGAGGGACTCGGGGAAGACTCTCGAAGGGCTCCTAGGAGATCCCGGGTGCTGCAGACAGAAGACGGAATCTTCCCACACTCAGAATTCCGGAACACGGCTGACTGTGTGGGGGAGGTTCGGGGCCGCCCTCCACGCAGCTTCCTGGTGTCACAGGTGTTCCCTCGCAAGGGGAAGTCCGCTAATTACCTCCCCTGTCCATGGGGAGGCATAGATGCTACCTGCGTTTCCAGCCCAACCCCCGCCTTTCCCCAGCAGCCCGCACTGGGTGGGACTCGGGGAAGACTCTCTAAGGGCTCCTAGGATATCCCGGGTGCTGCAGACAGAAGACGGAACCTCCCCACACTCAGAATTCCGGAACAAGTGTGACTGTTTGGGTGAGGTTTAGGGCCGCCCTCCACGCAGCTTCCTGGTGTCACAGGTGTTCCCTCGCAAGGGGAAATCCGCTAATTACCTCCCCTGTCCATGGGGAGGCACTAGATGCTACCTGCGTTTCCAGCCCAACCCCCGCATTTCCCCGGCTGCCCGCAGTGAGAGGGACTCGGGGAAGACTCTCGAAGGGCTCCTAGGAGATCCCGGGTGCTGCAGACAGAAGACGGAACCTCCCCACACTCAGAATTCCGGAACACGGCTGACTGTGTGGGCGAGGTTCGGGGCCGCCCTCCACGCAGCTGCCTGGTGTCACAGGAGTTCCCTGGCAGTCGGAAATCCGCTAATTACCTCCCCTGTCCAGGGGGAGGCACTAGATGCTACCTGCGTTTCCAGCCCAACCGACGCTTTTCCCCGGCAGCCCGCAGTGAGAGGGACTCTGGGAAGACTCTCGAAGGGCTCCTAGGAGATCCCGGGTGCTGCAGACAGAAGACGGAACCTCCCCACACTCAGAATTCCGGAACACGTCTGACTGTGTGGGGGAGGTTCAGGGCCGCCCTCCACGCAGCTTCCTGGTGTCACAGGTGTTCCCTCGCAAGGGGAAGTCCGCTAATTACCTCCCCTGTCCATGGGGAGGCATAGATGCTACCTGCGTTTCCAGCCCAACCCCCGCCTTTCCCCGGCAGCCCGCACTGGGAGGGACTCGGGGAAGACTCTCGAAGGGCTCCTAGGATATCCCGGGTGCTGCAGACAGAAGACGGAACCTCCCCACACTCAGAATTCCGGAACAAGTGTGACTGTTTGGGTGAGGTTTAGGGCCGCCCTCCACGCAGCTTCCTGGTGTCACAGGTGTTCCCTCGCAAGGGGAAGTCCGCTACTTACCTCCCCTGTAAATGGGGAGGCACTAGATGCTACCTGCGTTTCCAGCCCAACCCCCGCTTTTCCCCGGCTGCCCGCAGTGAGAGGGACTCGGGGAAGACTCTTGAAGGGCTCCTAGGAGATCTCGGGTGCTGCAGACAGAAGACGGAACCTCCCCACACTCAGAATTCCGGAACAAGTGTGACTGAGTGGGTGAGGTTCAGGGCCGCCCTCCACGCAGCTTCCTGGTGTCACAGGTGTTCCCTCGCAAGGGGAAGTCCGCTAATTACCTCCCCTGTCCATGGGGAGGCGTACATGGTACCTGCGTTTCCAGCCAAAGCCCCGCCTTTCCCCGGCAGCCCGCACTGGGAGGGACTCGGGGAAGACACTCGAAGGGCTCCTAGGATATCCCGGGTGCTGCAGACAGAAGACGGAACCTCCCCACACTCAGAATTCCGGAACAAGGGTGACTGTTTGGGTGAGGTTTAATGCCGCCCTCCACGCAGCTTCCTGGTGTCACAGGTGTTCCCTCGCAAGGGGAAGTCCGCTACTTACCTCCACTGTCCATGGGGAGGCACTAGATGCTACCTGCGTTTCCAGCCCAACCCCCGCATTTCCCCGGCAGCCCGCACTGGGAGGGACGCGGGGAAGACTCTCGAAGGGCTCCTAGGAGATCTCGGGTGCTGCAGACAGAAGACGGAACCTCCCCACACTCAGAATTCCGGAACAAGTGTGACTGTGTGGGTGAGGTTCAGGGCCGCCCTCCACGCAGCTTCCTGGTGTCACAGGTGTTCCCTCGCAAGGGGAAGTCCGCTAATTACCTCCCCTGTCCATGGGGAGGCACTAGATGCTACCTGCGTTTCCAGCAAAACCCCCGCATTTCCCCAGCAGCCCGCACTGGGAGGGACTCGGGGAAGACTCTCGAAGGGCTCGTAGGAGATCTCGGGTGCTGCAGACAGAAGACGGAACCTCCCCACACTCAGAATTCCGGAACACGGCTGACTGTGTGGGGGAGGTTCGGGGCCGCCCTCCACGCAGCTTCCTGGTGTCAGAGGTGTTCCCTCGCTAGGGGAAGTCCGCTACTTACCTCCCCTGTCCATGGGGAGGCACTAGATGCTACCTGCGTTTCCAGCCCAACCCCCGCATTTCCCCGGCAGCCCGTACTGGGAGGGACTCGGGGAAGACTCTCGAAGGGCTCCTAGGAGATCTCGGGTGCTGCAGACAGAAGACGGAACCTCCCCACACTCAGAATTCCGGAACAAGGGTGACTGTGTGGGTGAGGTTCAGGGCCGCCCTCCACGCAGCTTCCTGGTGTCACAGGTGTTCCCTTGCAAGGGGAAGTCCGCTAATTACCTCCCCTGTCCATGGGGAGGCGTAGATGCTACCTGCGTTTCCAGCCCAACCCCCGCCTTTTCCCGGCAGCCCGCACTGGGAGGGACTCGGGGAAGACTCTCGAAGGGCTCCTAGGAGATCCCGGGTGCTGCACACAGAAGACGGAACCTCCCCACACTCAGAATTCCGGAACAAGGGTGACTGTGTGGATGAGGTTTAGGGCCGCCCTCCACGCAGCTTCCTGGTGTCACAGGTGTTCCTTCGCAAGGGGAAATCCGCTAATTACCTCCCCTGTCCATGGGGAGGCACTAGATGCTACCTGCGTTTCCAGCCCAACCCCCGCATTTCCCCGGCAGCCCGTACTGGGAGGGACTCGGGGAAGACTCTCCAAGGGCTCCTAGGAGATCTCGGGTGCTGCAGACAGAAGACGGAACCTCCCCACACTCAGAATTCCGGAACAAGGGTGACTGTGTGGGTGAGGTTCAGGGCCGCCCTCCACGCAGCTTCCTGGTGTCACAGGTGTTCCCTTGCAAGGGGAAGTCCGCTAATTACCTCCCCTGTCCATGGGGAGGCGTAGATGCTACCTGCGTTTCCAGCCCAACCCCCGCCTTTTCCCGGCAGCCCGCACTGGGAGGGACTCGGGGAAGACTCTCGAATGGCTCCTAGGAGATCCCGGGTGCTGCACACAGAAGACGGAACCTCCCCACACTCAGAATTCCGGAACAAGGGTGACTGTGTGGATGAGGTTTAGGGCCGCCCTCCACGCAGCTTCCTGGTGTCACAGGTGTTCCTTCGCAAGGGGAAATCCGCTAATTACCTCCCCTGTCCATGGGGAGGCACTAGATGCTACCTGCGTTTCCAGCCCAACCCCCGCATTTCCCCGGCTGCCCGCAGTGAGAGGGACTCGGGGAAGACTCTCGAAGGGCTCCTAGGAGATCCCGGGTGCTGCACACAGAAGACGGAACCTCCCCACACTCAGAATTCCGGAACAAGGGTGACTGTGTGGATGAGGTTTAGGGCCGCCCTCCACGCAGCTTCCTGGTGTCACAGGTGTTCCTTCGCAAGGGGAAATCCGCTAATTACCTCCCCTGTCCATGGGGAGGCACTAGATGCTACCTGCGTTTCCAGCCCAACCCCCGCATTTCCCCGGCTGCCCGCAGTGAGAGGGACTCGGGGAAGACTCTCGAAGGGCTCCTAGGAGATCCCGGGTGCTGCAGACAGAAGACGGAACCTCTCCACACTCAGAATTCCGGAACACGGCTGACTGTGTGGGCGAGGTTCGGGGCCGCCCTCCACGCAGCTGCCTGGTGTCACAGGTGTTCCCTGGCAGTCGGAAATCCGCTAATTACCTCCCCTGTCCAGGGGGAGTCACTAGATGCTACCTGCGTTTCCAGCCCAACCGACGCTTTTCCCCGGCAGCCCGCAGTGAGAGGGACTCTGGGAAGACTCTCGAAGGGCTCCTAGGAGATCCCGGGTGCTGCAGACAGAAGACGGAACCTCCCCACACTCAGAATTCCGGAACACGTCTGACTGTGTGGGGGAGGTTCAGGGCCGCCCTCCACGCAGCTTCCTGGTGTCACAGGTGTTCCCTCGCAAGGGGAAGTCCGCTAATTACCTCCCCTGTCCATGGGGAGGCATAGATGCTACCTGCGTTTCCAGCCCAACCCCCGCCTTTCCCCGGCAGCCCGCACTGGGAGGGACTCGGGGAAGGCTCTCGAAGGGCTCCTAGGATATCCCGGGTGCTGCAGACAGAAGACGGAACCTCCCCACACTCAGAATTCCGGAACACGTCTGACTGTGTGGGGGAGGTTCAGGGCCGCCCTCCACGCAGCTTCCTGGTGTCACAGGTGTTCCCTCGCAAGGGGAAGTCCGCTACTTACCTCCCCTGTAAATGGGGAGGCACTAGATGCTACCTGCGTTTCCAGCCCAACCCCCGCTTTTCCCCGGCTGCCCGCAGTGAGAGGGACTCGGGGAAGACTCTTGAAGGGCTCCTAGGAGATCTCGGGTGCTGCAGACAGAAGACGGAACCTCCCCACACTCAGAATTCCGGAACAAGTGTGACTGAGTGGGTGAGGTTCAGGGCCGCCCTCCACGCAGCTTCCTGGTGTCACAGGTGTTCCCTCGCAAGGGGAAGTCCGCTAATTACCTCCCCTGTCCATGGGGAGGCGTACATGGTACCTGCGTTTCCAGCCAAAGCCCCGCCTTTCCCCGGCAGCCCGCACTGGGAGGGACTCGGGGAAGACACTCGAAGGGCTCCTAGGATATCCCGGGTGCTGCAGACAGAAGACGGAACCTCCCCACACTCAGAATTCCGGAACAAGGGTGACTGTTTGGGTGAGGTTTAATGCCGCCCTCCACGCAGCTTCCTGGTGTCACAGGTGTTCCCTCGCAAGGGGAAGTCCGCTACTTACCTCCACTGTCCATGGGGAGGCACTAGATGCTACCTGCGTTTCCAGCCCAACCCCCGCATTTCCCCGGCAGCCCGCACTGGGAGGGACGCGGGGAAGACTCTCGAAGGGCTCCTAGGAGATCTCGGGTGCTGCAGACAGAAGACGGAACCTCCCCACACTCAGAATTCCGGAACACGGCTGACTGTGTGGGGGAGGTTCGGGGCCGCCCTCCACGCAGCTTCCTGGTGTCACAGGTGTTCCCTCGCAAGGGGAAGTCCGCTAATTACCTCCCCTGTCCATGGGGAGGCGTAAATGCTACCTGCGTTTCCAGCCCAACCCCCGCCTTTCCCCGGCAGCCCGCACTGGGAGGGACTCGGGGAAGACACTCGAAGGGCTCCTAGGAGATCCCGGGTGCTGCAGACAGAAGACGGAACCTCCCCACACTCAGAATTCCGGAACAAGGGTGACTGTTTGGGTGATGTTTAATGACGCCCTCCACGCAGCTTCCTGGTGTCACAGGTGTTCCCTCGCAAGGGGAAGTCCGCTACTTACCTCCCCTGTCCATGGGGAGGCACTAGATGCTACCTGCGTTTCCAGCCCAACCCCCGCATTTCCCTGGCAGCCCGTACTGGGAGGGACTCGGGGAAGACTCTCGAAGGGCTCCTAGGAGATCTCGGGTGCTGCAGACAGAAGACGGAACCTCCCCACACTCAGAATTCCGGAACACGGCTGACTGTGTGGGGGAGGTTTGGGGCAGCCCTCCACGCAGCTTCCTTGTGTCACAGGTGTTCCCTCGCAAGGGGAAGTCCGCTAATTACCTCCCCTGTCCATGGGGAGGCACTAGATGCTACCTGCGTTTCCAGCCAAACCCCCGCATTTCCCCAGCAGCCCGCACTGGGAGGGACTCGGGGAAGACTCTCGAAGGGCTCGTAGGAGATCTCGGGTGCTGCAGACAGAAGACGGAACCTCCCCACACTCAGAATTCCGGAACACGGCTGACTGTGTGGGGAAGTTTCGGGGCCGCCCTCCACGCAGCTTCCTGGTGTCACAGGTGTTTCCTCGCAAGGGGAAGTCCGCTAATTACCTCCCCTGTCCATGGGGAGGCACTAGATGCTACGTGCGTTTCCAGCCCAACCCCCGCTTTTCCCCAGCTGCCCGCAGTGAGAGGGACTCGGGGAAGACTCTCGAAGGGCTCCTAGGAGATCTCGGGTGCTGCAGACAGAAGACGGAACCTCCCCACACTCAGAATTCCGGAACAAGTGTGACTGTGTGGGTGAAGTTCAGGGCCGCCCTCCACGCAGCTTCCTGGTGTCACAGGTGTTCCCTCGCAAGGGGAAGTCCGCTACTTACCTCCCCTGTCCATGGGGAGGCACTAGATGCTACCTGCGTTTCCAGCCCAACCCCCGCATTTCCCCGGCTGCCCGCAGTGAGAGGGACTCGGGGAAGACTCTCGAAGGGCTCCTAGGAGATCCCGGGTGCTGCACACAGAAGACGGAACCTCCCCACACTCAGAATTCCGGAACAAGGGTGACTGTGTGGATGAGGTTTAGGGCCGCCCTCCACGCAGCTTCCTGGTGTCACAGGTGTTCCTTCGCAAGGGGAAATCCGCTAATTACCTCCCCTGTCCATGGGGAGGCACTAGATGCTACCTGCGTTTCCAGCCCAACCCCCGCATTTCCCCGGCTGCCCGCAGTGAGAGGGACTCGGGGAAGACTCTCGAAGGGCTCCTAGGAGATCCCGGGTGCTGCAGACAGAAGACGGAATCTTCCCACACTCAGAATTCCGGAACACGGCTGACTGTGTGGGGGAGGTTCGGGGCCGCCCTCCACGCAGCTTCCTGGTGTCACAGGTGTTCCCTCGCAAGGGGAAGTCCGCTAATTACCTCCCCTGTCCATGGGGAGGCATAGATGCTACCTGCGTTTCCAGCCCAACCCCCGCCTTTCCCCAGCAGCCCGCACTGGGTGGGACTCGGGGAAGACTCTCTAAGGGCTCCTAGGATATCCCGGGTGCTGCAGACAGAAGACGGAACCTCCCCACACTCAGAATTCCGGAACAAGTGTGACTGTTTGGGTGAGGTTTAGGGCCGCCCTCCACGCAGCTTCCTGGTGTCACAGGTGTTCCCTCGCAAGGGGAAATCCGCTAATTACCTCCACTGTCCATGGGGAGGCACTAGATGCTACCTGCGTTTCCAGCCCAACCCCCGCATTTCCCCGGCTGCCCGCAGTGAGAGGGACTCGGGGAAGACTCTCGAAGGGCTCCTAGGAGATCCCGGGTGCTGCAGACAGAAGACGGAACCTCCCCACACTCAGAATTCCGGAACACGGCTGACTGTGTGGGCGAGGTTCGGGGCCGCCCTCCACGCAGCTGCCTGGTGTCACAGGAGTTCCCTGGCAGTCGGAAATCCGCTAATTACCTCCCCTGTCCAGGGGGAGGCACTAGATGCTACCTGCGTTTCCAGCCCAACCGACGCTTTTCCCCGGCAGCCCGCAGTGAGAGGGACTCTGGGAAGACTCTCGAAGGGCTCCTAGGAGATCCCGGGTGCTGCAGACAGAAGACGGAACCTCCCCACACTCAGAATTCCGGAACACGTCTGACTGTGTGGGGGAGGTTCAGGGCCGCCCTCCACGCAGCTTCCTGGTGTCACAGGTGTTCCCTCGCAAGGGGAAGTCCGCTAATTACCTCCCCTGTCCATGGGGAGGCATAGATGCTACCTGCGTTTCCAGCCCAACCCCCGCCTTTCCCCGGCAGCCCGCACTGGGAGGGACTCGGGGAAGACTCTCGAAGGGCTCCTAGGATATCCCGGGTGCTGCAGACAGAAGACGGAACCTCCCCACACTCAGAATTCCGGAACAAGTGTGACTGTTTGGGTGAGGTTTAGGGCCGCCCTCCACGCAGCTTCCTGGTGTCACAGGTGTTCCCTCGCAAGGGGAAGTCCGCTACTTACCTCCCCTGTAAATGGGGAGGCACTAGATGCTACCTGCGTTTCCAGCCCAACCCCCGCTTTTCCCCGGCTGCCCGCAGTGAGAGGGACTCGGGGAAGACTCTTGAAGGGCTCCTAGGAGATCTCGGGTGCTGCAGACAGAAGACGGAACCTCCCCACACTCAGAATTCCGGAACAAGTGTGACTGAGTGGGTGAGGTTCAGGGCCGCCCTCCACGCAGCTTCCTGGTGTCACAGGTGTTCCCTCGCAAGGGGAAGTCCGCTAATTACCTCCCCTGTCCATGGGGAGGCGTACATGGTACCTGCGTTTCCAGCCAAAGCCCCGCCTTTCCCCGGCAGCCCGCACTGGGAGGGACTCGGGGAAGACACTCGAAGGGCTCCTAGGATATCCCGGGTGCTGCAGACAGAAGACGGAACCTCCCCACACTCAGAATTCCGGAACAAGGGTGACTGTTTGGGTGAGGTTTAATGCCGCCCTCCACGCAGCTTCCTGGTGTCACAGGTGTTCCCTCGCAAGGGGAAGTCCGCTACTTACCTCCACTGTCCATGGGGAGGCACTAGATGCTACCTGCGTTTCCAGCCCAACCCCCGCATTTCCCCGGCAGCCCGCACTGGGAGGGACGCGGGGAAGACTCTCGAAGGGCTCCTAGGAGATCTCGGGTGCTGCAGACAGAAGACGGAACCTCCCCACACTCAGAATTCCGGAACACGGCTGACTGTGTGGGGGAGGTTCGGGGCCGCCCTCCACGCAGCTTCCTGGTGTCACAGGTGTTCCCTCGCAAGGGGAAGTCCGCTAATTACCTCCCCTGTCCATGGGGAGGCGTAAATGCTACCTGCGTTTCCAGCCCAACCCCCGCCTTTCCCCGGCAGCCCGCACTGGGAGGGACTCGGGGAAGACACTCGAAGGGCTCCTAGGAGATCCCGGGTGCTGCAG
This sequence comes from Camelus bactrianus, assembly GCF_048773025.1. Taxonomy (NCBI): domain Eukaryota; kingdom Metazoa; phylum Chordata; class Mammalia; order Artiodactyla; family Camelidae; genus Camelus; species Camelus bactrianus. The sequence continues at coordinate 2,068,319 of NW_027413970.1, read as the reverse complement.
ACAGAAGACGGAACCTCCCCACACTCAGAATTCCGGAACAAGGGTGACTGTTTTGGTGATGTTTAATGACGCCCTCCACGCAGCTTCCTGGTGTCACAGGTGTTCCCTCGCAAGGGGAAGTCCGCTACTTACCTCCCCTGTCCATGGGGAGGCACTAGATGCTACCTGCGTTTCCAGCCCAACCCCCGCATTTCCCTGGCAGCCCGTACTGGGAGGGACTCGGGGAAGACTCTCGAAGGGCTCCTAGGAGATCTCGGGTGCTGCAGACAGAAGACGGAACCTCCCCACACTCAGAATTCCGGAACACGGCTGACTGTGTGGGGGAGGTTCGGGGCAGCCCTCCACGCAGCTTCCTTGTGTCACAGGTGTTCCCTCGCAAGGGGAAGTCCGCTAATTACCTCCCCTGTCCATGGGGAGGCACTAGATGCTACCTGCGTTTCCAGCCAAACCCCCGCATTTCCCCAGCAGCCCGCACTGGGAGGGACTCGGGGAAGACTCTCGAAGGGCTCGTAGGAGATCTCGGGTGCTGCAGACAGAAGACGGAACCTCCCCACACTCAGAATTCCGGAACACGGCTGACTGTGTGGGGAAGTTTCGGGGCCGCCCTCCACGCAGCTTCCTGGTGTCACAGGTGTTTCCTCGCAAGGGGAAGTCCGCTAATTACCTCCCCTGTCCATGGGGAGGCACTAGATGCTACGTGCGTTTCCAGCCCAACCCCCGCTTTTCCCCAGCTGCCCGCAGTGAGAGGGACTCGGGGAAGACTCTCGAAGGGCTCCTAGGAGATCTCGGGTGCTGCAGACAGAAGACGGAACCTCCCCACACTCAGAATTCCGGAACAAGTGTGACTGTGTGGGTGAAGTTCAGGGCCGCCCTCCACGCAGCTTCCTGGTGTCACAGGTGTTCCCTCGCAAGGGGAAGTCCGCTACTTACCTCCCCTGTCCATGGGGAGGCATTAGATGCTACCTGCGTTTCCAGCCCAACCCCCGCATTTCCCCGGCAGCCCGTACTGGGAGGGACTCGGGGAAGACTCTCGAAGGGCTCCTAGGATATCCCGGGTGCTGCAGACAGAAGACGGAACCTCCCCACACTCAGAATTCCGGAACAAGGGTGACTGTTTGGGTGAGGTTTAGGGCCGCCCTCCACGCAGCTTCCTGGTGTCACAGGTGTTCCTTCGCAAGGGGAAGTCCGCTAATTACCTCCCCTGTCCATGGGGAGGCACTAGATGCTACCTGCGTTTCCAGCCCAACCCCCGCATTTCCCCGGCTGCCCGTACTGCGAGGGACTCGGGGAAGACTCTCGAAGGGCTCCTAGAATATCTCGGGTGCTGCAGACATAAGACGGAACCTCCCCACACTCAGAATTCCGGAACAAGTGTGACTGTGTGGGTGAGGTTCAGGGCCGCCCTCCACGCAGCTTCCTGGTGTCACAGGTGTTCCCTCGCAAGGGGAAGTCCGCTACTTACCTCCCCTGTCCATGGGGAGGCACTAGATGCTACCTGCGTTTCCAGCCCAACCCCCGCATTTCCCCGGCAGCCCGTACTGGGAGGGACTCGGGGAAGACTCTCGAAGGGCTCCTAGGAGATCTCGGGTGCTGCAGACAGAAGACGGAACCTCCCCACACTCAGAATTCCGGAACACGGCTGACTGTGTGGGGAAGTTTCGGGGCCGCCCTCCACGCAGCTTCCTGGTGTCACAGGTGTTTCCTCGCAAGGGGAAGTCCGCTAATTACCTCCCCTGTCCATGGGGAGGCACTAGATGCTACCTGCGTTTCCAGCCCAACCCCCACTTTTCCCCAGCTGCCCGCAGTGAGAGGGACTCGGGGAAGACTCTCGAAGGGCTCCTAGGAGATCTCGGGTGCTGCAGACAGAAGACGGAACCTCCCCACACTCAGAATTCCGGAACAAGTGTGACTGTGTGGGTGACGTTCAGGGCCGCCCTCCACGCAGCTTCCTGGTGTCACAGGTGTTCCCTCGCAAGGGGAAGTCCGCTAATTACCTCCCCTGTCCATGGGGAGGCGTAAATGCTACCTGCGTTTCCAGCCCAACCCCCGCCTTTCCCCGGCTGCCCGTACTGGGAGGGACTCGGGGAAGACTCTCGAAGGGCTCCTAGGATATCCCGGGTGCTGCAGACAGAAGACGGAACCTCCACACACTCAGAATTCCGGAACAAGGGTGACTGTTTGGGTGAGGTTTAGGGCCGCCCTCCACGCAGCTTCCTGGTGTCACAGGTGTTCCCTCGCAAGGGGAAGTCCGCTAATTACCTCCCCTGTCCATGGGGAGGCACTAGATGCTACCTGCGTTTCCAGCCCAACCCCCGCATTTCCCCGGCAGCCCGTACTGGGAGGGACTCGGGGAAGACTCTCGAAGGGCTCCTAGAAGATCTCGGGTGCTGCAGACAGAAGACGGAACCTCCCCACACTCAGAATTCCGGAACAAGTGTGACTGTGTGGGTGAGGTTCAGGGCCGCCCTCCACGCAGCTTCCTGGTGTCACAGGTGTTCCCTCGCAAGGGGAAGTCCGCTAATTACCTCCCCTGTCCATGGGGAGGCACTAGATGCTACCTGCGTTTCCAGCAAAACCCCCGCATTTCCCCAGCAGCCCGCACTGGGAGGGACTCGGGGAAGACTCTCGAAGGGCTCGTAGGAGATCTCGGGTGCTGCAGACAGAAGACGGAACCTCCCCACACTCAGAATTCCGGAACACGGCTGACTGTGTGGGGGAGGTTCGGGGCCGCCCTCCACGCAGCTTCCTGGTGTCAGAGGTGTTCCCTCGCTAGGGGAAGTCCGCTACTTACCTCCCCTGTCCATGGGGAGGCACTAGATGCTACCTGCGTTTCCAGCCCAACCCCCACTTTTCCCCAGCTGCCCGCAGTGAGAGGGACTCGGGGAAGACTCTCGAAGGGCTCCTAGGAGATCTCGGGTGCTGCAGACAGAAGACGGAACCTCCCCACACTCAGAATTCCGGAACAAGTGTGACTGTGTGGGTGAGGTTCAGGGCCGCCCTCCACGCAGCTTCCTGGTGTCACAGGTGTTCCCTCGCAAGGGGAAGTCCGCTAATTACCTCCCCTGTCCATGGGGAGGCGTAAATGCTACCTGCGTTTCCAGCCCAACCCCCGCCTTTCCCCGGCTGCCCGTACTGGGAGGGACTCGGGGAAGACTCTCGAAGGGCTCCTAGGATATCCCGGGTGCTGCAGACAGAAGACGGAACCTCCACACACTCAGAATTCCGGAACAAGGGTGACTGTTTGGGTGAGGTTTAGGGCCGCCCTCCACGCAGCTTCCTGGTGTCACAGGTGTTCCCTCGCAAGGGGAAGTCCGCTAATTACCTCCCCTGTCCATGGGGAGGCACTAGATGCTACCTGCGTTTCCAGCCCAACCCCCGCATTTCCCCGGCAGCCCGTACTGGGAGGGACTCGGGGAAGACTCTCGAAGGGCTCCTAGAAGATCTCGGGTGCTGCAGACAGAAGACGGAACCTCCCCACACTCAGAATTCCGGAACAAGTGTGACTGTGTGGGTGAGGTTCAGGGCCGCCCTCCACGCAGCTTCCTGGTGTCACAGGTGTTCCCTCGCAAGGGGAAGTCCGCTAATTACCTCCCCTGTCCATGGGGAGGCACTAGATGCTACCTGCGTTTCCAGCCCAACCCCCGCATTTCCCCAGCAGCCCGCACTGGGAGGGACTCGGGGAAGACTCTCGAAGGGCTCCTTGGAGATCCCGGGTGCTGCAGACAGAAGACGGAACCTCCCCACACTCAGAATTCCGGAACACGGCTGACTGTGTGGGGGAGGTTCGGGGCCGCCCTCCACGCAGCTTCCTGGTGTCAGAGGTGTTCCCTCGCTAGGGGAAGTCCGCTACTTACCTCCCCTGTCCATGGGGAGGCACTAGATGCTACCTGCGTTTCCAGCCCAACCCCCGCATTTCCCCGGCAACCCGTACTGGGAGGGACTCGGGGAAGACTCTCCAAGGGCTCCTAGGAGATCTCGGGTGCTGCAGACAGAAGACGGAACCTCCCCACACTCAGAATTCCGGAACAAGCGTGACTGTGTGGGTGAGGTTCAGGGCCGCCCTCCACGCAGCTTCCTGGTGTCACAGGTGTTCCCTTGCAAGGGGAAGTCCGCTAATTACCTCCCCTGTCCATGGGGAGGCGTAGATGCTACCTGCGTTTCCAGCCCAACCCCCGCCTTTTCCCGGCAGCCCGCACTGGGAGGGACTCGGGGAAGACTCTCGAAGGGCTCCTAGGAGATCTCGGGTGCTGCAGACAGAAGACGGAACCTCCCCACACTCAGAATTCCGGAACAAGTGTGACTGAGTGGGTGAGGTTCAGGGCCGCCCTCCACGCAGCTTCCTGGTGTCACAGGTGTTCCCTCGCAAGGGGAAGTCCGCTAATTACCTCCCCTGTCCATGGGGAGGCGTACATGGTACCTGCGTTTCCAGCCAAAGCCCCGCCTTTCCCCGGCAGCCCGCACTGGGAGGGACTCGGGGAAGACACTCGAAGGGCTCCTAGGATATCCCGGGTGCTGCAGACAGAAGACGGAACCTCCCCACACTCAGAATTCCGGAACACGGCTGACTGTGTGGGTGATGTTTAATGACGCCCTCCACGCAGCTTCCTGGTGTCACAGGTGTTCCCACGCAAGGGGAAGTCCGCTACTTACCTCCCCTGTCCATGGGGAGGCACTAGATGCTACCTGCGTTTCCAGCCCAACCCCCGCATTTCCCTGGCAGCCCGTACTGGGAGGGACTCGGGGAAGACTCTCGAAGGGCTCCTAGGAGATCTCGGGTGCTGCAGACAGAAGACGGAACCTCCCCACACTCAGAATTCCGGAACACGGCTGACTGTGTGGGGGAGGTTCGGGGCAGCCCTCCACGCAGCTTCCTTGTGTCACAGGTGTTCCCTCGCAAGGGGAAGTCCGCTAATTACCTCCCCTGTCCATGGGGAGGCACTAGATGCTACCTGCGTTTCCAGCCAAACCCCCGCATTTCCCCAGCAGCCCGCACTGGGAGGGACTCGGGGAAGACTCTCGAAGGGCTCGTAGGAGATCTCGGGTGCTGCAGACAGAAGACGGAACCTCCCCACACTCAGAATTCCGGAACACGGCTGACTGTGTGGGGGAGGTTCGGGGCCGCCCTCCACGCAGCTTCCTGGTGTCAGAGGTGTTCCCTCGCTAGGGGAAGTCCGCTACTTACCTCCCCTGTCCATGGGGAGGCACTAGATGCTACCTGCGTTTCCAGCCCAAGCCCCGCATTTCCCCGGCAGCCCGTACAGGGAGGGACTCGGGGAAGACTCTCGAAGGGCTCCTAGGAGATCTTGGGTGCTGCAGACAGAAGACGGAACCTCCCCACACTCAGAATTCCGGAACAAGGGTGACTGTGTGGGTGAGGTTCAGGGCCGCCCTCCACGCAGCTTCCTGGTGTCACAGGTGTTCCCTTGCAAGGGGAAGCCCGCTAATTACCTCCCCTGTCCATGGGGAGGCGTAGATGCTACCTGCGTTTCCAGCCCAACCCCCGCCTTTTCCCGGCAGCCCGCACTGGGAGGGACTCGGGGAAGACTCTCGAAGGGCTCCTAGGAGATCCCGGGTGCTGCACACAGAAGACGGAACCTCCCCACCCTCAGAATTCCGGAACAAGTTTGACTGTGTGGATGAGGTTTAGGGCCGCCCTCCACGCAGCTTCCTGGTGTCACAGGTGTTCCCTCACAAGGGGAAATCCGCTAATTACCTCCCCTGTCCATGGGGAGGCACTAGATGCTACCTGCGTTTCCAGCCCAACCCCCGCTTTTCCCCGGCTGCCCGCAGTGAGAGGGACTCCGGGAAGACTCTCGAAGGGCTCCAAGGAGATCCCGGGTGCTGCAGACAAAAGACGGAACCTCCCCACACTCAGAATTCCGGAACACGGCTGACTGAGTGGGCGAGGTTCGGGGCCGCCCTCCACGCAGCTGCCTGGTGTCACAGGTGTTCCCTGGCAGGCGGAAATCCGCTAATTACCTCCCCTGTCCAGGGGGAGGCACTAGATGCTACCTGCGTTTCCAGCCCAACCGACGCTTTTCCCCGGCAGCCCGCAGTGTGAGGGACTCGGGGAAGAATCTCGAAGGGCTCCTAGGAGATCCCGGGTGCTGCAGACAGAAGACGGAACCTCCCCACACTCAGAATTCCGGAACACGGCTGACTGTTTGGGTGAGGTTTAATGCCGCCTTCCACGCAGCTTCCTGGTGTCACAGGTGTTCCCTCGCAAGGGGAAGTCCGCTACTTACCTCCACTGTCCATGGGGAGGCACTAGATGCTACCTGCGTTTCCAGCCCAACCCCCGCATTTCCCCGGCAGCCCGTACTGGGAGGGACTCGGGGAAGACTCTCGAAGGGCTCCTAGGAGATCTCGGGTGCTGCAGACAGAAGACGGAACCTCCCCACACTCAGAATTCCGGAACAAGGGTGACTGTTTGGGTGAGGTTTAGGGCCGCCCTCCACGCAGCTTCCTGGTGTCACAGGTGTTCCTTCGCAAGGGGAAGTCCGCTAATTACCTCCCCTGTCCATGGGGAGGCACTAGATGCTACCTGCGTTTCCAGCCCAACCCCCGCATTTCCCCGGCTGCCCGTACTGCGAGGGACTCGGGGAAGACTCTCGAAGGGCTCCTAGAATATCTCGGGTGCTGCAGACATAAGACGGAACCTCCCCACACTCAGAATTCCGGAACAAGTGTGACTGTGTGGGTGAGGTTCAGGGCCGCCCTCCACGCAGCTTCCTGGTGTCACAGGTGTTCCCTCGCAAGGGGAAGTCCGCTACTTACCTCCCCTGTCCATGGGGAGGCACTAGATGCTACCTGCGTTTCCAGCCCAACCCCCGCATTTCCCCGGCAGCCCGTACTGGGAGGGACTCGGGGAAGACTCTCGAAGGGCTCCTAGGAGATCTCGGGTGCTGCAGACAGAAGACGGAACCTCCCCACACTCAGAATTCCGGAACACGGCTGACTGTGTGGGGAAGTTTCGGGGCCGCCCTCCACGCAGCTTCCTGGTGTCACAGGTGTTTCCTCGCAAGGGGAAGTCCGCTAATTACCTCCCCTGTCCATGGGGAGGCACTAGATGCTACCTGCGTTTCCAGCCCAACCCCCACTTTTCCCCAGCTGCCCGCAGTGAGAGGGACTCGGGGAAGACTCTCGAAGGGCTCCTAGGAGATCTCGGGTGCTGCAGACAGAAGACGGAACCTCCCCACACTCAGAATTCCGGAACAAGTGTGACTGTGTGGGTGACGTTCAGGGCCGCCCTCCACGCAGCTTCCTGGTGTCACAGGTGTTCCCTCGCAAGGGGAAGTCCGCTAATTACCTCCCCTGTCCATGGGGAGGCGTAAATGCTACCTGCGTTTCCAGCCCAACCCCCGCCTTTCCCCGGCTGCCCGTACTGGGAGGGACTCGGGGAAGACTCTCGAAGGGCTCCTAGGATATCCCGGGTGCTGCAGACAGAAGACGGAACCTCCACACACTCAGAATTCCGGAACAAGGGTGACTGTTTGGGTGAGGTTTAGGGCCGCCCTCCACGCAGCTTCCTGGTGTCACAGGTGTTCCCTCGCAAGGGGAAGTCCGCTAATTACCTCCCCTGTCCATGGGGAGGCACTAGATGCTACCTGCGTTTCCAGCCCAACCCCCGCATTTCCCCGGCAGCCCGTACTGGGAGGGACTCGGGGAAGACTCTCGAAGGGCTCCTAGAAGATCTCGGGTGCTGCAGACAGAAGACGGAACCTCCCCACACTCAGAATTCCGGAACAAGTGTGACTGTGTGGGTGAGGTTCAGGGCCGCCCTCCACGCAGCTTCCTGGTGTCACAGGTGTTCCCTCGCAAGGGGAAGTCCGCTAATTACCTCCCCTGTCCATGGGGAGGCACTAGATGCTACCTGCGTTTCCAGCAAAACCCCCGCATTTCCCCAGCAGCCCGCACTGGGAGGGACTCGGGGAAGACTCTCGAAGGGCTCGTAGGAGATCTCGGGTGCTGCAGACAGAAGACGGAACCTCCCCACACTCAGAATTCCGGAACACGGCTGACTGTGTGGGGGAGGTTCGGGGCCGCCCTCCACGCAGCTTCCTGGTGTCAGAGGTGTTCCCTCGCTAGGGGAAGTCCGCTACTTACCTCCCCTGTCCATGGGGAGGCACTAGATGCTACCTGCGTTTCCAGCCCAACCCCCACTTTTCCCCAGCTGCCCGCAGTGAGAGGGACTCGGGGAAGACTCTCGAAGGGCTCCTAGGAGATCTCGGGTGCTGCAGACAGAAGACGGAACCTCCCCACACTCAGAATTCCGGAACAAGTGTGACTGTGTGGGTGAGGTTCAGGGCCGCCCTCCACGCAGCTTCCTGGTGTCACAGGTGTTCCCTCGCAAGGGGAAGTCCGCTAATTACCTCCCCTGTCCATGGGGAGGCGTAAATGCTACCTGCGTTTCCAGCCCAACCCCCGCCTTTCCCCGGCTGCCCGTACTGGGAGGGACTCGGGGAAGACTCTCGAAGGGCTCCTAGGATATCCCGGGTGCTGCAGACAGAAGACGGAACCTCCACACACTCAGAATTCCGGAACAAGGGTGACTGTTTGGGTGAGGTTTAGGGCCGCCCTCCACGCAGCTTCCTGGTGTCACAGGTGTTCCCTCGCAAGGGGAAGTCCGCTAATTACCTCCCCTGTCCATGGGGAGGCACTAGATGCTACCTGCGTTTCCAGCCCAACCCCCGCATTTCCCCGGCAGCCCGTACTGGGAGGGACTCGGGGAAGACTCTCGAAGGGCTCCTAGAAGATCTCGGGTGCTGCAGACAGAAGACGGAACCTCCCCACACTCAGAATTCCGGAACAAGTGTGACTGTGTGGGTGAGGTTCAGGGCCGCCCTCCACGCAGCTTCCTGGTGTCACAGGTGTTCCCTCGCAAGGGGAAGTCCGCTAATTACCTCCCCTGTCCATGGGGAGGCACTAGATGCTACCTGCGTTTCCAGCCCAACCCCCGCATTTCCCCAGCAGCCCGCACTGGGAGGGACTCGGGGAAGACTCTCGAAGGGCTCCTTGGAGATCCCGGGTGCTGCAGACAGAAGACGGAACCTCCCCACACTCAGAATTCCGGAACACGGCTGACTGTGTGGGGGAGGTTCGGGGCCGCCCTCCACGCAGCTTCCTGGTGTCAGAGGTGTTCCCTCGCTAGGGGAAGTCCGCTACTTACCTCCCCTGTCCATGGGGAGGCACTAGATGCTACCTGCGTTTCCAGCCCAACCCCCGCATTTCCCCGGCAACCCGTACTGGGAGGGACTCGGGGAAGACTCTCCAAGGGCTCCTAGGAGATCTCGGGTGCTGCAGACAGAAGACGGAACCTCCCCACACTCAGAATTCCGGAACAAGCGTGACTGTGTGGGTGAGGTTCAGGGCCGCCCTCCACGCAGCTTCCTGGTGTCACAGGTGTTCCCTTGCAAGGGGAAGTCCGCTAATTACCTCCCCTGTCCATGGGGAGGCGTAGATGCTACCTGCGTTTCCAGCCCAACCCCCGCCTTTTCCCGGCAGCCCGCACTGGGAGGGACTCGGGGAAGACTCTCGAAGGGCTCCTAGGAGATCTCGGGTGCTGCAGACAGAAGACGGAACCTCCCCACACTCAGAATTCCGGAACAAGTGTGACTGAGTGGGTGAGGTTCAGGGCCGCCCTCCACGCAGCTTCCTGGTGTCACAGGTGTTCCCTCGCAAGGGGAAGTCCGCTAATTACCTCCCCTGTCCATGGGGAGGCGTACATGGTACCTGCGTTTCCAGCCAAAGCCCCGCCTTTCCCCGGCAGCCCGCACTGGGAGGGACTCGGGGAAGACACTCGAAGGGCTCCTAGGATATCCCGGGTGCTGCAGACAGAAGACGGAACCTCCCCACACTCAGAATTCCGGAACACGGCTGACTGTGTGGGTGATGTTTAATGACGCCCTCCACGCAGCTTCCTGGTGTCACAGGTGTTCCCACGCAAGGGGAAGTCCGCTACTTACCTCCCCTGTCCATGGGGAGGCACTAGATGCTACCTGCGTTTCCAGCCCAACCCCCGCATTTCCCTGGCAGCCCGTACTGGGAGGGACTCGGGGAAGACTCTCGAAGGGCTCCTAGGAGATCTCGGGTGCTGCAGACAGAAGACGGAACCTCCCCACACTCAGAATTCCGGAACACGGCTGACTGTGTGGGGGAGGTTCGGGGCAGCCCTCCACGCAGCTTCCTTGTGTCACAGGTGTTCCCTCGCAAGGGGAAGTCCGCTAATTACCTCCCCTGTCCATGGGGAGGCACTAGATGCTACCTGCGTTTCCAGCCAAACCCCCGCATTTCCCCAGCAGCCCGCACTGGGAGGGACTCGGGGAAGACTCTCGAAGGGCTCGTAGGAGATCTCGGGTGCTGCAGACAGAAGACGGAACCTCCCCACACTCAGAATTCCGGAACACGGCTGACTGTGTGGGGGAGGTTCGGGGCCGCCCTCCACGCAGCTTCCTGGTGTCAGAGGTGTTCCCTCGCTAGGGGAAGTCCGCTACTTACCTCCCCTGTCCATGGGGAGGCACTAGATGCTACCTGCGTTTCCAGCCCAAGCCCCGCATTTCCCCGGCAGCCCGTACAGGGAGGGACTCGGGGAAGACTCTCGAAGGGCTCCTAGGAGATCTTGGGTGCTGCAGACAGAAGACGGAACCTCCCCACACTCAGAATTCCGGAACAAGGGTGACTGTGTGGGTGAGGTTCAGGGCCGCCCTCCACGCAGCTTCCTGGTGTCACAGGTGTTCCCTTGCAAGGGGAAGCCCGCTAATTACCTCCCCTGTCCATGGGGAGGCGTAGATGCTACCTGCGTTTCCAGCCCAACCCCCGCCTTTTCCCGGCAGCCCGCACTGGGAGGGACTCGGGGAAGACTCTCGAAGGGCTCCTAGGAGATCCCGGGTGCTGCACACAGAAGACGGAACCTCCCCACCCTCAGAATTCCGGAACAAGTTTGACTGTGTGGATGAGGTTTAGGGCCGCCCTCCACGCAGCTTCCTGGTGTCACAGGTGTTCCCTCACAAGGGGAAATCCGCTAATTACCTCCCCTGTCCATGGGGAGGCACTAGATGCTACCTGCGTTTCCAGCCCAACCCCCGCTTTTCCCCGGCTGCCCGCAGTGAGAGGGACTCCGGGAAGACTCTCGAAGGGCTCCAAGGAGATCCCGGGTGCTGCAGACAAAAGACGGAACCTCCCCACACTCAGAATTCCGGAACACGGCTGACTGAGTGGGCGAGGTTCGGGGCCGCCCTCCACGCAGCTGCCTGGTGTCACAGGTGTTCCCTGGCAGGCGGAAATCCGCTAATTACCTCCCCTGTCCAGGGGGAGGCACTAGATGCTACCTGCGTTTCCAGCCCAACCGACGCTTTTCCCCGGCAGCCCGCAGTGTGAGGGACTCGGGGAAGAATCTCGAAGGGCTCCTAGGAGATCCCGGGTGCTGCAGACAGAAGACGGAACCTCCCCACACTCAGAATTCCGGAACACGGCTGACTGTTTGGGTGAGGTTTAATGCCGCCTTCCACGCAGCTTCCTGGTGTCACAGGTGTTCCCTCGCAAGGGGAAGTCCGCTACTTACCTCCACTGTCCATGGGGAGGCACTAGATGCTACCTGCGTTTCCAGCCCAACCCCCGCATTTCCCCGGCAGCCCGTACTGGGAGGGACTCGGGGAAGACTCTCGAAGGGCTCCTAGGAGATCTCGGGTGCTGCAGACAGAAGACGGAACCTCCCCACACTCAGAATTCCGGAACACAGCTGACTGTGTGGGGGAGGTTCGGGGCCGCCCTCCACGCAGTTTCCTGGTGTCACAGGTGTTCCCTCGCAAGGGGAAGTCCGCTAATTACCTCCCCTGTCCATGGGGAGGCACTAGATGCTACCTGCGTTTCCAGCCCAACCCCCGCATTTCCCCAGGAGCCCGCAATGGGAGGGACTCGGGGAAGACTCTAGAAGGTCTCGTAGGAGATCTCGGGTGCTGCAGACAGAAGACGGAACCTCCCCACACTCAGAATTCCGGAACACGGCTGACTGTGTGGGGGAGGTTCGGGGCCGCCCTCCACGCAGCTTCCTGGTGTCAGAGGTGTTCCCTCGCAAGTGGAAGTCCGCTACTTACCTCCCCTGTCCATGGGGAGGCACTAGATGCTACCTGCGTTTCCAGCCCAACCCCCGCATTTCCCCGGCAGCCCGTACTGGGAGGGACTCGGGGAAGACTCTCGAAGGGCTCCTAGGAGATCTCGGGTGCTGCAGACAGAAGACGGAACCTCCCCACACTCAGAATTCCGGAACAAGGGTGACTGTGTGGGTGAGGTTCAGGGCCGCCCTCCACGCAGCTTCCTGGTGTCACAGGTGTTCCCTTGCAAGGGGAAGTCCGCTAATTACCTCCCCTGTCCATGGGGAGGCGTAGATGCTACCTGCGTTTCCTGCCCAACCCCCGCCTTTTCCCGGCAGCCCGCACTGTGAGGGACTCGTGGAAGACACTCGAAGGCTCCTAGGAGATCTCGGGTGCTGCAGACAGAAGACGGAACCTCCCCACACTCAGAATTCCGGAACAAGGGTGACTGTGTGGGTGAGGTTCAAGGCCGCCCTCCACGCAGCTTCCTGGTGTCACAGGTGTTCCCTCGCAAGGGGAAATCCACTAATTACCTCCCCTGTCCATGGGGAGGCACTAGATGCTACCTGCGTTTCCAGCCCAACCCCCGCTTTTCCCCGGCTGCCCGCAGTGAGAGGGACTCGGGGAAGACCCTCGAAGGGCTCCTAGGAGATCCCGGGTGCTGCAGACAGAAGACGGAACCTCCCCACACTTAGAATTCCGGAACACGGCTGACTGTGTGGGCGAAGTTCGGGGCCGCCCTCCACGCAGCTGCCTGGTGTCACAGGTGTTCCCTGGCAGGCGTAAATCCGCTAATTACCTCCCCTGACCATGGGGAGGCACTAGATGCTACCTGCGTTTCCAGCCCAACCGCCGCTTTTCCCCGGCAGCCCGCTGTGTGAGGGACTCGGGGAAGATTCTCGAAGGGCTCCTAGGAGATCCCGGGTGCTGCAGACAGAAGACGGAACCTCCATACACTCAGAATTCCGGAACACGGCTGACTGTGTGGGGGAGGTTCGGGGCCGCCCTCCACGCAGCTTCCTGGTGTCACAGGTGTTCCCTCGCAAGGGGAAGTCCGCTATTTACCTCCCCTGTCCATGGGGAAGCACTAGATGCTACCTGCGTTTCCAGCCCAACCCCCGGATTTCCCCGGCAACTCGTACTGGGAGGGACTCGGGGAAGACTCTCGAAGGGCTCCTAAGAGATCTCGGGTGCTGCAGACAGAAGACGGAACCTCCTCACACTCAGAATTCCGGAACACGGCTGACTGTGTGGGAGAGGTTCAGGGCCGCCCTCCACGCAGCTTCCTGGTGTCACAGGTGTTCCCTCGCAAGGGGTAGTCCGCTAATTACCTCCCCTGTCCATGGGGAGGCGTAGATGCTACCTGCGTTTCCAGCCCAACCCCCGCCGTTCCCCGGCAGCCCGCACTGGGCGGGACTCGGGGAAGACTCTCGAAGGGCTCCTAGGAGATCCCGGGTGCTGCAGACAGAAGACGGAACCTCCCCACACTCAGAATTCCGGAACACGGCTGACTGTGTCGGGGAGGATCGGGGCCGCCCTCCACGCAGCTTCCTGGTGTCACAGGTGTTCCCTCGCAAGGGGAAGTCCGCTAATTACCTCCCCTGTCCATGGGGAGGCGTAGATGCTACCTGCGTTTCCAGGCCAACCCCCGCCTTTCCCCGGCAGCCCGCACTGGGAGGGACTCGGGGAAGACTCTCGAAGGGCTCCTAGGAGATCCCGGGTGCTGCAGACAGAAGACGGAACCTCCCCACACTCAGAATTCCGGAACAAGGCGGACTGTGTGGGGGAGGATCGGGGCCGCCCTCCACGCAGCTTCCTGGTGTCACAGGTGTTCCCTCGCAAGGGGAAGTCCGCTAATTACCTCCACTGTCCATGGGGAGGCGTAGATGCTACCTGCGTTTCCAGCCCAACCCCCGCATTTCCCTGGCAGCCCGTACTGGGAGGGACTCGGGGAAGACTCTCGAAGGGCTCCTAGGAGATCCCGGGTGCTGCAGACAGAAGACGGAACCTCCCCACAGTCAAAACTCCGGAACACTGCTGACTGTGTGGGGGAGGTTCGGGGCCGCCCTCCACGCAGCTTCCTGGTGTCACAGGTGTTACCTCGCAAGGGGAAGTCCGCTAATTACCTCCCCTGTCCATGGGGAGGCACTAGATGCTACCTGCGTTTCCAGCAAAACCCCCGCATTTCCCCGGCAGCCCGTACTGGGAGGGACTCGGGGAAGACCCTCGAAGGGCTCCTAGGAGATCTCGGGTGCTACAGACAGAAGACGGAACCTCCCCACACTCAGAAATCCGGAACAAGGGTGACTGTTAGGGTGAGGTTTAGGGCCGCCCTCCATGCAGCTTCCTGGTGTCACAGGTGTTCCCTCGCAAGGGGAAGTCCGCTAATTACCTCCCCTGTCCATGGGGAGGCACTAGATGCTACCTGCGTTTCCAGCCCAACCCCCGCATTTCCCCGGCAGCCCGTACTGGGAGGGACTCGGGGAAGACTCTCGAAGGGCTCCTAGGAGATCTCGGGTGCTGCAGACAGAAGACGGAACCTCCCCACACTCAGAATTCCGGAACACAGCTGACTGTGTGGGGGAGGTTCGGGGCCGCCCTCCACGCAGTTTCCTGGTGTCACAGGTGTTCCCTCGCAAGGGGAAGTCCGCTAATTACCTCCCCTGTCCATGGGGAGGCACTAGATGCTACCTGCGTTTCCAGACCAACCCCCGCATTTCCCCAGGAGCCCGCAATGGGAGGGACTCGGGGAAGACTCTAGAAGGTCTCGTAGGAGATCTCGGGTGCTGCAGACAGAAGACGGAACCTCCCCACACTCAGAATTCCGGAACACGGCTGACTGTGTGGGGGAGGTTCGGGGCCGCCCTCCACGCAGCTTCCTGGTGTCAGAGGTGTTCCCTCGCAAGTGGAAGTCCGCTACTTACCTCCCCTGTCCATGGGGAGGCACTAGATGCTACCTGCGTTTCCAGCCCAACCCCCGCATTTCCCCGGCAGCCCGTACTGGGAGGGACTCGGGGAAGACTCTCGAAGGGCTCCTAGGAGATCTCGGGTGCTGCAGACAGAAGACGGAACCTCCCCACACTCAGAATTCCGGAACAAGGGTGACTGTGTGGGTGAGGTTCAGGGCCGCCCTCCACGCAGCTTCCTGGTGTCACAGGTGTTCCCTTGCAAGGGGAAGTCCGCTAATTACCTCCCCTGTCCATGGGGAGGCGTAGATGCTACCTGCGTTTCCAGCCCAACCCCCGCCTTTTCCCGGCAGCCCGCACTGTGAGGGACTCGTGGAAGACACTCGAAGGCTCCTAGGAGATCTCGGGTGCTGCAGACAGAAGACGGAACCTCCCCACACTCAGAATTCCGGAACAAGGGTGACTGTGTGGGTGAGGTTCAAGGCCGCCCTCCACGCAGCTTCCTGGTGTCACAGGTGTTCCCTCGCAAGGGGAAATCCACTAATTACCTCCCCTGTCCATGGGGAGGCACTAGATGCTACCTGCGTTTCCAGCCCAACCCCCGCTTTTCCCCGGCTGCCCGCAGTGAGAGGGACTCGGGGAAGACCCTCGAAGGGCTCCTAGGAGATCCCGGGTGCTGCAGACAGAAGACGGAACCTCCCCACACTTAGAATTCCGGAACACGGCTGACTGTGTGGGCGAAGTTCGGGGCCGCCCTCCACGCAGCTGCCTGGTGTCACAGGTGTTCCCTGGCAGGCGTAAATCCGCTAATTACCTCCCCTGACCATGGGGAGGCACTAGATGCTACCTGCGTTTCCAGCCCAACCGCCGCTTTTCCCCGGCAGCCCGCTGTGTGAGGGACTCGGGGAAGATTCTCGAAGGGCTCCTAGGAGATCCCGGGTGCTGCAGACAGAAGACGGAACCTCCATACACTCAGAATTCCGGAACACGGCTGACTGTGTGGGGGAGGTTCGGGGCCGCCCTCCACGCAGCTTCCTGGTGTCACAGGTGTTCCCTCGCAAGGGGAAGTCCGCTATTTACCTCCCCTGTCCATGGGGAAGCACTAGATGCTACCTGCGTTTCCAGCCCAACCCCCGGATTTCCCCGGCAACTCGTACTGGGAGGGACTCGGGGAAGACTCTCGAAGGGCTCCTAAGAGATCTCGGGTGCTGCAGACAGAAGACGGAACCTCCTCACACTCAGAATTCCGGAACACGGCTGACTGTGTGGGAGAGGTTCAGGGCCGCCCTCCACGCAGCTTCCTGGTGTCACAGGTGTTCCCTCGCAAGGGGTAGTCCGCTAATTACCTCCCCTGTCCATGGGGAGGCGTAGATGCTACCTGCGTTTCCAGCCCAACCCCCGCCGTTCCCCGGCAGCCCGCACTGGGCGGGACTCGGGGAAGACTCTCGAAGGGCTCCTAGGAGATCCCGGGTGCTGCAGACAGAAGACGGAACCTCCCCACACTCAGAATTCCGGAACACGGCTGACTGTGTCGGGGAGGATCGGGGCCGCCCTCCACGCAGCTTCCTGGTGTCACAGGTGTTCCCTCGCAAGGGGAAGTCCGCTAATTACCTCCCCTGTCCATGGGGAGGCGTAGATGCTACCTGCGTTTCCAGGCCAACCCCCGCCTTTCCCCGGCAGCCCGCACTGGGAGGGACTCGGGGAAGACTCTCGAAGGGCTCCTAGGAGATCCCGGGTGCTGCAGACAGAAGACGGAACCTCCCCACACTCAGAATTCCGGAACAAGGCGGACTGTGTGGGGGAGGATCGGGGCCGCCCTCCACGCAGCTTCCTGGTGTCACAGGTGTTCCCTCGCAAGGGGAAGTCCGCTAATTACCTCCCCTGTCCATGGGGAGGCGTAGATGCTACCTGCGTTTCCAGCCCAACCCCCGCATTTCCCTGGCAGCCCGTACTGGGAGGGACTCGGGGAAGACTCTCGAAGGGCTCCTAGGAGATCCCGGGTGCTGCAGACAGAAGACGGAACCTCCCCACAGTCAAAACTCCGGAACACGGCTGACTGTGTGGGGGAGGTTCGGGGCCGCCCTCCACGCAGCTTCCTGGTGTCACAGGTGTTACCTCGCAAGGGGAAGTCCGCTAATTACCTCCCCTGTCCATGGGGAGGCACTAGATGCTACCTGCGTTTCCAGCAAAACCCCCGCATTTCCCCGGCAGCCCGTACTGGGAGGGACTCGGGGAAGACCCTCGAAGGGCTCCTAGGAGATCTCGGGTGCTACAGACAGAAGACGGAACCTCCCCACACTCAGAAATCCGGAACAAGGGTGACTGTTAGGGTGAGGTTTAGGGCCGCCCTCCATGCAGCTTCCTGGTGTCACAGGTGTTCCCTCGCAAGGGGAAGTCCGCTAATTACCTCCCGTGTCCATGGGGAGGCGTAGATGCTACCTGCGTTTCCAGCCCAACCCCCGCCTTTCCCCGGCAGCCCGCACTGGGAGGGACTCGGAGAAGACTCTCGAAGGGCTCCTAGGAGATCTCGGGTGCTGCAGACAGAAGAAGGAACCTCCCCACACTCAGAATTCCGGAACACGGCTGACTGTGTGGGGGAGGTTCGGGGCCGCCCTCCACGCAGCTTCCTGGTGTCACAGGTGTTCCCTCGCAAGGGGAAGTCCGCTACTTACCTCCCCTGTCCATGGGGAGTCACTAGATGCTACCTGCTTTTCCAGCCCAACCCCCGCATTTCCCCGGCAGCCCGTACTGGGAGGGACTCGGGGAAGACTCTCGAAGGGCTCCTAGGAGATCTCGGGTGCTGCAGACAGAAGACGGAACCTCCCCACACTCAGAATTCCGGAACAAGTGTGACTGTGTGGATGAGGTTCAGGGCCGCCCTCCACGCAGCTTCCTGGTGTCACAGGTGTTCGCTCGCAAGGGGAAGTCCGCTAATTACCTCCCCTGTCCATGGGGAGGCGTAGTTGCTACCTGCGTTTCCAGTCCAGCCCCCGCCTTTCCCCGGCAGCCCGCACTGGGAGGGACTCGGGGAAGACTCTCGAAGGGCTCCTAGGAGATCCTGGTTGCTGCAGACAGAAGACGGAACCTCCCCACACTCAGAATTCCGGAACACGGCTGACTGTGTGGGGGAGTTTCGGGGCGGCCCTCCACGCAGCTTCCTGGTGTCACAGGTGTTCCCTCGCAAGGGGAAGTTCGCTAATTACCTCCCCTGTCCATGGGGAGGCACTAGATGCTACCTGCGTTTCCAGCCCAACCGCCGCTTTTCCCCGGCAGCCCGCAGTGTGAGGGACTCGGGGAAGACTCTCGAAGGGCTCCTAGGAGATCCCGGGTGCTGCAGACAGAAGACGGAACCTCCCCACACTCAGAATTCCGGAACACGGCTGACTGTGTGGGGGAGGATCGGGGCCGCCCTCCACGCAGCTTCCTGGTGTCACAGGTGTTCCCTCGCAAGGGGAAGTCCGCTACTTACCTCCCCTGTCCATGGGGAAGCACTAGATGCTACCTGCGTTTCTAGCACAACCCCCGCATTTCCCCGGCAGCTCGTACTGGGAGGGACTCGGGGAAGACTCTCGAAGAGCTCCTAGGAGATCTAGGGTGCTGCAGACAGAAGACGGAACCTCCTCACACTCAGAATTCCGGAACACGGCTGACTGTGTGGGTGAGGTTCAGGGCCGCCCTCCACGCAGCTTCCTGGTGTCACAGGTGTTCCCTCGCAAGGGGAAGTCCACTAATTACCTCCCCTGTCCATGGGGAGGCGTAGATGCTACCTGCGTTTTCAGCCCAACGCCCGCCTTTCCCCGGCAGCCCGCACTGGGAGGGACTCGGGGAAGACTCTCGAAGGGCTCCTAGGAGATCTCGGGTGCTGCAGACAGAAGACGGAACCTCCCCACACTCAGAATTCCGGAACAAGGCGGACTGTGTGGGGGAGGATCGGGGCCGCCCTCCACGCAGCTTCCTGGTGTCACAGGTGTTCCCTCGCAAGGGGAAGTCCGCTAATTACCTCCCCTGTCCATGGGGAGGCGTAGATGCTACCTGCGTTTCCAGCCCAACCCCCGCATTTCCCTGGCAGCCCGTACTGGGAGGGACTCGGGGAAGACTCTCGAAGGGCTCCTAGGAGATCCCGGGTGCTGCAGACAGAAGACGGAACCTCCCCACAGTCAAAACTCCGGAACACGGCTGACTGTGTGGGGGAGGTTCGGGGCCGCCCTCCACGCAGCTTCCTTGTGTCACAGGTGTTACCTCGCAAGGGGAAGTCCGCTAATTACCTCCCCTGTCCATGGGGAGGCGTAGATGCTACCTGCGTTTCCAGGCCAACCCCCGCCTTTCCCCGGCAGCCCGCACTGGGAGGGACTCGGGGAAGACTCTCGAAGGGCTCCTAGGAGATCCCGGGTGCTGCAGACAGAAGACGGAACCTCCCCACACTCAGAATTCCGGAACACGGCTGACTGTGTCGGGGAGGATCGGGGCCGCCCTCCACGCAGCTTCCTGGTGTCACAGGTGTTCCCTCGCAAGGGGAAGTCCGCTAATTACCTCCCCTGTCCATGGGGAGGCGTAGATGCTACCTGCGTTTCCAGGCCAACGCCCGCCTTTCCCCGGCAGCCCGCACTGTGAGGGACTCGGGGAAGACTCTCGAAGGGCTCCTAGGAGATCTCGGGTGCTGCAGACAGAAGACGGAATCTCCCCACACTCAAAATTCCGAAACACGGCTGACTGTGTGGGGGAGGTTCGGGGCCTCCCTCTACGCAGCTTCCTGGTGTCACAGGTGTTCCCTCGCAAGGGGAAGTCCGCTAATTACCTCCCCTGTCCAGGGGGAGGCACTAGATGCTACCTGCGTTTCCAGCCCAACCCCCGCCGTTCCCCGGCAGCCCGCACTGGGAGGGACTCGGGGAAGACTCTCGAAGGGCTCCTAGGAGATCCCGGGTGCTGCAGACAGAAGACGGAACCTCCCCACACTCAGAATTCCGGAACACGGCTGACTGTGTCGGGGAGGATCGGGGCCGCCCTCCACGCAGCTTCCTGGTGTCACAGGTGTTCCCTCGCAAGGGGAAGTCCGCTAATTACCTCCCCTGTCCATGGGGAGGCGTAGATGCTACCTGCGTTTCCAGGCCAACCCCCGCCTTTCCCCGGCAACCCGCACTGGGAGGGACTCGGGGAAGACTCTCGAAAGGCTCCTAGGAGATCCCGGGTGCTGCAGACAGAAGACGGAACCTCCCCACACTCAGAATTCCGGAACAAGGCGGACTGTGTGGGGGAGGATCGGGGCCGCCCTCCACGCAGCTTCCTGGTGTCACAGGTGTTCCCTCGCAAGGGGAAGTCCGCTAATTACCTCCCCTGTCCATGGGGAGGCGTAGATGCTACCTGCGTTTCCAGCCCAACCCCCGCATTTCCCTGGCAGCCCGTACTGGGAGGGACTCGGGGAAGACTCTCGAAGGGCTCCTAGGAGATCCCGGGTGCTGCAGACAGAAGACGGAATCTCCCCACACTCAAAACTCCGGAACACGGCTGACTGTGTGGGGGAGGTTCGGGGCCGCCCTCCACGCAGCTTCCTGGTGTCACAGGTGTTACCTCGCAAGGGGAAGTCCGCTAATTACCTCCCCTGTCCATGGGGAGGCGTAGATGCTACCTGCGTTTCCAGCCCAACCCCCGCCGTTCCCCGGCAGCCCGCACTGGGAGGGACTCGGGGAAGACTCTCGAAGGGCTCCTAGGAGATCTCGGGTGCTGCAGACAGAAGACGGAACCTCCCCACACTCAGAATTCCGGAACACGGCTGACTGTGTGGGGGAGGATCGGGGCCGCCCTCCATGCAGCTTCCTGGTGTCACAGGTTTTCCCTCGCAAGGGGAAGTCTGCTAATTACCTCCCCTGTCCATGGGGTGGCACTAGATGCTACCTGCGTTTCCAGCCCAACCCCCGCATTTCCCGGCAGCCCGTACTGGGAGGGAATCGGGGAAGACTCTCGAAAGGCTCCTAGGTGATCTCGGGTGCTGCAGACAGAAGACGGAATCTCCCCACACTCAAAATTCCGAAACACGGCTGAGTGTGTGGGGGAGGTTCGGGGCCTCCCTCTACGCAGCTTCCTGGTGTCACAGGTGTTCCCTCGCAAGGGGAAGTCCGCTAATTACCTCCCCTGTCCAGGGGGAGGCACTAGATGCTACCTGCGTTTCCAGCCCAACCCCCGCCGTTCCCCGGCAGCCCGCACTGGGAGGGACTCGGGGAAGACTCTCGAAGGGCTCCTAGGAGATCCCGGGTGCTGCAGACAGAAGACGGAACCTCCCCACACTCAGAATTCCGGAACACGGCTGACTGTGTGGGTGAGGTTCAGGGCCGCCCTCCACGCAGCTTCCTGGTGTCACAGGTGTTCCCTCGCAAGGGGAAGTCCACTAATTACCTCCCCTGTCCATGGGGAGGCGTAGATGCTACCTGCGTTTTCAGCCCAACGCCCGCCTTTCCCCGGCAGCCCGCACTGGGAGGGACTCGGGGAAGACTCTCGAAGGGCTCCTAGGAGATCTCGGGTGCTGCAGACAGAAGACGGAACCTCCCCACACTCAGAATTCCGGAACACGGCTGACTGTGTGGGTGAGGTTCAGGGCCGCCCTCTACGCAGCTTCCTGGTGTCACAGGTGTTCCCTCGCAAGGGGAAGTCCGCTACTTACCTCCCCTGTCCATGGGGAAGCACTAGATGCTACCTGCGTTTCTAGCACAACCCCCGCATTTCCCCGGCAGCTCGTACTGGGAGGGACTCGGGGAAGACTCTCGAAGAGCTCCTAGGAGATCTCGGGTGCTGCAGACAGAAGACGGAACCTCCTCACACTCAGAATTCCGGAACACGGCTGACTGTGTGGGTGAGGTTCTGGGCCGCCCTCCACGCAGCTTCCTGGTGTCACAGGTGTTCCCTCGCAAGGGGAAGTCCACTAATTACCTCCCCTGTCCATGGGGAGGCGTAGATGCTACCTGCGTTTTCAGCCCAACGCCCGCCTTTCCCCGGCAGCCCGCACTGGGAGGGACTCGGGGAAGACTCTCGAAGGGCTCCTAGGAGATCTCGGGTGCTGCAGACAGAAGACGGAACCTCCCCACACTCAGAATTCCGGAACACGGCTGACTGTGTGGGGGAGGATCGGGGCCGCCCTCCATGCAGCTTCCTGGTGTCACAGGTGTTCCCTCGCAAGGGGAAGTCTGCTAATTACCTCCCCTGTCCATGGGGTGGCACTAGATGCTACCTGCGTTTCCAGCCCAACCCCCGCATTTCCCGGCAGCCCGTACTGGGAGGGAATCGGGGAAGACTCTCGAAAGGCTCCTAGGTGATCTCGGGTGCTGCAGACAGAAGACGGAATCTCCCCACACTCAAAATTCCGAAACACGGCTGACTGTGTGGGGGAGGTTCGGGGCCTCCCTCTACGCAGCTTCCTGGTGTCACAGGTGTTCCCTCGCAAGGGGAAGTCCGCTAATTACCTCCCCTGTCCAGGGGGAGGCACTAGATGCTACCTGCGTTTCCAGCCCAACCCCCGCCGTTCCCCGGCAGCCCGCACTGGGAGGGACTCGGGGAAGACTCTCGAAGGGCTCCTAGGAGATCCCGGGTGCTGCAGACAGAAGACGGAACCTCCCCACACTCAGAATTCCGGAACACGGCTGACTGTGTCGGGGAGGATCGGGGCCGCCCTCCACGCAGCTTCCTGGTGTCACAGGTGTTCCCTCGCAAGGGGAAGTCCGCTAATTACCTCCCCTGTCCATGGGGAGGCGTAGATGCTACCTGCGTTTCCAGGCCAACCCCCGCCTTTCCCCGGCAGCCCGCACTGGGAGGGACTCGGGGAAGACTCTCGAAGGGCTCCTAGGAGATCCCGGGTGCTGCAGACAGAAGACGGAACCTCCCCACACTCAGAATTCCGGAACAAGGCGGACTGTGTGGGGGAGGATCGGGGCCGCCCTCCACGCAGCTTCCTGGTGTCACAGGTGTTCCCTCGCAAGGGGAAGTCCGCTAATTACCTCCCCTGTCCATGGGGAGGCGTAGATGCTACCTGCGTTTCCAGCCCAACCCCCGCATTTCCCTGGCAGCCCGTACTGGGAGGGACTCGGGGAAGACTCTCGAAGGGCTCCTAGGAGATCCCGGGTGCTGCAGACAGAAGACGGAACCTCCCCACAGTCAAAACTCCGGAACACGGCTGACTGTGTGGGGGAGGTTCGGGGCCGCCCTCCACGCAGCTTCCTGGTGTCACAGGTGTTACCTCG
Source organism: Camelus bactrianus (assembly GCF_048773025.1). NCBI lineage: Eukaryota > Metazoa > Chordata > Mammalia > Artiodactyla > Camelidae > Camelus > Camelus bactrianus. The sequence continues at coordinate 2,045,102 of NW_027413970.1, read as the reverse complement.
CAAGGGGAAGTCCGCTAATTACCTCCCCTGTCCATGGGGAGGCACTAGATGCTACCTGCGTTTCCAGCAAAACCCCCGCATTTCCCCGGCAGCCCGTACTGGGAGGGACTCGGGGAAGACCCTCGAAGGGCTCCTAGGAGATCTCGGGTTCTACAGACAGAAGACGGAACCTCCCCACACTCAGAAATCCGGAACAAGGGTGACTGTTAGGGTGAGGTTTAGGGCCGCCCTCCATGCAGGTTCCTGGTGTCACAGGTGTTCCCTCGCAAGGGGAAGTCCGCTAATTACCTCCCCTGTCCATGGGGAGGCGTAGATGCTACCTGCGTTTCCAGCCCAACCCCCGCCTTTCCCCGGCAGCCCGCACTGGGAGGGACTCGGAGAAGACTCTCGAAGGGCTCCTAGGAGATCTCGGGTGCTGCAGACAGAAGAAGGAACCTCCCCACACTCAGAATTCCGGAACACGGCTGACTGTGTGGGGGAGGTTCGGGGCCGCCCTCCACGCAGCTTCCTGGTGTCACAGGTGTTCCCTCGCAAGGGGAAGTCCGCTACTTACCTCCCCTGTCCATGGGGAGTCACTAGATGCTACCTGCTTTTCCAGCCCAACCCCCGCATTTCCCCGGCAGCCCGTACTGGGAGGGACTCGGGGAAGACTCTCGAAGGGCTCCTAGGAGATCTCGGGTGCTGCAGACAGAAGACGGAACCTCCCCACACTCAGAATTCCGGAACAAGTGTGACTGTGTGGATGAGGTTCAGGGCCGCCCTCCACGCAGCTTCCTGGTGTCACAGGTGTTCCCTCGCAAGGGGAAGTCCGCTAATTACCTCCCCTGTCCATGGGGAGGCGTAGTTGCTACCTGCGTTTCCAGTCCAGCCCCCGCCTTTCCCCGGCAGCCCGCACTGGGAGGGACTCGGGGAAGACTCTCGAAGGGCTCCTAGGAGATCCTGGTTGCTGCAAACAGAAGACGGAACCTCCCCACACTCAGAATTCCGGAACACGGCTGACTGTGTGGGGGAGTTTCGGGGCGGCCCTCCACGCAGCTTCCTGGTGTCACAGGTGTTCCCTCGCAAGGGGAAGTCCGCTAATTACCTCCCCTGTCCATGGGGAGGCACTAGATGCTACCTGCGTTTCCAGCCCAACCCCCGCTTTTCCCCGGCTGCCCGCAGTGAGAGGGACTCGGGGAAGACTCTCGAAGGGCTCCTAGGAGATCCCGGGTGCTGCAGACAGAAGACGGAACCTCCCCACACTCAGAATTCCGGAACACGGCTGACTGTGTGGACGAGGTTCGGGGCCGCCCTCCACGCAGCTGCCTGGTGTCACAGGTGTTCCCTGGCAGGCGGAAATCAGCTAATTACCTCCCCTGTCCAGGGGGAGGCACTAGATGCTACCTGCGTTTCCAGCCCAACCGCCGCTTTTCCCCGGCAGCCCGCAGTGTGAGGGACTCGGGGAAGACTCTCGAAGGGCTCCTAGGAGATCCCGGGTGCTGCAGACAGAAGACGGAACCTCCCCACACTCAGAATTCCGGAACACGGCTGACTGTGTGGGGGAGGATCGGGGCCGCCCTCCACGCAGCTTCCTGGTGTCACAGGTGTTCCCTCGCAAGGGGAAGTCCGCTACTTACCTCCCCTGTCCATGGGGAGGCACTAGATGCTACCTGCGTTTCCAGCCCAACCGCCGCTTTTCCCCGGCAGCCCGCAGTGTGAGGGACTCGGGGAAGACTCTCGAAGGGCTCCTAGGAGATCCCGGGTGCTGCAGACAGAAGACGGAACCTCCCCACACTCAGAATACCGGAACACGGCTGACTGTGTGGGGGAGGATCGGGGCCGCCCTCCACGCAGCTTCCTGGTGTCACAGGTGTTCCCTCGCAAGGGGAAGTCCGCTACTTACCTCCCCTGTCCATGGGGAAGCACTAGATGCTACCTGCGTTTCTAGCACAACCCCCGCATTTCCCCGGCAGCTCGTACTGGGAGGGACTCGGGGAAGACTCTCGAAGAGCTCCTAGGAGATCTCGGGTGCTGCAGACAGAAGACGGAACCTCCTCACACTCAGAATTCCGGAACACGGCTGACTGTGTGGGTGAGGTTCAGGGCCGCCCTCCACGCAGCTTCCTGGTGTCACAGGTGTTCCCTCGCAAGGGGAAGTCCACTAATTACCTCCCCTGTCCATGGGGAGGCGTAGATGCTACCTGCGTTTTCAGCCCAACGCCCGCCTTTCCCCGGCAGCCCGCACTGGGAGGGACTCGGGGAAGACTCTCGAAGGGCTCCTAGGAGATCTCGGGTGCTGCAGACAGAAGACGGAACCTCCCCACACTCAGAATTCCGGAACACGGCTGACTGTGTGGGGGAGGATCGGGGCCGCCCTCCATGCAGCTTCCTGGTGTCACAGGTGTTCCCTCGCAAGGGGAAGTCTGCTAATTACCTCCCCTGTCCATGGGGTGGCACTAGATGCTACCTGCGTTTCCAGCCCAACCCCCGCATTTCCCGGCAGCCCGTACTGGGAGGGAATCGGGGAAGACTCTCGAAAGGCTCCTAGGTGATCTCGGGTGCTGCAGACAGAAGACGGAATCTCCCCACACTCAAAATTCCGAAACACGGCTGACTGTGTGGGGGAGGTTCGGGGCCTCCCTCTACGCAGCTTCCTGGTGTCACAGGTGTTCCCTCGCAAGGGGAAGTCCGCTAATTACCTCCCCTGTCCAGGGGGAGGCACTAGATGCTACCTGCGTTTCCAGCCCAACCCCCGCCGTTCCCCGGCAGCCCGCACTGGGAGGGACTCGGGGAAGACTCTCGAAGGGCTCCTAGGAGATCCCGGGTGCTGCAGACAGAAGACGGAACCTCCCCACACTCAGAATTCCGGAACACGGCTGACTGTGTCGGGGAGGATCGGGGCCGCCCTCCACGCAGCTTCCTGGTGTCACAGGTGTTCCCTCGCAAGGGGAAGTCCGCTAATTACCTCCCCTGTCCATGGGGAGGCGTAGATGCTACCTGCGTTTCCAGGCCAACCCCCGCCTTTCCCCGGCAGCCCGCACTGGGAGGGACTCGGGGAAGACTCTCGAAGGGCTCCTAGGAGATCCCGGGTGCTGCAGACAGAAGACGGAACCTCCCCACACTCAGAATTCCGGAACAAGGCGGACTGTGTGGGGGAGGATCGGGGCCGCCCTCCACGCAGCTTCCTGGTGTCACAGGTGTTCCCTCGCAAGGGGAAGTCCGCTAATTACCTCCCCTGTCCATGGGGAGGCGTAGATGCTACCTGCGTTTCCAGCCCAACCCCCGCATTTCCCTGGCAGCCCGTACTGGGAGGGACTCGGGGAAGACTCTCGAAGGGCTCCTAGGAGATCCCGGGTGCTGCAGACAGAAGACGGAACCTCCCCACAGTCAAAACTCCGGAACACGGCTGACTGTGTGGGGGAGGTTCGGGGCCGCCCTCCACGCAGCTTCCTGGTGTCACAGGTGTTACCTCGCAAGGGGAAGTCCGCTAATTACCTCCCCTGTCCATGGGGAGGCACTAGATGCTACCTGCGTTTCCTGCAAAACCCCCGCATTTCCCCGGCAGCCCGTACTTGGAGGGACTCGGGGAAGACCCTCGAAGGGCTCCTAGGAGATCTCGGGTGCTACAGACAGAAGACGGAACCTCCCCACACTCAGAAATCCGGAACAAGGGTGACTGTTAGGGTGAGGTTTAGGGCCGCCCTCCATGCAGCTTCCTGGTGTCACAGGTGTTCCCTCGCAAGGGGAAGTCCGCTAATTACCTCCCCTGTCCATGGGGAGGCGTAGTTGCTACCTGCGTTTCCAGTCCAGCCCCCGCCTTTCCCCGGCAGCCCGCACTGGGAGGGACTCGGGGAAGACTCTCGAAGGGCTCCTAGGAGATCCTGGTTGCTGCAGACAGAAGACGGAACCTCCCCACACTCAGAATTCCGGAACACGGCTGACTGTGTGGGGGAGTTTCGGGGCGGCCCTCCACGCAGCTTCCTGGTGTCACAGGTGTTCCCTCGCAAGGGGAAGTCCGCTAATTACCTCCCCCGTCCATGGGGAGGCACTAGATGCTACCTGCGTTTCCAGCCCAACCCCCGCTTTTCCCCGGCTGCCCGCAGTGAGAGGGACTCGGGGAAGACTCTCGAAGGGCTCCTAGGAGATCCCGGGTGCTGCAGACAGAAGACGGAACCTCCCCACACTCAGAATTCCGGAACACGGCTGACTGTGTGGACGAGGTTCGGGGCCGCCCTCCACGCAGCTGCCTGGTGTCACAGGTGTTCCCTGGCAGGCGGAAATCAGCTAATTACCTCCCCTGTCCAGGGGGAGGCACTAGATGCTACCTGCGTTTCCAGCCCAACCGCCGCTTTTCCCCGGCAGCCCGCAGTGTGAGGTACTCGGGGAAGACTCTCGAAGGGCTCCTAGGAGATCCCGGGTGCTGCAGACAGAAGACGGAACCTCCCCACACTCAGAATTCCGGAACACGGCTGACTGTGTGGGGGAGGATCGGGGCCGCCCTCCACGCAGCTTCCTGGTGTCACAGGTGTTCCCTCGCAAGGGGAAGTCCGCTACTTACCTCCCCTGTCCATGGGGAAGCACTAGATGCTACCTGCGTTTCTAGCACAACCCCCGCATTTCCCCGGCAGCTCGTACTGGGAGGGACTCGGGGAAGACTCTCGAAGAGCTCCTAGGAGATCTCGGGTGCTGCAGACAGAAGACGGAACCTCCTCACACTCAGAATTCCGGAACACGGCTGACTGTGTGGGTGAGTTTCAGGGCCGCCCTCCACGCAGCTTCCTGGTGTCACAGGTGTTCCCTCGCAAGGGGAAGTCCACTAATTACCTCCCCTGTCCATGGGGAGGCGTAGATGCTACCTGCGTTTTCAGCCCAACGCCCGCCTTTCCCCGGCAGCCCGCACTGGGAGGGACTCGGGGAAGACTCTCGAAGGGCTCCTAGGAGATCTCGGGTGCTGCAGACAGAAGACGGAACCTCCCCACACTCAGAATTCCGGAACACGGCTGACTGTGTGGGGGAGGATCGGGGCCGCCCTCCATGCAGCTTCCTGGTGTCACAGGTGTTCCCTCGCAAGGGGAAGTCTGCTAATTACCTCCCCTGTCCATGGGGTGGCACTAGATGCTACCTGCGTTTCCAGCCCAACCCCCGCATTTCCCGGCAGCCCGTACTGGGAGGGAATCGGGGAAGACTCTCGAAAGGCTCCTAGGTGATCTCGGGTGCTGCAGACAGAAGACGGAATCTCCCCACACTCAAAATTCCGAAACACGGCTGACTGTGTGGGGGAGGTTCGGGGCCTCCCTCTACGCAGCTTCCTGGTGTCACAGGTGTTCCCTCGCAAGGGGAAGTCCGCTAATTACCTCCCCTGTCCAGGGGGAGGCACTAGATGCTACCTGCGTTTCCAGCCCAACCCCCGCAGTTCACCGTCAGCCCGCAGTGAGAGGGAACCGGGGAATACTCTCGAAGGGCTCCTAGGAGATCCCGGGTGCTGCAGACAGAAGACGGAACCTCCCCACACTCAGAATTCCGGAACAAGGGTGACTGTTTGGGTGAGGTTAAGGGCCGCCCTCCACGCAGCTTCCTGGTGTCACAGGTGTTCCCTCGCAAGGGGAAATCCACTAATTACCTCCCCTGTCCATGGGGAGGCACTAGATGCTACCTGCGTTTCCAGCCCAACCCCCGCTTTTCCCCGGCTGCCCGCAGTGAGAGGGACTCGGGGAAGACCCTCGAAGGGCTCCTAGGAGATCCCGGGTGCTGCAGACAGAAGACGGAACCTCCCCACACTCAGAATTCCGGAACACGGCTGACTGTGTGGGCGAAGTTCGGGGCCGCCCTCCACGCAGCTGCCTGGTGTCACAGGTGTTCCCTGGCAGGCGTAAATCCGCTAATTACCTCCCCTGACCATGGGGAGGCACTAGATGCTACCTGCGTTTCCAGCCCAACCGCCGCTTTTCCCCGGCAGCCCGCTGTGTGAGGGACTCGGGGAAGATTCTCGAAGGGCTCCTAGGAGATCCCGGGTGCTGCAGACAGAAGACGGAACCTCCATACACTCAGAATTCCGGAACACGGCTGACTGTGTGGGGGAGGTTCGGGGCCGCCCTCCACGCAGCTTCCTGGTGTCACAGGTGTTCCCTCGCAAGGGGAAGTCCGCTATTTACCTCCCCTGTCCATGGGGAAGCACTAGATTCTACCTGCGTTTCCAGCCCAACCCCCGGATTTCCCCGGCAACTCGTACTGGGAGGGACTCGGGGAAGACTCTCGAAGGGCTCCTAAGAGATCTCGGGTGCTGCAGACAGAAGACGGAACCTCCTCACACTCAGAATTCCGGAACACGGCTGACTGTGTGGGAGAGGTTCAGGGCCGCCCTCCACGCAGCTTCCTGGTGTCACAGGTGTTCCCTCGCAAGGGGTAGTCCGCTAATTACCTCCCCTGTCCATGGGGAGGCGTAGATGCTACCTGCTTTTCCAGCCCAACCCCCGCCGTTCCCCGGCAGCCCGCACTGGGAGGGACTCGGGGAAGACTCTCGAAGGGCTCCTAGGAGATCCCGGGTGCTGCAGACAGAAGACGGAACCTCCCCACACTCAGAATTCCGGAACACGGCTGACTGTGTCGGGGAGGATCGGGGCCGCCCTCCACGCAGCTTCCTGGTGTCACAGGTGTTCCCTCGCAAGGGGAAGTCCGCTAATTACCTCCCCTGTCCATGGGGAGGCGTAGATGCTACCTGCGTTTCCAGGCCAACCCCCGCCTTTCCCCGGCAGCCCGCACTGGGAGGGACTCGGGGAAGACTCTCGAAGGGCTCCTAGGAGATCCCGGGTGCTGCAGACAGAAGACGGAACCTCCCCACACTCAGAATTCCGGAACAAGGCTGACTGTGTGGGGGAGGATCGGGGCCGCCCTCCACGCAGCTTCCTGGTGTCACAGGTGTTCCCTCGCAAGGGGAAGTCCGCTAATTACCTCCCCTGTCCATGGGGAGGCGTAGATGCTACCTGCGTTTCCAGCCCAACCCCCGCATTTCCCTGGCAGCCCGTACTGGGAGGGACTCGGGGAAGACTCTCGAAGGGCTCCTAGGAGATCCCGGGTGCTGCAGACAGAAGACGGAACCTCCCCACAGTCAAAATTCCGGAACACGGCTGACTGTGTGGGGGAGGTTCGGGGCCGCCCTCCACGCAGCTTCCTGGTGTCACAGGTGTTACCTCGCAAGGGGAAGTCCGCTAATTACCTCCCCTGTCCATGGGGAGGCACTAGATGCTACCTGCGTTTCCAGCAAAACCCCCGCATTTCCCCGGCAGCCCGTACTGGGAGGGACTCGGGGAAGACCCTCGAAGGGCTCCTAGGAGATCTCGGGTGCTACAGACAGAAGACGGAACCTCCCCACACTCAGAAATCCGGAACAAGGGTGACTGTTAGGGTGAGGTTTAGGGCCGCCCTCCATGCAGCTTCCTGGTGTCACAGGTGTTCCCTCGCAAGGGGAAGTCCGCTAATTACCTCCCCTGTCCATGGGGAGGCGTAGATGCTACCTGCGTTTCCAGCCCAACCCCCGCCTTTCCCCGGCAGCCCGCACTGGGAGGGACTCGGGGAAGACTCTCGAAGGGCTCCTAGGAGATCTCGGGTGCTGCAGACAGAAGAAGGAACCTCCCCACACTCAGAATTCCGGAACACGGCTGACTGTGTGGGGGAGGTTCGGGGCCGCCCTCCACGCAGCTTCCTGGTGTCACAGATGTTCCCTCGCAAGGGGAAGTCCGCTACTTACCTCCCCTGTCCATGGGGAGTCACTAGATGCTACCTGCTTTTCCAGCCCAACCCCCGCATTTCCCCGGCAGCCCGTACTGGGAGGGACTCGGGGAAGACTCTCGAAGGGCTCCTAGGAGATCTCGGGTGCTGCAGACAGAAGACGGAACCTCCCCACACTCAGAATTCCGGAACAAGTGTGACTGTGTGGATGAGGTTCAGGGCCGCCCTCCACGCAGCTTCCTGGTGTCACAGGTGTTCCCTCGCAAGGGGAAGTCCGCTAATTACCTCCCCTGTCCATGGGGAGGCACTAGATGCTACCTGCGTTTCCAGCCCAACCCCCGCTTTTCCCCGGCTGCCCGCAGTGAGAGGGACTCGGGGAAGACTCTCGAAGGGCTCCTAGGAGATCCCGGGTGCTGCAGACAGAAGACGGAACCTCCCCACACTCAGAATTCCGGAACACGGCTGACTGTGTGGACGAGGTTCGGGGCCGCCCTCCACGCAGCTGCCTGGTGTCACAGGTGTTCCCTGGCAGGCGGAAATCAGCTAATTACCTCCCCTGTCCATGGGGAGGCGTAGATGCTACCTGCGTTTTCAGCCCAACGCCCGCCTTTCCCCGGCAGCCCGCACTGGGAGGGACTCGGGGAAGACTCTCGAAGGGCTCCTAGGAGATCTCGGGTGCTGCAGACAGAAGACGGAACCTCCCCACACTCAGAATTCCGGAACACGGCTGACTGTGTGGGGGAGGATCGGGGCCGCCCTCCATGCAGCTTCCTGGTGTCACAGGTGTTCCCTCGCAAGGGGAAGTCTGCTAATTACCTCCCCTGTCCATGGGGTGGCACTAGATGCTACCTGCGTTTCCAGCCCAACCCCCGCATTTCCCCGGCAGCCCGTACTGGGAGGGAATCGGGGAAGACTCTCGAAAGGCTCCTAGGAGATCTCGGGTGCTGCAGACAGAAGACGGAATCTCCCCACACTCAAAATTCCGAAACACGGCTGACTGTGTGGGGGAGGTTCGGGGCCTCCCTCTACGCAGCTTCCTGGTGTCACAGGTGTTCCCTCGCAAGGGGAAGTCCGCTAATTACCTCCCATATCCATGGGGAGGCACTAGATGCTACCTGCGTTTCCAGCCCAACCCCCGCCTTTCCCCGGCAGCCCGTATTGGGAGGGACTCGGGGAAGACTCTCGAAGGGCTTCTAGGAGATCTCGGGTGCTGCAGACAGAAGACGGAACCTCCCCACACTCAGAATTCCGGAACACGGCTGACTGTGTGGGGGAGGTTCGGGGCCGCCCTCCACGCAGCTTCCAGGTGTCACAGGTGTTCCCTGGCAGGGGGAAGTCCGGTAATTACCTCCCCTGTCCAGGGGGAGGCACTAGATGCTACCTGCGTTTCCAGCCCAACCCCCGCGCTTCCCCGGCAGCCCGCAGTGGGAGGGACTCGGGGAAGACTCTAAAATGGCTCCTAGGAGATCCTGGGTGCTGCAGACAGAAGACGGAACCTCCCCACACTCAGAATTCCGGAACACGGCTGACTGTGTGGGGGAGGTTCGGGGCCGCCCTCCACGCAGCTTCCTGGTGTCACAGGTGTTCCCTCGCAAGGGGAAGTCCGCTAATTACCTCCCCTGTCCATGGGGAGGCACTAGATGCTACCTGCGTTTCCAGCCCAACCCCCGCATTTCCCCAGCAGCCCTTACTGGGAGGGACTCGGGGAAGACTCTCGAAGGGCTCCTAGAATATCTCGGGTGCTGCAGACAGAAGACGGAACCTCCCCACACTCAGAATTCCGGAACAAGTGTGACTGTGTGGTTGAAGTTCAGGGCCGCCCTCCACGCAGCTTCCTGGTGTCACAGGTGTTCCCTCGCAAGGGGAAGTCCGCTAATTACCTCCCCTTTCCATGGGGAGGCATAGATGCTACCTGCGTTTCCAGCCCAACCCCCGCCTTTCCCCGGCAGCCCGCACTGGGAGGGACTCCGGGAAGACTCTCGAAGGGCTCCTAGGATATCCCGGGTTCTGCAGACAGAAGACGGAACCTCCCCACACTCAGAGTTCTGGAACAAGGGTGACTGTGTGGGGGAGGTTCGGGGCCGACCTCCACGCAGCTTCCTGGTGTCACAGGTGTTCCTTCGCAAGGGGAAGTCCGCTAATTACCTCCCCTGTCCAGGGGGAGGCACTAGATGCTACCTGCGTTTCCAGCCCAACCCCCGCAGTTCCCCGTCAGCCCGCAGTGAGAGGGAACCGGGGAATACTCTCGAAGGGCTCCTAGGAGATCCCGGGTGCTGCAGACAGAAGACGGAACCTCCCCACACTCAGAATTCCGGAACAAGGGTGACTGTTTGGGTGAGGTTAAGGGCCGCCCTCCACGCAGCTGCCTGGTGTCACAGGTGTTCCCTCGCAAGGGGAAGTCCGCTACTTACTCCCCTGTCCATGGGGAGGCGTAGATGTTACCTGCGTTTCCAGCCCAACTCCCGCCTTTCCCCGGCAGCCCGCACTGGAAAGGACTCGGGGAAGACTCTCGAAGGGCTCCTAGGAGATCTCGGGTGCTGCAGACAGAAGACGGAACCTCCCCACACTCAGAATTCCGGAACACGGCTGACTATGTTGGGGAAGTTCGGGGCCGCCCTCCACGCAGCTTCCTGGTGTCACAGGTGTTCCCTCGCAAGGGGAAGTCCGCTACTTACCTCCCCTGTCCATGGGGAAGCACTAGATGCTACCTGCGTTTCCAGCACAACCCCCGCATTTCCCCGGCAGCCCGTACTGGGAGGGACTCGGGGAAGACTCTCGAAGGGCTCCTAGGAGATCTCGGGTGCTGCAGACAGAAGACGGAACCTCCCCACACTCAGAATTCCGGAACACGTCTGACTGTGTGGAGGATGTTCGGGGCCGCCCTCCACGCAGCTTCCTGGTGTCACAGGTGTTTCCTCGCAAGGGGAAGACCGCTAATTACCTCCCCTGTCCATAGGGAGGCACTAGATGCTACCTGCGTTTCCAGCCCAACCCCCGCATTTCCCCGGCTGCCCGCAGTGAGAGGGACTCGGGGAAGACTCTCGAAGGGCTCCTAGGAGATCTCGGGTGCTGCAGACAGATGACGGAACCTCCCCACACTCGGAATTCCGGAACAAGTGTGACTGTGTGGGTGAGGTTCAGGGCCGCCCTCCACGCAGCTTCCTGGTGTCACAGGTGTTCCCTCGCAAGGGGAAGTCCGCTAATTACCTCCCTTGTCCATGGGGAGGCGTAGATGCTACCTGCGTTTCCAGCCCAACCCCCGCCTTTCCCCTGCAGCCCGCACTGGGAGGGACTCGGGGAAGACACTCGAAGGGCTCCTAGGAGATCCCGGGTGCTGCAGACAGAAGACGGAACCTCCCCACACTCAGAATTCCGGAACAAGGGTGACTGATTTGGTGAGGTTTAATGCTGCCCTCCACGCAGCTTCCTGGTGTCACAGGTGTTCCCTCGCAAGGGGAAGTCCGCTACTTACCTCCCCTGTCCATGGGGAGGCACTAGATGCTACCTGCGTTTCCAGCCCAACCCCCGCATTTCCCCGGCAGCCCGTACTGGGAGGGACTCGGGGAAGACTCTCGAAGGGCTCCTAGGAGATCTCGGGTGCTGCAGACAGAAGACGGAACCTCCCCACACTCAGAATTCCGGAACACGGCTGACTGTGTTGGGGAAGTTCGGGGCCGCCCTCCACGCAGCTTCCTGGTGTCACAGGTGTTCCCTCGCAAGGGGAAGTCCGCTACTTACCTCCCCTGTCCATGGGGAAGCACTAGATGCTACCTGCGTTTCCAGCACAACCCCCGCATTTCCCCGGCAGCCCGTACTGGGAGGGACTCGGGGAAGACTCTCGAAGGGCTCCTAGGAGATCTCGGGTGCTGCAGACAGAAGACGGAACCTCCCCACACTCAGAATTCCGGAACACGTCTGACTGTGTGGAGGATGTTCGGGGCCGCCCTCCACGCAGCTTCCTGGTGTCACAGGTGTTTCCTCGCAAGGGGAAGACCGCTAATTACCTCCCCTGTCCATGGGGAGGCACTAGATGCTACCTGCGTTTCCAGCCCAACCCCCGCATTTCCCCGGCTGCCCGCAGTGAGAGGGACTCGGGGAAGACTCTCGAAGGGCTCCTAGGAGATCTCGGGTGCTGCAGACAGATGACGGAACCTCCCCACACTCAGAATTCCGGAACAAGTGTGACTGTGTGGGTGAGGTTCAGGGCCGCCCTCCACGCAGCTTCCTGGTGTCACAGGTGTTCCCTCGCAAGGGGAAGTCCGCTAATTACCTCCCCTGTCCATGGGGAGGCGTAGATGCTACCTGCGTTTCCAGCCCAACCCCCGCCTTTCCCCTGCAGCCCGCACTGGGAGGGACTCGGGGAAGACACTCGAAGGGCTCCTAGGAGATCCCGGGTGCTGCAGACAGAAGACGGAACCTCCCCACACTCAGAATTCCGGAACAAGGGTGACTGATTTGGTGAGGTTTAATGCTGCCCTCCACGCAGCTTCCTGGTGTCACAGGTGTTCCCTCGCAAGGGGAAGTCCGCTACTTACCTCCCCTGTCCATGGGGAGGCACTAGATGCTACCTGCGTTTCCAGCCCAACCCCCGCATTTCCCCTGCAGCCCGTACTGGGAGGGACTCGGGGAAAACTCTCGAAGGGCTCCTAGGAGATCTCGGGTGCTGCAGACATAAGACGGAACCTCCCCACACTCAGAATTCCGGAACACGGCTGACTGTGTGGGGGAGGTTCGGGGCCGCACTCCACGCAGCTTCCTGGTGTCACAGGTGTTCCCTCGCAAGGGGAAGTCCGCTAATTACCTCCCCTGTCCATGGGGAGGTACTAGATGCTACCTGCGTTTCCAGCCCAACCCCCGCATTTCCCCAGCAGCCCGCACTGGGAGGGACTCGGGGAAGACTCTCGAAGGGCTCGTAGGAGATCTCCGGTGCTGCAGACAGAAGACGGAACCTCCCCACACTCAGAATTCCAGAACACGGCTGACTGTGTGGGGGAGGTTCGGGGCCGCACTCCACGCAGCTTCCTGGTGTCACAGGTGTTCCCTCGCAAGGGGAAGTCCGCTACTTATCTCCCCTGTCCATGGGGAGGCACTAGATGCTACCTGCGTTTCCAGCCCAACCCCCGCATTTCCCCGGCAGCCCGTACTGGGAGGGACTCGGGGAAGACTCTCGAAGGGCTCCTAGGAGATCTCGGGTGCTGCAGACAGAAGACGGAACCTCCCCACACTCAGAATTCCGGAACAAGGGTGACTGTGTTGGTGAGGTTCAGGGCCGCCCTCCACGCAGCTTCCTGGTGTCACAGGTGTTCCCTTGCAAGGGGAAGTCCGCTAATTACCTCCCCTGTCCATGGGGAGGCGTAGATGCTACCTGCGTTTCCAGCCCAACCCCCGGCTTTCCCCGGCAGCCCGCACTGGGAGGGACTCGGGGAAGGCTCTCGAAGGGCTCCTAGGCGATCCCGGGTGCTGCAGACAGAAGACGGAACCTCCCCACACTCAGAATCCCGGAACACGTCTGACTGTGTGGGGGAGGATCGGGGCCGCCCTCCACGCAGCTTCCTGGTGTCACAGGTGTTCCCTCGCAAGGGGAAGTCCGCTAATTACCTCCCCTGTCCATGGGGAGGCACTAGATGCTACCTGCGTTTCCAGCCCAACCCCCGCATTTCCCCGGCAGCCCGTAATGGGAGGGACTCGGGGAAGACTCTCGAAGGGCTCCTAGGAGATCTCGGGTGCTGCAGACAGAAGACGGAACCTCCCCACACTCAGAATTCCGGAACACGGCTGACTGTGTGGGGGAGGTTCGGGGCCGCCCTCCACGCAGCTTCCTGGTGTCACAGGTGTTCCCTGGCAGGGGGAAGTCCGCTAATTACCTCCGCTGTCCAGGGGGAGGCACTAGATGCTACCTGCTTTTCCTGCCCAACCCCCGCACTTCCCCGGCAGCCCGCAGTGAGAGGGACTCGGGGAAGACTCTAGAATGGCTCCTAGGAGATCCCGGGTGCTGCAGACAGAAGACGGAACCTCCCCACACTCAGAATTCCGGAACAAGGGTGACTGTTTGGGTGAGGTTTAGGGCCGCCCTTCACGCAGCTTCCTGGTGTCACAGGTGTTCCCTCGCAAGGGGAAGTCCGCTAATTACCTCCCCTGTCCATGGGGAGGCGTAGATGCTACCTGCGTTTCCAGCCCAACCCCCGCATTTCCCCGGCAGCCCGTACTGGGAGGGACTCGAGGAAGACTCTCGAAGGGCTCCTAGGAGATCTCGGGTGCTGCAGACAGAAGACGGAACCTCCCCACACTCAAAACACCGGAACACGGCTGACTGTGTGGGGGAGGTTCGGGGCCGCCCTCCACGCAGCTTCCTGGTGTCACAGGTGTTCCCTCGCAAGGGGAAGTCCGCTAATTACCTCCCCTGTCCATGGGGAGGCACTAGATGCTACCTGCGTTTCCAGCCAAACCCCCGCATTTCCCCGGCAGCCCGTACTGGGAGGGACTCGGGGAAGACTCTCGAAGGGCGCCTAGGAGATCTCGGGTGCTGCAGACAGAAGACGGAACCTCCCCACACTCAGAAATCCGGAACAAGGTTGACTGTTAGGGTGAGGTTTAGGGCCGCCCTCCACGCAGGTTCCTGGTGTCACAGGTGTTCCCTCGCAAGGGGAAGTCCGCTAATTACCTCCCCTGTCTATGGGGAGGCGAAGATGCTACCTGCGTTTCCAGCACAACCCCCGCCTTTCCCCGGCAGCCCGCACTGGGAGGGACTCGGGGAAGACTCTCGAAGGGCTCCTAGGAGATCTCGGGTGCTGCAGACAGAAGACGGAACCTCCCCACACTCAGAATTCCGGAACACGGCTGACTGTGTGGGGGAGGTTCGGGGCCGCCCTCCACGCAGCTTCCTGATGTCACAGGTGTTCCCTCGCAAGGGGAAGTCCGCTACTTACCTCCCCTGTCCATGGGGAGGCACTAGATGCTACCTGCGTTTCCAGCCCAACCCCCGCATTTCCCCGGCAGCCCGTACTGGGAGGGACTCGGGGAAGACTCTCGAAGGGCTCCTAGGAGATCTCGGGTGCTGCAGACAGAAGACGGAACCTCCCCACACTCAGAATTCCGGAACAAGTGTGACTGTGTGGATGAGGTTCAGGGCCGCCCTCCACGCAGCTTCCTGGTGTCACAGGTGTTCCCTCGCAAGGGGAAGTCCGCTAATTACCTCCCCTGTCCAGGGGGAGGCACTAGATGCTACCTGCGTTTCCAGCCCAACCCCCGCAGTTCCCCGTAAGCCCGCAGTGAGAGGGAACCGGGGAATACACTCGAAGGGCACCTAGGAGATCCCGGGTGCTGCAGACAGAAGACGGAACCTCCCCACACTCAAAATTCCGGAACAAGGGTGACTGTTTGGGTGAGGTTAAGGGCCGCCCTCCACGCAGCTGCCTGGTGTCACAGGTGTTCCCTCGCAAGGGGAAGTCCGCTACTTACCTCCCCTGTCCATGGGGAGGCGTAGATGTTACCTGCGTTTCCAGCCCAACTCCCGCCTTTCCCCGGCAGCCCGTACTGGGAGGGACTCGGGGAAGACTCTCGAAGGGCTCCTAGGAGATCTCGGGTGCTGCAGACAGAAGACGGAACCTCCCCACACTCAGAATTCCGGAACACGTCTGACTGTGTGGAGGATGTTCGGGGCCGCCCTCCACGCAGCTTCCTGGTGTCACAGGTGTTTCCTCGCAAGGGGAAGACCGCTAATTACCTCCCCTGTCCATGGGGAGGCACTAGATGCTACCTGCGTTTCCAGCCCAACCCCCGCATTTCCCCGGCTGCCCGCAGTGAGAGGGACTCGGGGAAGACTCTCGAAAGGCTCCTAGGAGATCTCGGGTGCTGCAGACAGATGACGGAACCTCCCCACACTCAGAATACCGGAACAAGTGTGACTGTGTGGGTGAGGTTCAGGGCCGCCCTCCACGCAGCTTCCTGGTGTCACAGGTGTTCCCTCGCAAGGGGAAGTCCGCTAATTACCTCCCCTGTCCATGGGGAGGCGTAGATGCTACCTGCGTTTCCAGCCCAACCCCCGCCTTTCCCCGGCAGCCCGCACTGGGAGGGACTCGGGGAAGACACTCGAAGGGCTCCTAGGAGATCCCGGGTGCTGCAGACAGAAGACGGAACCTCCCCACACTCAGAATTCCGGAACAAGGGTGACTGATTTGGTGAGGTTTAATGCTGCCCTCCACGCAGCTTCCTGGTGTCACAGGTGTTCCCTCGCAAGGGGAAGTCCGCTACTTACCTCCCCTGTCCATGGGGAGGCACTAGATGCTACCTGCGTTTCCAGCCCAACCCCCGCATTTCCCCTGCAGCCCGTACTGGGAGGGACTCGGGGAAAACTCTCGAAGGGCTCCTAGGAGATCTCGGGTGCTGCAGACATAAGACGGAACCTCCCCACACTCAGAATTCCGGAACACGGCTGACTGTGTGGGGGAGGTTCGGGGCCGCACTCCACGCAGCTTCCTGGTGTCACAGGTGTTCCCTCGCAAGGGGAAGTCCGCTAATTACCTCCCCTGTCCATGGGGAGGTACTAGATGCTACCTGCGTTTCCAGCCCAACCCCCGCATTTCCCCAGCAGCCCGCACTGGGAGGGACTCGGGGAAGACTCTCGAAGGGCTCGTAGGAGATCTCCGGTGCTGCAGACAGAAGACGGAACCTCCCCACACTCAGAATTCCGGAACACGGCTGACTGTGTGGGGGAGGTTCGGGGCCGCCCTCCACGCAGCTTCCTGGTGTCACAGGTGTTCCCTCGCAAGGGGAAGTCCGCTACTTACCTCCCCTGTCCATGGGGAGGCACTAGATGCTACCTGCGTTTCCAGCCCAACCCCCGCATTTCCCCGGCAGCCCGTACTGGGAGGGACTCGGGGAAGACTCTCGAAGGGCTCCTAGGAGATCTCGGGTGCTGCAGACAGAAGACGGAACCTCCCCACACTCAGAATTCCGGAACAAGGGTGACTGTGTTGGTGAGGTTCAGGGCCGCCCTCCACGCAGCTTCCTGGTGTCACAGGTGTTCCCTTGCAAGGGGAAGTCCGCTAATTACCTCCCCTGTCCATGGGGATGCGTAGATGCTACCTGCGTTTCCAGCCCAACCCCCGGCTTTCCCCGGCAGCCCGCACTGGGAGGGACTCGGGGAAGGCTCTCGAAGGGCTCCTAGGAGATCCCGGGTGCTGCACACAGAAGACGGAACCTCCCCACACTCAGAATTCCGGAACAAGGGTGACTGTGTGGATGAGGTTTAGGGCCGCCCTCCACGCAGCTTCCTGGTGTCACAGGTGTTCCCTCGCAAGGGGAAATCCGCTAATTACCTCCTCTGTCCATGGGGAGGCACTAGATGCTACCTGCGTTTCCAGCCCAACCCCCGCATTTCCCCGGCTGCCCGCAGTGAGAGGGACTCGGGGAAGACTTTCGAAGGGCTCCTAGGAGATCCCGGGTGCTGCAGACAGAAGACGGAACCTCCCCACACTCAGAATTCCGGAACACAGCTGACTGTGTGGGCGAGGTTCGGGGCCGCCCTCTACGCAGCTGCCTGGTGTCACAGGTGTTCCCTGGCAGGCGGAAATCCGCTAATTACCTCCCCTGTCCAGGGGGAGGCACTAGATGCTACCTGCGTTTCCAGCCTAACCGCCGCTTTTCCCCGGCAGCCTGCAGTGTGAGGGTCTCGGGGAAGATTCTCGAAGGGCTCCTAGGAGATCCCGGGTGCTGCAGACAGAAGACGGAACCTCCCCACACTCAGAATTCCGGAACACGGCTGACTGTGTGGGGGAGGTTCGGGGCCGCCCTCCACGCAGCTTCCTGGTGTCACAGGTGTTCCCTCGCAAGGGGAAGTCCGCTACTTACCTCCCCTGTCCATGGGGAAGCTCTAGATGCTACCTGCGTTTCCAGCCCAACCCCCGCATTTCCCCGGCAGCCCGTACTGGGAGGGACTCGGGGAAGACTCTCGAAGGGCTCCTAGGAGATCTCGGGTGCTGCAGACAGAAGACGGAACCTCCCCACACTCAGAATTCCGGAACAAGTGTGACTGTGTGGATGAGGTTCAGGGCCGCCCTCCACGCAGCTTCCTGGTGTCACAGGTGTTCCCTCGCAAGGGGAAGTCCGCTAATTACCTCCCCTTTCCATGGGGAGGCGTAGATGCTACCTGCGTTTCCAGCCCAACGCCCGCCTTTCCCCGGCAGCCCGCACTGGGAGGGACTCGGGGTAGACTCTCGAAGGGCTCCTAGGAGATCCCGGGTGCTGCAGACAGAAGTCGGAACCTCCCCACACTCAGAATTCCGGAACACGGGTGACTGTGTGGGGGAGGTTCGGGGCCGCCCTCCACGCAGCTTCCTGGTGTCACAGGTGTTCCCTCGCAAGGGGAAGTCCGCTACTTACCTCCCCTGTCCATGGGGAGGCACTAGATGCTACCTGCGTTTCCAGCCCAACCCCCGCATTTCACCGGCAGCCCGTACTGGGAGGGACTCGGGTAAGACTCTCGAAGGGCTCCTAGGAGATCTCGGGTGCTGCAGACAGAAGACGGAACCTCCCCACACTCAGAATTCCGGAACACGGCTGACTGTGTGGGGGAGGTTCGGGGCCGCCCTCCACGCAGATTCCTGGTGTCACAGGTGTTCCCTCGCAAGGGGAAGTCCGCTAATTACCTCCCCTGTCCATGGGGAGGCACTAGATGCTACCTGCGTTTCCAGCCCAACCCCCGCACTTCCCCGGCAGCTCGCAGTGAGAGGGACTCGGGGAAGACTCTAGAAGGGCTGCTAGGAGATCCCGGGTGCTGCAGACAGAAGACGGAACCTCCCCACACTCAGAATTCCGGAACAAGGGTGACTGATTGGGTGAGTTTTAAGGCCGCCCTCCACGCAGCTTCCTGGTGTCACAGGTGTTCCCTCGCAAGGGGAAGTCCGCTAATTACCTCCCCTGTCCATGGGGAGGCGTAGATGCTACCTGCGTTTCCAGCCCAACCCCCGGCTTTCCCCGGCAGCCCGCACTGGGAGGGACTCGGGGAAGACTATCGAAAGGCTCCTAGGCGATCCCGGGTGCTGCAGACAGAAGACGGAACCTCCCCACACTCAGAATACCGGAACACGTCTGACTGTGTGGGGGAGGATCGGGGCCGCCCTCCACGCAGCTTCCTGGTGTCACAGGTGTTCCCTCGCAAGGGGAAGTCCGCTAATTACCTCCCATGTCCATGGGGAGGCGTAAATGCTACCTGCGTTTCCAGCCCAACCCCCGCATTTCCCCGGCAGCCCGTACTGGGAGGGACTCGGGGAAGACTCTCGAAGGGCTCCTAGGAGATCTCGGGTGCTGCAGACAGAAGACGGAACCTCCCCACACTCAAAACACCGGAACACGGCTGACTGTGTGGGGGAGGTTCGGGGCCGCCCTCCACGCAGCTTCCTGGTGTCACAGGTGTTCCCTCGCAAGGGGAAGTCCGCTAATTACCTCCCCTGTCCATGGGGAGGCACTAGATGCTACCTGCGTATCCAGCCAAACCCCCGCATTTCCCCGGCAGCCCGTACTGGGAGGGACTCGGGGAAGACTCTCGAAGGGCGCCTAGGAGATCTCGGGTGCTGCAGACAGAAGACGGAACCTCCCCACACTCAGAAATCCGGAACAAGGGTGACTGTTAGGGTGAGGTTTAGGGCCGCCCTCCACGCAGGTTCCTGGTGTCACAGGTGTTCCCTCGCAAGGGGAAGTCCGCTAATTACCTCCCATGTCCATGGGGAGGCGTAAATGCTACCTGCGTTTCCAGCCCAACCCCCGCATTTCCCCGGCAGCCCGTACTGGGAGGGACTCGGGGAAGACTCTCGAAGGGCTCCTAGGAGATCTCGGGTGCTGCAGACAGAAGACGGAACCTCCCCACACTCAAAACACCGGAACACGGCTGACTGTGTGGGGGAGGTTCGGGGCCGCCCTCCACGCAGCTTCCTGGTGTCACAGGTGTTCCCTCGCAAGGGGAAGTCCGCTAATTACCTCCCCTGTCCATGGGGAGGCACTAGATGCTACCTGCGTATCCAGCCAAACCCCCGCATTTCCCCGGCAGCCCGTACTGGGAGGGACTCGGGGAAGACTCTCGAAGGGCGCCTAGGAGATCTCGGGTGCTGCAGACAGAAGACGGAACCTCCCCACACTCAGAAATCCGGAACAAGGGTGACTGTTAGGGTGAGGTTTAGGGCCGCCCTCCACGCAGGTTCCTGGTGTCACAGGTGTTCCCTCGCAAGGGGAAGTCCGCTAATTACCTCCCCTGTCCATGGGGAGGCGAAGATGCTACCTTCGTTTCCAGCACAACCCCCGCCTTTCCCAGGCAGCCCGCACTGGGAGGGACTCGGGTAAGACTCTCGAAGGGCTCCTAGGAGATCTCGGGTGCTGCAGACAGAAGACGGAACCTCCCCACACTCAGAATTCCGGAACACAGCTGACTGTGTGGGGGAGGTTCGGGGCCGCCCTCCACGCAGCTTCCTGGTGTCACAGGTGTTCCCTCGCAAGGGGAAGTCCGCTAATTACCTCCCCTGTCCATGGGGAGGCGTAGATGCTACCTGCGTTTCCAGCCCAACCCCCGCATTTCCCCGGCAGCCCGCACTGGGAGGGACTCGGGGAAGACTCTCGAAGGGCTCCTAGGAGATCCCGGGTGCTGCAGACAGAAGTCGGAACCTCCCCACACTCAGAATTCCGGAACACGGGTGACTGTGTGGGGGAGGATCGGGGCCGCCCTCCACGCAGCTTCCTGGTGTCACAGGTGTTCCCTCGCAAGGGGAATTCCGCTAATTACCTCCCCTGTCCATGGGGAGGCACTAGATGCTACCTGCGTTTCCAGCCCAACCCCCGCATTTCGCCGGCAGCCAGTACTGGGAGGGACTCGGGGAAGACTCTCGAAGGGCTCCTAGGAGATCTCGGGTGCTGCAGACAGAAGACGGAACCTCCCCACACTCAGAATTCCGGAACACGGCTGACTGTGTGGGGGATGTTCGGGGCGGCCTTCCACGCAGCTTCCTGGTGTCACAGGTGTTCCCTCGCAAGGGGAAGTCCGCTAATTACCTCCCCTGTCCATGGGGAGGCACTAGATGCTACCTGCGTTTCCAGCCTAACCCCCGCATTTCCCCGGCAGCCCGTACTGGGAGGGACTCGGGGAAGACTCTCGAAGGGCTCCTAGGAGATCTCCGGTGCTGCAGACAGAAGACGGAACCTCCCCACACTCAGAATTCCGGAACACTGCTGACTGTGTGGGGGAGGTTCGGGGCCGCCCTCCACGCAGCTTCCTGGTGTCACAGGTGTTCCCTCGCAAGGGGAAGTCCGCTAATTACCTCCCCTGTCCATGGGGAGGCACTAGATGCTACCTGCGTTTCCAGCCCAACCCCCGCATTTCCCCTGCAGCCCGTACTGTTAGGGACTCGGGGAAGACTCTCGAAGGGCTCCTAGAAGATCTCGGGTGCTGCAGACAGAAGACGGAACCTCCCCACACTCAGAATTCCGGAACAAGTGTGACTGTGTGGGTGAGGATCAGGGCCGCCCGCCACGCAGCTTCCTGGTGTCACAGGTGTTCCCTCGCAAGGGGAAGTCCGCTAATTACCTCCCCTGTCCATGGGGAGGCATAGATGCTACCTGCGTTTCCAGCCCAACCCCCGCCTTTCCCCGGCAGCCCGCACTGGGTGGGACTCGCGGAAGACTCTCGAAGGGCTCCTAGGATATCCCGGGTGCTGCAGACAGAAGACGGAACCTCCCCACACTCAGAATTCCGGAACAAGTGTGACTGTTTGGGTGAGGTTTAGGGCCGCCCTCCACGCAGCTTCCTGGTGTCACAGGTGTTCCCTCGCAAGGGGAAGTCCGCTACTTACCTCCCCTGTCCATGGGGAGGCACTAGATGCTACCTGCTTTTCCAGCCCAACCCCGGCATTTCCCCGGCAGCCCGTACTGGGAGGGACTCGGGGAAGACTCTCGAAGGGCTCCTAGGAGATCTCGGGTGCTGCAGACAGAAGACGGAACCTCCCCACACTCAGAATTCCGGAACAAGTGTGACTGTGTGGGGGAGGTTCGGGGCCGCCTTCCACGCAGCTTCCTGGTGTCACAGGTGTTCCCTCGCAAGGGGAAGTTCGCTAATTACCTCCCCTGTCCATAGGGAGGCATAGATGCTACCTGCGTTTCCAGCCCAACCCCCGCCTTTCCCCGGCAGCTCGCACTGGGAGGGACTCGGGGAAGACTCTCGAAGGGCTCCTAGGATATCCCGGGTGCTGCAGACAGAAGACGGAACCTCCCCACACTCAGAATTCCGGAACAAGGGTGACTGTGTGGGTGAGGTTTAGGGCCGCCCTCCATGCAGCTTCCTGGTGTCACAGGTGTTCCCTCGCAAGGGGAAGTCCGCTACGTACCTCCCCTGTCCATGGGGAGGCACTAGATGCTACCTGCTTTTCCAGCCCAACCCCGGCATTTCCCCGGCAGCCCGTAATGGGAGGGAATCGGGGAAGACTCTCGAAGGGCTCCTAATAGATATCGGGTGCTGCAGACAGAAGACGGAACCTCCCCACACTCAGAATTCCGGAACACGGCTGACTGTGTGGGGGAGGTTCGGGGCCGCCCTCCACGCAGCTTCCTGGTGTCACAGGTGTTCCCTCGCAAGGGGAAGTCCGCTACATACCTCCCCTGTCCATGGGGAGGCACTAGATGCTACCTGCGTTTCCAGCCCAACCCCCGCATTTCCCCGGCAGCCCGTACTGGGAGGGACTCGGGGAAGACTCTCGAAGGGCTCCTAGGAGATCTCGGGTGCTGCAGACAGAAGACGGAACCTCCCCACACTCAGAATTCCGGAACACGGCTGACTGTGTGGGGGATGTTCGGGGACTCCCTCCACGCAGCTTCCTGGTGTCACAGGTGTTCCCTGGCAGGGGGAAGTCCGCTAATTACCTCCATTGTCCAGGGGGAGGCACTAGATGCTACCTGCGTTTCCAGCCCAACCCCCGCATTTCCCCGGCAGCCCGTACTGGGAGGGACTCGGGGAAGACTCTCGAAGGGCTCCTAGGAGATCTCCGGTGCTGCAGACAGAAGACTGAACCTCCCCACACTCAGAATTCCGGAACACGGCTGACTGTGTGGGGGATGTTCGGGGACTCCCTCCACGCAGCTTCCTGGTGTCACAGGTGTTCCCTGGCAGGGGGAAGTCCGCTAATTACCTCCAATGTCCAGGGGGAGGCACTAGAGGCTACCTGCGTTTCCAGCCCAACCCCCGCACTTCCCCGGCAGCCCGCAGTGAGAGGGACCCGGGGAAGACTCTCGAAGGGCTCCTAGGAGATCTCGGGTGCTGCAGACAGAAGACGGAACCTCCCCACACTCAGAATTCCGGAACAAGGGTGACTGAGTTGGTGAGTTTCAGGGCCGCCCTCCACGCAGCTTCCTGGTGTCACAGGTGTTCCCTTGCAAGGTGAAGTCCGCTAATTACCTCCCCTGTCCATGCGGAGGTGTAGATGCTACCTGCGTTTCCAGCCCAACCCCCGCCATTCCCCGGCAGCCCGCACTGGGAGGGACTCGGGGAAGACTCTCGAAGGGCTCCTAGGAGATCCCGGGTGCTGCACACAGAAGACGGAACCTCCCCACACTCAGAATTCCGGAACAAGGGTGACTGTGTGGATGAGGTTTAGGGCCGCACTCCACGCAGCTTCCTGGTGTCACAGGTGTTCCCTGGCAGGCGGAAATCCGCTAATTACCTCCCCTGTCCAGGGGGAGGCACTAGATGCTACCTGCATTTCCAGCCCAACCGCCGCTTTTCCCCGGCAGCCTGCAGTGTGAGGGAGTCGGGGAAGACTCTCGAAGGGCTCCTAGGAGATCCCGGGTTCTGCAGACCGAAGACGGAACCTCCCCACACTCAGAATTCCGGAACACGGCTGACTGTGTGGGGGAGGTTCGGGGCCGCCCTCCACGCAGCTTCCTGGTGTCACAGGTGTTCCCTCGCAAGGGGAAGTCCGCTACATACCTCCCCTGTCCATGGGGAAGCTCTAGATGCTACCTGCGTTTCCAGCCCAACCCCCGCATTTCCCCGGCAGCCCGTACTGGGAGGGACTCGGGGAAGACTCTCGAAGGGCTCCTAGGAGTTCTCGGGTGCTGCAGACAGAAGACGGAACCTCCCCACACTCAGAATTCCGGAACACGGCTGACTGTGTGGGGGAGGTTCGGGGCCGCCCTCCACGCAGATTCCTGGTGTCACAGGTGTTCCCTCGCAAGGGGAAGTCCGCTAATTACCTCCCCTGTCCATGGGGAGGCACTAGATGCTACCTGCGTTTCCAGCACAACCCCCGCACTTCCCCGGCAGCTCGCAGTGAGAGGGACTCGGGGAAGACTCTAGAAAAGCTCCTAGGAGATCCCGGGTGCTGCAGACAGAAGACGGAACCTCCCCACACTCAGAATTCCGGAACAAGGGTGACTGATTGGGTGAGGTTTAAGGCCGCCCTCCACGCAGCTTCCTGGTGTCACAGGTGTTCCCTCGCAAGGGGAAGTCCGCTAATTACCTCCCCTGTCCATGGGGAGGCGTAGATGCTACCTGCGTTTCCAGCCCAACCCCCGCATTTCCCCGGCAGTCCGCACTGGGAGGGACTCGGGGAAGACTCTCGAAGGGCTCCTAGGAGATCCCGGGTGCTGCAGACAGAAGACGGAACCTCCCCACACTCAGAATCCCGGAACACGTCTGACTGTGTGGGGGAGGATCGGGGCCGCCCTCCACGCAGCTTCCTGTTGTCACAGGTGTTCCCTCGCAAGGGGAAGTCCGCTAATTACCTCCCCTGTCCATGGGGAGGCACTAGATGCTACCTGCGTTTCCAGCCCAACCCCCGCATTTCCCCGGCAGACCGCAGTGAGAGGGACTCGGGGAAGACTCTAGAATGGCTCCTAGGAGATCCCGGGTGCTGCAGACAGAAGACGGAACCTCCCCAGACTCAGAATTCCGGAACAAGGGTGACTGTTTGGGTGAGGTTTAGGGCCGCCCTCCACGCATCTTCCTGGTGTCACAGGTGTTCCCTCGCAAGGGGAAGTCCGCTAATTACCTCCAATGTCCATGGGGAGGCGTAGATGCTACCTGCGTTTCCAGCCCAACCCCCGCATTTCCCCGGCAGCCCGTACTGGGAGGGACTCGGGGAAGACTCTCGAAGGGCTCCTAGGAGATCTCGGGTGCTGCAGACAGAAGACGGAACCTCCCCACACTCAAAATACCGGAACACGGCTGACTGTGTGGGGGAGGTTCGGGGCCGCCCTCCACGCAGCTTCCTGGTGTCACAGGTGTTCCTTCACAAGGGGAAGTCCGCTAATTACCTCCCCTGTCCATGGGGAGGCACTAGATGCTACCTGCGTTTCCAGCCAAACCCCCGAATTTCCCCGGCAGCCCGTAATGGGAGGGACTCGGGGAAGACTCTCGAAGGGCTCCTAGGAGATCTCGGGTGCTGCAGACAGAAGACGGAACCTCCCCACACTCAGAAATCCGGAACAAGGGTGACTGTTAGGGTGAGGTTTAGGGCCGCCCTCCACGCAGGTTCCTGGTGTCACAGGTGTTCCCTCGCAAGGGGAAGTCCGATAATTTCCTCCCCTGTCCATGGGGAGGCGAAGATGCTACCTGCGTTTCCAGCACAACCCCCGCCTTTCCCCGGCAGCCCGCACTGGGAGGGACTCGGGGAAGACTCTCGAAGGGCTCCTAGGAGATCTCGGGTGCTGCAGACAGAAGACGGAACCTCCCCACACTCAGAATTCCGGAACACGGCTGACTGTGTGGGGGAGGTTCGGGGCCGCCCTCCACGCAGCTTCCTGGTGTCACAGGTGTTCCCTCGCAAGGGGAAGTCCGCTACTTACCTCCCCTGTCCATGGGGAGGCACTAGATGCTACCTGCGTTTCCAGCCCAACCCCCGCATTTCCCCGGCAGCCCGTACTGGGAGGGACTCGGGGAAGACTCTCGAAGGGCTCCTAGGAGATCTCGGGTGCTGCAGACAGAAGACGGAACCTCCCCACACTCAGAATTCCGGAAAAAGTGTGACTGTGTGGATGAGGTTTAGGGCCGCCCTCCACGCAGCTTCCTGGTGTCACAGGTGTTCCCTCGCAAGGGGAAGTCCGCTAATTACCTCCCCTGTCCATGGGGAGGCGTAGATGCTACCTGCGTTTCCAGCCCAACCCCCGCCTTTCCCCGGCAGCCCGCACTGGGAGGGACTCGGGGAAGACTCTCGAAGGGCTCCTAGGAGATCCCGGGTGCTGCAGACAGAAGACGGAACCTCCCCACACTCAGAATTCCGGAACACGTGTGACTGTGTGGGGGAGGTTTAGGGCCGCCCTCCACGCAGCTTCCTGGTGTCACAGGTGTTCCCTCGCAAGGGGAAGTCCGCTACTTACCTCCCCTATCCATGGGGAGGCACTAGATGCTACCTGCGTTTCCAGCACAACCCCCGCATTTCGCCGGCAGCCCGTACTGGGAGGGACTCGGGGAAGACTCTCGAAGGGCTCCTAGGAGATCTCGGGTGCTGCAGACAGAAGACGGAACCTCCCCACACTCAGAATTCCGGAACACGGCTGACTGTGTGGGGGAGGTTCGGGGCGGCCTTCCACGCAGCTTCCTGGTGTCACAGGTGTTCCCTCGCAAGGGGAAGTCCGCTAATTACCTCCCCTGTCCATGGGGAGGCACTAGATGCTACCTGCGTTTCCAGCCTAACCCCCGCATTTCCCCGGCAGCCCGTACTGGGAGGGACTCGGGGAAGACTCTCGAAGGGCTCCTAGGAGATCTCGGGTGCTGCAGACAGAAGACGGAACCTCCCCACACTCAAAATACCGGAACACGGCTGACTGTGTGGGGGAGGTTCGGGGCCGCCCTCCAAGCAGCTTCCTGGTGTCACAGGTGTTCCTTCACAAGGGGAAGTCCGCTAATTACCTCCCCTGTCCATGGGGAGGCACTAGATGCTACCTGCGTTTCCAGCCAAACCCCCGAATTTCCCCGGCAGCCCGTAATGGGAGGGACTCGGGGAAGACTCTCGAAGGGCTCCTAGGAGATCTCGGGTGCTGCAGACAGAAGACGGAACCTCCCCACACTCAGAAATCCGGAACAAGGGTGACTGTTAGGGTGAGGTTTAGGGCCGCCCTCCACGCAGCTTCCTGGTGTCACAGGTGTTCCCTCGCAAGGGGAAGTCCGATAATTTCCTCCCCTGTCCATGGGGAGGCGAAGATGCTACCTGCGTTTCCAGCACAACCCCCGCCTTTCCCCGGCAGCCCGCACTGGGAGGGACTCGGGGAAGACTCTCGAAGGGCTCCTAGGAGATCTCGGGTGCTGCAGACAGAAGACGGAACCTCCCCACACTCAGAATTCCGGAACACGGCTGACTCTGTGGGGGAGGTTCGGGGCCGCCCTCCACGCAGCTTCCTGGTGTCACAGGTGTTCCCTCGCAAGGGGAAGTCCGCTACTTACCTCCCCTGTCCATGGGGAGGCACTAGATGCTACCTGCGTTTCCAGCCCAACCCCCGCATTTCCCCGGCAGCCCGTACTGGGAGGGACTCGGGGAAGACTCTCGAAGGGCTCCTAGGAGATCTCGGGTGCTGCAGACAGAAGACGGAACCTCCCCACACTCAGAATTCCGGAAAAAGTGTGACTGTGTGGATGAGGTTTAGGGCCGCCCTCCACGCAGCTTCCTGGTGTCACAGGTGTTCCCTCGCAAGGGGAAGTCCGCTAATTACCTCCCCTGTCCATGGGGAGGCGTAGATGCTACCTGCGTTTCCAGCCCAACCCCCGCCTTTCCCCGGCAGCCCGCACTGGGAGGGACTCGGGGAAGACTCTCGAAGGGCTCCTAGGAGATCCCGGGTGCTGCAGACAGAAGACGGAACCTCCCCACACTCAGAATTCCGGAACACGTGTGACTGTGTGGGGGAGGTTTAGGGCCGCCCTCCACGCAGCTTCCTGGTGTCACAGGTGTTCCCTCGCAAGGGGAAGTCCGCTACTTACCTCCCCTATCCATGGGGAGGCACTAGATGCTACCTGCGTTTCCAGCACAACCCCCGCATTTCGCCGGCAGCCCGTACTGGGAGGGACTCGGGGAAGACTCTCGAAGGGCTCCTAGGAGATCTCGGGTGCTGCAGACAGAAGACGGAACCTCCCCACACTCAGAATTCCGGAACACGGCTGACTGTGTGGGGGAGGTTCGGGGCGGCCTTCCACGCAGCTTCCTGGTGTCACAGGTGTTCCCTCGCAAGGGGAAGTCCGCTAATTACCTCCCCTGTCCATGGGGAGGCACTAGATGCTACCTGCGTTTCCAGCCTAACCCCCGCATTTCCCCGGCAGCCCGTACTGGGAGGGACTCGGGGAAGACTCTCGAAGGGCTCCTAGGAGATCTCCGGTGCTGCAGACAGAAGACAGAACCTCCCCACACTCAGAATTCCGGAACACTGCTGACTGTGTGGGGGAGGTTCGGGGCCGCCCTCCACGCAGCTTCCTGGTGTCACAGGTGTTCCCTCGCAAGGGGAAGTCCGCTAATTACCTCCCCTGTCCATGGGGAGGCACTAGATGCTACCTGCGTTTCCAGCCCAACCCCCGCATTTCCCCGGCAGCCCGTACTGGTAGGGACTCGGGGAAGACTCTCGAAGGGCTCCTAGAAGATCTCGGGTGCTGCAGACAGAAGACGGAACCTCCCCACACTCAGAATTCCGGAACAAGTGTGACTGTGTGGGTGAGGATCAGGGCCGCCCTCCACGCAGCTTCCTGGTGTCACAGGTGTTCCCTCGCAAGGGGAAGTCCGCTAATTACCTCCCCTGTCCATGGGGAGGCATAGATGCTACCTGCGTTTCCAGCCCAACCCCCGCCTTTCCCCGGCAGCCCGCACTAGGAGGGACTCGGGGAAGACTCTCGAAGGGCTCCTAGGATATCCCGGGTGCTGCAGACAGAAGACGGAACCTCCCCACACTCAGAATTCCGGAACACGTGTGACTGTGTGGGTGAGGTTTAGGGCCGCCCTCCACGCAGCTTCCTGGTGTCACAGGTGTTCCCTCGCAAGGGGAAGTCCGCTACTTACCTCCCCTGTCCATGGGGAGGCACTAGATGCTACCTGCTTTTCCAGCCAAACCCCGGCATTTCCCCGGCAGCCCGTACTGGGAGGGACTCGGGGAAGACTCTCGAAGGGCTCCTAGGAGATCTCGGGTGCTGCAGACAGAAGACGGAACCTCCCCACACTCAGAATTCCGGAACAAGTGTGACTGTGTGGGGGAGGTTCGGGGCCGCCTTCCACGCTGCTTCCTGGTGTCACAGGTGTTCCCTCGAAAGGGGAAGTCCGCTAATAACCTCCCCTGTCCATGGGGAGGCACTAGATGCTACCTGCGTTTCCAGTCCAACCCCCGCATTTCCCCGGCAGCCCGCAATGTGTGGGACTCGGGGAAGACTCTCGAAGGGCTCCTAGGAGATCCCGGGTGCTGCAGACAGAAGACGGAACCTCCCCACACTCAGAATTCCGGAACACGGCTGACTGTGTGGGGGAGGTTCGGGGCCGCCCTCCACGCAGTTTCCTGGTGTCACAGGTGTTCCTTCGCAAGGGGAAATCCGCTAATTACCTCCCCAGTCCATGGGGAGGCACTAGATGCTACCTGCGTTTCCAGCCCAACCCCCGCATTTCCCCGGCAGCCCGTACTGGGAGGGACTCGGGGAAGACTCTCGAAGGGCTCCTAAGAGATCTCGGGTGCTGCAGACAGAAGACGGAACCTCCCCACACTCAGAATTCCGGAACAAGTGTGACTGTGTGGGGGAGGTTCAGGGCCGCCCTACACGCAGCTTCCTGGTGTCACAGGTGTTCCCCCGCAAGGGGAAGTCCGCTAATTACCTCCCCTGTCCATGGGGAGGCGTAGATGCTACCTGCGTTTCCAGCCCAACCCCCGCCTTTCCCCGGCAGCCCGCACTGGGAGGGACTCGGGGAAGACTCTCGAAGGGCTCCTTGGAGATCCCGGGTGCTGCAGACAGAAGACGGAACCTCCCCACACTCAGAATTCCGGAACAAGGGTGACTGTGTGGGTGAGGTTTAGGGCCGCCCTCCACGCAGCTTCCTGGTGTCACAGGTGTTCCCTCGCAAGGGGAAGTCCGCTACTTACCTCCCCTGTCCATGGGGAGGCACTAGATGCTACCTGCGTTTCCAGCCCAACCCCCGCATTTCCCCGGCAGCCCGTACTGGGAGTGACTCGGGGAAGACTCTCGAAGGGCTCCTAGGAGATCTCGGGTGCTGCAGACAGAAGACGGAACCTCCCCACACTCAGAATTCCGGAACACGGCTGACTGTGTGGGGGAGGTTGGGGGCCGCACTTCACGCAGCTTCCTGGTGTCACAGGTGTTCCCTCGCAAGGGGAAATCCGCTAATTACCTCCCCTGTCCATGGGGAGGCACTAGATGCTACCTGCGTTTCCAGCCCAACCCCCGCTTTTCCCTGGTTGCCCGCAGTTAGAGGGACTCGGGGAAGACTCTCGAAGGGCTCCTAGGAGATCCCGGATGCTGCAGACAGAAAACGGAACCTCCCCACACTCAGAATTCCGGAACACGGCTGACTGTGTGGGCGAGTTTCAGGGCCGCCCTCCACGCAGCTGCCTGGTGTCACAGGTCTTCCCTGGCAGGCGGAAATCCGTTAATTACCTCCCCTGTCCAGAGGGAGGCACTAGATGCTACCTGCGTTTCCAGCCCAACCCCCGCCTTTCCGCGGCAGCCCGCACTGGGAGGGACTCGGGGAAGACTCTCGAAGGGCTCCTAGGAGATCTCGGGTGCTGCAGACAGAAGACGGAACCTCCCCACACTCAGAATTCCGGAACACGGCTGACTGTGTGGGGGAGGTTCGGGGCCGCCCTCCACGCAGCTTCCTGGTGTCACAGGTGTTCCCTCGCAAGGGGAAGTCCGCTACTTACCTCCCCTTTCCATGGGGAGGCACTAGATTCTACCTGCGTTTCCAGCCCAACCCCCGCATTTCCCCGGCAGCCCGTACTGGGAGGGATTCGGGGAAGACTCTCGAAGGGCTCCTAGGAGATCTCGGGTGCTGCAGACAGAAGACGGAACCTCCCCACACTCAGAATTCCGGAACACGGCTGACTGTGTGGGGGAGGTTCAGGGCCGCCCTCCACGCAGCTTCCTGGTGTCACAGGTGTTCCCTCGCAAGGGGAAGTCCGCTAATTACCTCCCCTGTCCATGGGGAGGCACTAGTTGCTACCTGCGTTTCCAGCCCAACCCCCGCATTTCCCAGGCAGCCCGTACTGGGAGGGACTCGGGGAAGACACTCGAAGGGCTCCTAGGAGATCTCGGGTGCTGCAGACAGAAGACGGAACCTCCCCACACTCAGAATTCCGGAACACGGCTGACTGTGTGGGGGATGTTCGGGGCCGCCCTCCACGCAGCTTCCTGGTGTCACAGGTGTTCCCTCGCAAGGGGAAGTCCGCTAATTTCCTCCCCAGTCCATGGGGAGGCACTAGATGCTACCTGCGTTTCCAGCCCAACCCCCGCATTTCCCCTGCAGCCTGTACTGGGAGGGACTCGGGGAAGACTCTCGAAGGGCTCCTAGGAGATCTCGGGTGCTGCAGACAGAAGACGGAACCTCCCCACACTCAGAATTGCGGAACAAGTGTGACTGTGTGGGTGAGGTTCAGGGCCGCACTGCACGCAGCTTCCTGGTGTCACAGGTGTTCCCTCGCAAGGGGAAGTCCGCTAATTAACTCCCCTGTCCATGGGGAGGCGTAGATGCTACCTGCGTTTCCAGCCCAACCCCCGCCTTTCCGCGGCAGCCCGCACTGGGAGGGACTCGGGGAAGACTCTCGAAGGGCTCCTTGGAGATCCCGGGTGCTGCAGACAGAAGACGGAACCTCCCCACACTCAGAATTCCGGAACAAGGGTGACTGTGTGGGTGAGGTTTTGGGGCCGCCCTCCACGCAGCTTCCTGGTGTCACAGGTCTTCCCTCGCAAGGGGAATTCCGCTACTTACCTCCCCTGTCCATGGGGAGGCACTAGATGCTACCTGCGTTTCCAGCCCAACCCCCGCATTTCCC
Organism: Camelus bactrianus; assembly: GCF_048773025.1. Lineage (NCBI taxonomy): Eukaryota > Metazoa > Chordata > Mammalia > Artiodactyla > Camelidae > Camelus > Camelus bactrianus. The sequence goes on along the minus strand of NW_027413970.1, from coordinate 2,013,404 downwards.
CGGCAGCCCGTACTGGGAGTGACTCGGGGAAGACTCTCGAAAGGCTCCTAGGAGATCTCGGGTGCTGCAGACAGAAGACGGAACCTCCCCACACTCAGAATTCCGGAACACGGCTGACTGTGTGGGGGAGGTTCGGGGCCGCCCTTCACGAGGATTCCTGGTGTCACAGGTGTTCCCTCGCAAGGGGAAATCCGCTAATTACCTCCCCTGTCCATGGGGAGGCACTAGATGCTACCTGCGTTTCCAGCCCAACCCCCGCTTTTCCCCGGCTGTCCGCAGTGAGAGGGACTCGGGGAAGACTCTCGAAGGGCTCCTAGGAGATCCCGGGTGCTGCAGACAGAAGACGGAACCTCCCCACACTCAGAATTCCGGAACACGGCTGACTGTGTGGGCGAGTTTCGGGGCCGCCCTCCACGCAGCTGCCTGGTGTCACAGGTTTTCCCTGGCAGGCGGAAATCCGTTAATTACCTCCCCTGTCCAGAGGGAGGCACTAGATGCTACCTGCGTTTCCAGCCCAACCCCCGCCTTTCCCCGGCAGCCCGCACTGGGATGGACTCGGGGAAGAATCTCGAAGGGCTCCTAGGAGATCTCGGGTGCTGCAGACAGAAGACGGAACCTCCCCACACTCAGAATTCCGGAACACGGCTGACTGTGTGGGGGAGGTTCGGGGCCGCCCTCCACGCAGCTTCCTGGTGTCACAGGTGTTCCCTCGCAAGGGGAACTCCGCTACTTACCTCCCCTGTCCATGTGGAGGCACTAGATGCTACCTGCGTTTCCAGCCCAACCCCCGCTTTTCCCCGGCTGCCCGCAGTGAGAGGGACTCGGTGAAGACTCTCGAAGGGCTCCTAGGAGATCCCGGGTGCTGCAGACAGAAGACGGAACCTCCCCACACTCAAAATTCCGGAACACGGCTGACTGTGTGGGCGAGTTTCGGGGCCGACCTCCACGCAGCTGCCTGGTGTCACAGGTGTTCCCTGGCAGGCGAAAATCCGTTAATTACCTCCCCAGTCCAGAGGGAGGCACTAGATGCTACCTGCGTTTCCAGCCCAACCCCCGCCTTTCCGCGGCAGCCCGCACTGGGAGGGACTCGGAGAAGAATCTCGAAGGGCTCCTAGGAGATCTCGGGTGCTGCAGACAGAAGACGGAACCTCCCCACACTCAGAATTCCGGAACACGCCTGACTGTGTGGGGGAGGTTCGGGGCCTCCCTCCACGCAGCTTCCTGGTGTCAAAGGTGTTCCCTCGCAAGGGGAAGTCCGCTAATTACCTCCCCTGTCCATGGGGAGCCACTAGATGCTACCTGCGTTTCCAGCCCAACCCCCGCATTTCCCCGGCAGCCCGTACAGGGAGGGACTCGGGGAAGACTCTCGAAGGGCTCCTAGGAGATCTCGGGTGCTGCAGACAGAAGACGGAACCTCCCCACACTCAGAATTCCGGAACACGGCTGACTGTGTGGGGGAGGTTCGGGGCCGCCCTCCACGCAGCTTCCTGGTGTCACAGGTGTTCCCTCGCAAGGGGAAGTCCGCTAATTACCTCCAATGTCCATGGGGAGGCGTAGATGCTACCTGCGTTTCCAGCCCAACCCCCGCATTTCCCCGGCAGCCCGTACTGGGAGGGACTCGGGGAAGACTCTCGAAGGGCTCCTAGGAGATCTCGGGTGCTGCAGACAGAAGACGGAACCTCCCCACACTCAAAATACCGGAACACGGCTGACTGTGTGGGGGAGGTTCGGGGCTGCCCTCCACGCAGCTTCCTGGTGTCACAGGTGTTCCCTCGCAAGGGGAAGTCCGCTAATTACCTCCCCTGTCCATGGGGAGGCACTAGATGCTACCTGCGTTTCCAGCCAAACCCCCGAATTTCCCCGGCAGCCCGTAATGGGAGGGACTCGGGGAAGACTCTCGAAGGGCTCCTAGGAGATCTCGGGTGCTGCAGACAGAAGACGGAACCTCCCCACACTCAGAAATCCGGAACAAGGGTGACTGTTAGGGTGAGGTTTAGGGCCGCCCTACACGCAGGTTCATGGTGTCACAGGTGTTCCCTCGCAAGGGGAAGTCCGATAATTTCCTCCCCTGTCCATGGGGAGGCGAAGATGCTACCTGCGTTTCCAGCACAACCCCCGCCTTTCCCCGGCAGCCCGCACTGGGAGGGACTCGGGGAAGACTCTCGAAGGGCTCCTAGGAGATCTCGGGTGCTGCAGACAGAAGACGGAACCTCCCCACACTCAGAATTCCGGAACACGGCTGACTGTGTGGGGGAGGTTCGGGGCCGCACTCCACGCAGCTTCCTGGTGTCACAGGTGTTCCCTCGCAAGGGGAAGTCCGCTACTTACCTCCCCTGTCCATGGGGAGGCACTAGATGCTACCTGCGTTTCCAGCCCAACCCCCGCATTTCCCCGGCAGCCCGTACTGGGAGGGACTCGGGGAAGACTCTCGAAGGGCTCCTAGGAGATCTCGGGTGCTGCAGACAGAAGACGGAACCTCCCCACACTCAGAATTCCGGAAAAAGTGTGACTGTGTGGATGAGGTTTAGGGCCGCCCTCCACGCAGCTTCCTGGTGTCACAGGTGTTCCCTCGCAAGGGGAAGTCCGCTAATTACCTCCCCTGTCCATGGGGAGGCGTAGATGCTACCTGCGTTTCCAGCCCAACCCCCGCCTTTCCCCGGCAGCCCGCACTGGGAGGGACTCGGGGAAGACTCTCGAAGGGCTCCTAGGAGATCCCGGGTGCTGCAGACAGAAGACGGAACCTCCCCACACTCAGAATTCCGGAACACGGCTGACTGTGTGGGGGAGGTTCGGGGCGGCCTTCCACGCAGCTTCCTGGTGTCACAGGTGTTCCCTCGCAAGGGGAAGTCCGCTAATTACCTCCCCTGTCCATGGGGAGGCACTAGATGCTACCTGCGTTTCCAGCCTAACCCCCGCATTTCCCCGGCAGCCCGTACTGGGAGGGACTCGGGGAAGACTCTCGAAGGGCTCCTAGGAGATCTCCGGTGCTGCAGACAGAAGACAGAACCTCCCCACACTCAGAATTCCGGAACACTGCTGACTGTGTGGGGGAGGTTCGGGGCCGCCCTCCACGCAGCTTCCTGGTGTCACAGGTGTTCCCTCGCAAGGGGAAGTCCGCTAATTACCTCCCCTGTCCATGGGGAGGCACTAGATGCTACCTGCGTTTCCAGCCCAACCCCCGCATTTCCCCGGCAGCCCGTACTGGTAGGGACTCGGGGAAGACTCTCGAAGGGCTCCTAGAAGATCTCGGGTGCTGCAGACAGAAGACGGAACCTCCCCACACTCAGAATTCCGGAACAAGTGTGACTGTGTGGGTGAGGATCAGGGCCGCCCTCCACGCAGCTTCCTGGTGTCACAGGTGTTCCCTCGCAAGGGGAAGTCCGCTAATTACCTCCCCTGTCCATGGGGAGGCATAGATGCTACCTGCGTTTCCAGCCCAACCCCCGCCTTTCCCCGGCAGCCCGCACTAGGAGGGACTCGGGGAAGACTCTCGAAGGGCTCCTAGGATATCCCGGGTGATGCAGACAGAAGACGGAACCTCCCCACACTCAGAATTCCGGAACAAGGGTGACTGTTTGGGTGAGGTTTAGGGCCGCCCTCCACGCAGCTTCCTGGTGTCACAGGTGTTCCCTCGCAAGGGGAAGTCCGCTACTTACCTCCCCTGTCCATGGGGAGGCACTAGATGCTACCTGCTTTTCCAGCCCAACCCCGGCATTTCCCCGGCAGCCCGTACTGGGAGGGACTCGGGGAAGACTCTCGAAGGGCTCCTAGGAGATCTCGGGTGCTGCAGACAGAAGACGGAACCTCCCCACACTCAGAATTCCGGAACAAGTGTGACTGTGTGGGGGAGGTTCGGGGCCGCCTTCCACGCAGCTTCCTGGTGTCACAGGTGTTCCCTCGCAAGGGGAAGTCCGCTAATAACCTCCCCTGTCCATGGGGAGGCACTAGATGCTACCTGCGTTTCCAGCCCAACCACCGCATTTCCCCGGCAACCCGTACTGGGAGGGACTCGGGGAAGACTCTCGAAGGGCTCCTAGGAGATCTCGGGTGCTGCAGACAGAAGACGGAACCTCCCCACACTCAAAATACCGGAACACGGCTGACTGTGTGGGGGAGGTTCGGGGCTGCCCTCCACGCAGCTTCCTGGTGTCACAGGTGTTCCCTCGCAAGGGGAAGTCCGCTAATTACCTCCCCTGTCCATGTGGAGGCACTAGATGCTACCTGCGTTTCCAGCCAAACCCCCGAATTTCCCCGGCAGCACGTAATGGGAGGGACTCGGGGAAGACTCTCGAAGGGCTCCTAGGAGATCTCGGGTGCTGCAGACAGAAGACGGAACCTCCCCACACTCAGAAATCCGGAACAAGGGTGACTGTTAGGGTGAGGTTTAGGGCCGCCCTCCACGCAGGTTCCTGGTGTCACAGGTGTTCCCTCGCAAGGGGAAGTCCGATAATTTCCTCCCCTGTCCATGGGGAGGCGAAGATGCTACCTGCGTTTCCAGCACAACCCCCGCCTTTCCCCGGCAGCCCGCACTGGGAGGGACTCGGGGAAGACTCTCGAAGGGCTCCTAGGAGATCTCGGGTGCTGCAGACAGAAGACGGAACCTCCCCACACTCAGAATTCCGGAACACGGCTGACTGTGTGGGGGAGGTTCGGGGCCGCCCTCCACGCAGCTTCCTGGTGTCACAGGTGTTCCCTCGCAAGGGGAAGTCCGCTACTTACCTCCCCTGTCCATGGGGAGGCACTAGATGCTACCTGCGTTTCCAGCCCAACCCCCGCATTTCCCCGGCAGCCCGTACTGGGAGGGACTCGGGGAAGACTCTCGAAGGGCTCCTAGGAGATCTCGGGTGCTGCAGACAGAAGACGGAACCTCCCCACACTCAGAATTCCGGAAAAAGTGTGACTGTGTGGATGAGGTTTAGGGCCGCCCTCCACGCAGCTTCCTGGTGTCACAGGTGTTCCCTCGCAAGGGGAAGTCCGCTAATTACCTCCCCTGTCCATGGGGAGGCGTAGATGCTACCTGCGTTTCCAGCCCAACCCCCGCCTTTCCCCGGCAGCCCGCACTGGGAGGGACTCGGGGAAGACTCTCGAAGGGCTCCTAGGAGATCCCGGGTGCTGCAGACAGAAGACGGAACCTCCCCACACTCAGAATTCCGGAACACGGCTGACTGTGTGGGGGAGGTTCGGGGCGGCCTTCCACGCAGCTTCCTGGTGTCACAGGTGTTCCCTCGCAAGGGGAAGTCCGCTAATTACCTCCCCTGTCCATGGGGAGGCACTAGATGCTACCTGCGTTTCCAGCCTAACCCCCGCATTTCCCCGGCAGCCCGTACTGGGAGGGACTCGGGGAAGACTCTCGAAGGGCTCCTAGGAGATCTCCGGTGCTGCAGACAGAAGACAGAACCTCCCCACACTCAGAATTCCGGAACACTGCTGACTGTGTGGGGGAGGTTCGGGGCCGCCCTCCACGCAGCTTCCTGGTGTCACAGGTGTTCCCTCGCAAGGGGAAGTCCGCTAATTACCTCCCCTGTCCATGGGGAGGCACTAGATGCTACCTGCGTTTCCAGCCCAACCCCCGCATTTCCCCGGCAGCCCGTACTGGTAGGGAATCGGGGAAGACTCTCGAAGGGCTCCTAGAAGATCTCGGGTGCTGCAGACAGAAGACGGAACCTCCCCACACTCAGAATTCCGGAACAAGTGTGACTGTGTGGGTGAGGATCAGGGCCGCCCTCCACGCAGCTTCCTGGTGTCACAGGTGTTCCCTCGCAAGGGGAAGTCCGCTAATTACCTCCCCTGTCCATGGGGAGGCATAGATGCTACCTGCGTTTCCAGCCCAACCCCCGCCTTTCCCCGGCAGCCCGCACTAGGAGGGACTCGGGGAAGACTCTCGAAGGGCTCCTAGGATATCCCGGGTGATGCAGACAGAAGACGGAACCTCCCCACACTCAGAATTCCGGAACAAGGGTGACTGTTTGGGTGAGGTTTAGGGCCGCCCTCCACGCAGCTTCCTGGTGTCACAGGTGTTCCCTCGCAAGGGGAAGTCCGCTACTTACCTCCCCTGTCCATGGGGAGGCACTAGATGCTACCTGCTTTTCCAGCCCAACCCCGGCATTTCCCCGGCAGCCCGTACTGGGAGGGACTCGGGGAAGACTCTCGAAGGGCTCCTAGGAGATCTCGGGTGCTGCAGACAGAAGACGGAACCTCCCCACACTCAGAATTCCGGAACAAGTGTGACTGTGTGGGGGAGGTTCGGGGCCGCCTTCCACGCAGCTTCCTGTTGTCACAGGTGTTCCCTCGCAAGGGGAAGTCCGCTAATAACCTCCCCTGTCCATGGGGAGGCACTAGATGCTACCTGCGTTTCCAGCCCAACCACCGCATTTCCCCGGCAACCCGTACTGGGAGGGACTCGGGGAAGACTCTCGAAGGGCTCCTAGGAGATCTCGGGTGCTGCAGACAGAAGACGGAACCTCCCCACACTCAGAATTCCGGAACACGGCTGACTGTGTGGGTGAGTTTCAGGGCCGCCCTCCACGCAGCTTCCTGGTGTCACAGGTGTTCCCTCGCAAGGGGAAGTCCGCTAATTACCTCCCCTGTCCATGGGGAAGCACTAGATGCTACCTGCGTTTCCAGCCAAACCCCCGCCTTTCCCCGGCAGCCCGTACTGGGAGGGACTCGGGGAAGACTCTCGAAGGGCTCCTAGGAGATCTCAGGTGCTGCAGACAGAAGACGGAACCTCCCCACACTCAGAATTCCGGAACACGGCTGACTGTGTGGGGGAGGTTCGGGGCCGCCCTCCACGCAGCTTCCTGTTGTCACAGGTGTTCCCTCGCAAGGGGAAGTCCGCTAATTACCTCCCCTGTCCATGGGGAGGCACTAGATGCTACCTGCGTTTCCAGTCCAACCCCCGCATTTCCCCGGCAGCCCGCAATGTGTGGGACTCGGGGAAGACTCTCGAAGGGCTCCTAGGAGATCCCGGGTGCTGCAGACAGAAGACGGAACCTCCCCACACTCAGAATTCCGGAACACGGCTGACTGTGTGGGGGAGGTTCGGGGCCGCCCTCCACGCAGTTTCCTGGTGTCACAGGTGTTCCTTCGCAAGGGGAAATCCGCTAATTACCTCCCCAGTCCATGGGGATGCGCTAGATGCTACCTGCGTTTCCAGCCCAACCCCCGCATTTCCCCGGCAGCCCGTACTGGGAGGGACTCGGGGAAGACTCTCGAAGGGCTCCTAGGAGATCTCGGGTGCTGCAGACAGAAGACGGAACCTCCCCACACTCAGAATTCCGGAACAAGTGTGACTGTGTGGGGGAGGTTCAGGGCCGCCCTACACGCAGCTTCCTGGTGTCACAGGTGTTCCCCCGCAAGGGGAAGTCCGCTAATTACCTCCCCTGTCCATGGGGAGGCGTAGATGCTACCTGCGTTTCCAGCCCAACCCCCGCCTTTCCCCGGCAGCCCGCACTGGGAGGGACTCGGGGAAGACTCTCGAAGGGCTCCTTGGAGATCCCGGGTGCTGCAGACAGAAGACGGAACCTCCCCACACTCAGAATTCCGGAACAAGGGTGACTGTGTGGGTGAGGTTTAGGGCCGCCCTCCACGCAGCTTCCTGGTGTCACAGGTCTTCCCTCGCAAGGGGAAATCCGCTAATTACCTCCCCTGTCCATGGGGAGGCACTAGATGCTACCTGCGTTTCCAGCCCAACCCCCGCTTTTCCCTGGTTGCCCGCAGTGAGAGGGACTCGGGGAAGACTCTCGAAGGGCTCCTAGGAGATCCCGGGTGCTGCAGACAGAAGACGGAACCTCCCCACACTCAGAATTCCGGAACACGGCTGACTGTGTGGGCGAGTTTCAGGGCCGCCCTCCACGCAGCTGCCTGGTGTCACAGGTCTTCCCTGGCAGGCGGAAATCCGTTAATTACCTCCCCTGTCCAGAGGGAGGCACTAGATGCTACCTGCGTTTCCAGCCCAACCCCCGCCTTTCCGCGGCAGCCCGCACTGGGAGGGACTCGGGGAAGACTCTCGAAGGGCTCCTAGGAGATCTCGGGTGCTGCAGACAGAAGACGGAACCTCCCCACACTCAGAATTCCGGAACACGTCTGACTTAGTGGGGGAGGTTCGGGGCCGCCCTCCACGCAGCTTCCTGGTGTCACAGGTGTTCCCTCGCAAGGGGAAGTCCGCTACTTACCTCCCCTTTCCATGGGGAGGCACTAGATGCTACCTGCGTTTCCAGCCCAACCCCCGCATTTCCCCGGCAGCCCGTACTGGGAGGGATTCGGGGAAGACTCTCGAAGGGCTCCTAGGAGATCTCGGGTGCTGCAGACAGAAGACGGAACCTCCCCACACTCAGAATTCCGGAACACGGCTGACTGTGTGGGGGAGGTTCAGGGCCGCCCTCCACGCAGCTTCCTGGTGTCACAGGTGTTCCCTCGCAAGGGGAAGTCCGCTAATTACCTCCCCTGTCCATGGGGAGGCACTAGATGCCACCTGCGTTTCCAGCCCAACCCCCGCATTTCCTAGGCAGCCCGTACTGGGAGGGACTCGGGGAAGACACTCGAAGGGCTCCTAGGAGATCTCGGGTGCTGCAGACAGAAGACGGAACCTCCCCACACTCAGAATTCCGGAACACGGCTGACTGTGTGGGGGATGTTCGGGGCCGCCCTCCACGCAGCTTCCTGGTGTCACAGGTGTTCCCTCGCAAGGGGAAGTCCGCTAATTTCCTCCCCAGTCCATGGGGAGGCACTAGATGCTACCTGCGTTTCCAGCCCAACCCCCGCATTTCCCCTGCAGCCTGTACTGGGAGGGACTCGGGGAAGACTCTCGAAGGGCTCCTAGGAGATCTCGGGTGCTGCAGACAGAAGACGGAACCTCCCCACACTCAGAATTGCGGAACAAGTGTGACTGTGTGGGTGAGGATCAGGGCCGCACTGCACGCAGCTTCCTGGTGTCACAGGTGTTCCCTCGCAAGGGGAAGTCCGCTAATTAACTCCCCTGTCCATGGGGAGGCGTAGATGCTACCTGCGTTTCCAGCCCAACCCCCGCCTTTCCGCGGCAGCCCGCTATGGGAAGGACTCGGGGAAGACTCTCGAAGGGCTCCTTGGAGATCCCGGGTGCTGCAGACAGAAGACGGAACCTCCCCACACTCAGAATTCCGGAACAAGGGTGACTGTGTGGGTGAGGTTTTGGGGCCGCCCTCCACGCAGCTTCCTGGTGTCACAGGTCTTCCCTCGCAAGGGGAATTCCGCTACTTACCTCCCCTGTCCATGGGGAGGCACTAGATGCTACCTGCGTTTCCAGCCCAACCCCCGCATTTCCCCGGCAGCCCGTACTGGGAGTGACTCGGGGAAGACTCTCGAAAGGCTCCTAGGAGATCTCGGGTGCTGCAGACAGAAGACGGAACCTCCCCACACTCAGAATTCCGGAACACGGCTGACTGTGTGGGGGAGGTTCGGGGCCGCCCTTCACGAGGATTCCTGGTGTCACAGGTGTTCCCTCGCAAGGGGAAATCCGCTAATTACCTCCCCTGTCCATGGGGAGGCACTAGATGCTACCTGCGTTTCCAGCCCAACCCCCGCTTTTCCCCGGCTGTCCGCAGTGAGAGGGACTCGGGGAAGACTCTCGAAGGGCTCCTAGGAGATCCCGGGTGCTGCAGACAGAAGACGGAACCTCCCCACACTCAAAATTCCGGAACACGGCTGACTGTGTGGGCGAGTTTCGGGGCCGACCTCCACGCAGCTGCCTGGTGTCACAGGTGTTCCCTGGCAGGCGAAAATCCGTTAATTACCTCCCCAGTCCAGAGGGAGGCACTAGATGCTACCTGCGTTTCCAGCCCAACCCCCGCCTTTCCGCGGCAGCCCGCACTGGGAGGGACTCGGGGAAGAATCTCGAAGGGCTCCTAGGAGATCTCGGGTGCTGCAGACAGAAGACGGAACCTCCCCACACTCAGAATTCCGGAACACGCCTGACTGTGTGGGGGAGGTTCGGGGCCGCCCTCCACGCAGCTTCCTGGTGTCAAAGGTGTTCCCTCGCAAGGGGAAGTCCGCTACTTACCTCCCCTGTCCATGGGGAGGCACTAGATGCTACCTGCGTTTCCAGCCCAACCCCCGCATTTCCCCGGCAGCCCGTACAGGGAGGGACTCGGGGAAGACTCTCGAAGGGCTCCTAGGAGATCTCGGGTGCTGCAGACAGAAGACGGAACCTCCCCACACTCAGAATTCCGGAACACGGCTGACTGTGTGGGGGAGGTTCGGGGCCGCCCTCCACGCAGCTTCCTGGTGTCACAGGTGTTCCCTCGCAAGGGGAAGCCCGCTAATTACCTCCCCTGTCCATGGGGAGGCACTAGATGCTACCTGCGTTTCCAGCCCAACCCCCGCATTTCCCCGGCAGCCCGTACTGGGAGGGACTCGGGGAAGACTCTCGAAGGGCTCCTAGGAGATCTCGGGTGCTGCAGACAGAAGACGGAACCTCCCCACACTCAGAATTCCGGAACAAGCGTGACTGTTTGGGTGAGGTTTAGGGCCGCCCTTCACGCAGCTTCCTGGTGTCACAGGTGTTCCCTCGCAAGGGGAAGTCCGCTAATTACCTCCCCTGTCCATGTGGAGGCACTAGATGCTACCTGCGTTTCCAGCCCAACCCCCGCATTTCCCCGGCAGCCCGCACTGGGATGGACTCGGGGAAGAATCTCGAAGGGCTCCTAGGAGATCTCGGGTGCTGCAGACAGAAGACGGAACCTCCCCACACTCAGAATTCCGGAACACGGCTGACTGTGTGGGGGAGGTTCGGGGCCGCCCTCCACGCAGCTTCCTGGTGTCACAGGTGTTCCCTCGCAAGGGGAAGTCCGCTACTTACCTCCCCTGTCCATGGGGAGGCACTAGATGCTACCTGCGTTTCCAGCCCAACCCCCGCTTTTCCCCGGCTGCCCGCAGTGAGAGGGACTCGGGGAAGACTCTCGAAGGGCTCCTAGGAGATCCCGGGTGCTGCAGACAGAAGACGGAACCTCCCCACACTCAAAATTCCGGAACACGGCTGACTGTGTGGGCGAGTTTCGGGGCCGACCTCCACGCAGCTGCCTGGTGTCACAGGTGTTCCCTGGCAGGCGAAAATCCGTTAATTACCTCCCCAGTCCAGAGGGAGGCAATAGATGCTACCTGCGTTTCCAGCCCAACCCCCGCCTTTCCGCGGCAGCCCGCACTGGGAGGGACTCGGGGAAGAATCTCGAACGGCTCCTAGGAGATCTCGGGTGCTGCAGACAGAAGACGGAACCTCCCCACACTCAGAATTCCGGAACACGCCTGACTGTGTGGGGGAGGTTCGGGGCCGCCCTCCACGCAGCTTCCTGGTGTCACAGGTGTTCCCTCGCAAGGGGAAGTCCGCTACTTACCTCCCCTGTCCATGGGGAGACACTAGATGCTACCTGCGTTTCCAGCCCAACCCCCGCATTTCCCCGGCAGCCCGTACAGGGAGGGACTCGGGGAAGACTCTCGAAGGGCTCCTAGGAGATCTCGGGTGCTGCAGACAGAAGACGGAACCTCCCCACACTCAGAATTCCGGAACACGGCTGACTGTGTGGGGGAGGTTCGGGGCCGCCCTCCACGCAGCTTCCTGGTGTCACAGGTGTTCCCTCGCAAGGGGAAGTCCGCTAATTACCTCCCCTGTCCATGGGGAGGCACTAGATGCTACCTGCGTTTCCAGCCCAACCCCCGCATTTCCCCGGCAGCCCGTACTGGGAGGGACTCGGGGAAGACTCTCGAAGGGCTCCTAGGAGATCTCGGGTGCTGCAGACAGAAGACGGAACCTCCCCACACTCAGAATTCCGGAACAAGGATGACTGTGTGGGGGAGGTTCAGGGCCGCCCTCCACGCAGCTTCCTGGTGTCACAGGTGTTCCCTCGCAAGGGGAAGTCCGCTATTTACCTCCCCTGTCCATGGGGAGGCGTAGATGCTACCTGAGTTTCCAGCCCAACCCCCGCCTTTCCCCGGCAGCCCGCACTGTGAGGGACTCGGGGAAGACTCTCGAAGGGCTCCTAGGAGATCTCGGGTGCTGCAGACAGAAGACGGAACCTCCCCACACTCAGAATTCCGGAACACGGCTGACAGTGTTGGGGAGGTTCGGGGCCGCACTCCACGCAGCTGCCTGGTGTCACAGGTGTTCCCTCGCAAGGGAAAGTCCGCTAATTACCTCCCCTGTCCATGGGGAGGCGTAGATGCTACTTGCGTTTCCAGCCAAACCCCCGCATTTCCCCGGCATCCCGCACTGGGAGCGACTCGGGGAAGACTCTCGAAGGGCTCCTAGGAGATCCCGGGTGCTGCAGACAGAAGACGGAACCTTCCCACACTCAGAATTCCGGAACAAGTGTGACTGTTTGGGTGACGTTTAGGGCCGCCCTCCACGCAGCTTCCTGGTGTCACAGGTGTTCCCTCGCAAGGGGAAGTCCGCTACTTACGTCCCCTGTCCATGGGGAGGCACTAGATGCTACCTGCGTTTCCAGCCCAACCCCCGCATTTCCCCGGCAGCCCGTACTGGGAGGGACTCGGGGAAGACACTCGAAGGGCTCCTAGGACATCTCGGGTGCTGCAGACAGAAGACGGAACCTCCCCACACTCAGAATTCCGGAACACGGCTGACTGTGTGGGGGAGGTTCGGGGCCGCCCTCCACGCAGCTTCCTGGTGTCACAGGTGTTCCCTCGCAAGGGGAAGTCCGCTAATTACCTCCCCTGTCCATGGGGAGGCACTAGATGCTACCTGCATTTCCAGCCCAACCCCCACCTTTCCCCGGCAGCCCGTACAGGGAGGGACTCGGGGAAGCCTCTCGAAGGGCTCCTAGGAGATCTCGGGTGCTGCAGACAGAAGACGGAACCTCCCCACACTCAGAATTCCGGAACAAGGGTGACTGTGTTGGTGAGGTTTAGGGCCGCCCTCCACGCAGCTTCCTGGTGTCACAGGTGTTCCCTCGCAAGGGGAAGTCCGCTAATTACCTCCCCTGTCCCTGGGGAGGCGTAGATGCTACCTACGTTTCCAGCCCAACCCCCGCCTTTCCACGGCAGCCCGTACTGGGAGGGACTCGGGGAAGACTCTCGAAGGGCTCCTAGGAGATCCCGGGTGCTGCAGACAGAAGACGGAACCTCCCCACACTCAGAATTCCGGAACAAGGGTGACTGTTTGGGTGAGGTTTAGGGCCGCCCTCCACGCAGCTTCCTGGTGTCACAGGTGTTCCCTCGCAAGGGGAAGTCCGCTACTTACCTCCCCTGTCCATGGGGAGGCACTAGATGCTACCTGCGTTTCCAGCCCAACCCCCGCATTTCCCCGGCAGCCCGTACTGGGAGGGACTCGGGGAAGACTCTCGAAGGGCTCCTAGGAGATCTCGGGTGCTGCAGACAGAAGACGGAACCTCCCCACACTCAGAATCCCGGAACACGGCTGACTGTGTGGGGGAGTTTCGGGGCCGCCCTCCACGCAGTTTCCTGGTGTCACAGGTGTTCCCTCGCAAGGGGAAATCCGCTAATAACCTCCCCTGTCCATGGGGAGGGACTAGATGCTACCTGCGTTTCCAGCCCAACCCCCGCTTTTCCCCGGCTGCCCGCAGTGAGAGGGACTCGGGGAAGACTCTCGAAGGGCTCCTAGGAGATCCCGGGTGCTGCAGACAGAAGACGGAACCTCCCTACACTCAGAATTCCGGAACACGGCTGACAGTGTTGGCGAGGTTCGGGGCCGCCCTCCACGCAGCTGCCTGGTGTCACAGGTGTTCCCTCGCAAGGGAAAGTCCGCTAATTACCTCCCATGTCCATGGGGAGGCGTAGATGCTACCTGCGTTTCCAGCCCAACCCCCGCATTTCCCCGGCATCCCGCACTGGGAGGGACTCGGGGAAGACTCTCGAAGGGCTCCTAGGAGATCTCGGGTGCTGCAGACAGAAGACGGAACCTTCCCACACTCAGAATTCCGGAACAAGGGTGACTGTTTGGGTGACGTTTAGGGCCGCCCTCCACGAAGCTTCCTGGTGTCACAGGTGTTCCCTCGCAAGGGGAAGTCCGCTACTTACGTCCCCTGTCCATGGGGAGGCACTAGATGCTACCTGCGTTTCCAGCCCAACCCCCGCATTTCCCCGGCAGCCTGTACTGGGAGGGACTCGGGGAAGAATCTCGAAGGGCTCCTAGGAGATCTCGGGTGCTGCAGACAGAAGACGGAACCTCCCCACACTCAGAATTCCGGAACAAGGGTGACTGTGTGGGTGAGGTTTAGGGCCGCCCTCCACGCAGCTTCCTGGTGTCACAGGTGTTCCCTCGCAAGGGGAAGTCCGCTAATTACCTCCCCTGTCCATGGGGAGGCACTAGAAGCTACCTGCATTTCCAGCCCAACCCCCACCTTTCCCCGGCAGCCCGTACTGGGAGGGACTCGGGGAAGCCTCTCGAAGGGCTCCTAGGAGATCTCGGGTGCTGCAGACAGAAGACGGAACCTCCCCACACTCAGAATTCCGGAACAAGGGTGACTGTGTGGGTGAGGTTTAGGGCCGCCCTCCACGCAGCTTCCTGGTGTCACAGGTGTTCCCTCGCAAGGGGAAGTCCGCTAATTACCTCCCCTGTCCATGGGGAGGCACTAGATGCTACTTGCATTTCCAGCCCAACCCCCACATTTCCCCGGCAGCCCGTACTGGGAGGGACTCCGGGAAGCCTCTCGAAGGGCTCCTAGGAGATCTCGGGTGCTGCAGACAGAAGACGGAACTTCCCCACACTCAGAATTCCGGAACACGGCTGACTGTGTGGGGGAGGTTCGGGGCCGCCATCCACGCAGCTTCCTGGTGTCACAGGTGTTCCCTCGCAAGGGGAAGTCCGCTAATTACCTCCCCTGTCCATGGGGAGGCAGTAGATGCTACCTGCGTTTCCAGCCCAACCCCCGCATTTGCCCGGCTGCCCGTATTGGGAGGGACTCGGGGAAGACTCTCGAAGGGCTCCTAGGAGATCTCGGGTGCTGCAGACAGAAGACGGAGCCTCCCCACACTCAGAATTCCGGAACAAGGGTGACTGTGTGGGTGAGGTTCAGGGCCGCCCTCCACGCAGCTTCCTAGTGTCACAGGTGTTCCCTCGAAAGGGGAAGTCCGCTAATTACCTCCTCTGTCCAGGGGGAGGCGTAGATTCTACCTGCGTTTCCAGCACAACCCCCGCATTTCCCCGGCAGCCCGTACTGGGAGGGACTCGGGGAAGACTCTCGAAGGGCTCCTAGGAGATCTCGGGTGCTGCAGACAGAAGACGGAACCTCCCCACACTCAGAATTCCGGAACAAGTGTGACTGTGTGGGTGAGGTTCAGGGCCGCCCTCCACGCAGCTTCCTGGTGTCACAGGTGTTCCCTCGCAAGGGGAAGTCCGCTAATTACCTCCCCTGTCCATGGGGAGGCACTAGATGCTACCTGCGTTTCCAGCCCAACCCCCGCATTTCCCCGGCAGCCCGTACTGGGAGGGACTCGGGGAAGACTCTCGAAGGGCTCCTAGGAGATCTCGGGTGCTGCAGACAGAAGACGGAACCTCCCCACACTCAGAATTCCGGAACAAGGGTGACTGTGTGGGTGAGGTTCAGGGCCGCCCTCCACGCAGATTCCTGGTGTCACAGGTGTTCCCTCGCAAGGGGAAGTCCGCTACTTACCTCCCCTGTCCATGTGGAGGCACTAGATTCTACCTGCGTTTCCAGCCCAACCCCCGCATTTCCCCGGCAGCCCGTACTGGGAGGGACTCGGGGAAGACTCTCGAAGGGCTCCTAGGAGATCTCGGGTGCTGCAGACAGAAGACGGTACCTCCCCACACTCAGAATCCCGGAACACGGCTGACTGTGTGGGGGAGGTTCGGGGCCGCCCTCCACGCAGTTGCCTGGTGTCACAGGTGTTCCCTCGCAAGGGGAAATCCGCTAATTACCTCCCCTGTCCATGGGGAGGGACTAGATGCTACCTTCGTTTCCAGCCCAACCCCCGCTTTTCCCCGGCTGCCCGCAGTGAGAGGGACTCGGGGAAGACTCTCGAAGGGCTCCTAGGAGATCCCGGGTGCTGCAGACAGAAGACGGAACCTCCCCACACTCAGAATTCCGGAACACGGCTGACTGTGTGGGGGAGGTTCGGGGCCGCCCTCCACGCAGCTTCCTGGTGTCACAGGTGTTCCCTCGCAAGGGGAAGTCCGCTAGTTACCTCCACTGTCCATGGGGAGGCACTAGATGCTACCTGCGTTTCCAGCCCAACCCCCGCATTTCCCCGGCAGCCCGTACTGTGAGGGACTCGGGGAAGCCTCTCGAAGGGCTCCTAGGAGATCTCGGGTGCTGCAGACAGAAGACGGAACCTCCACACACTCAGAATTCCGGAACACGGCTGACTGTGTGGGGGAGGTTCGGGGCCGCCCTCCACGCAGCTTCCTGGTGTCACAGGTGTTCCCTCGCAAGGGGAATTCCGCTACTTACCTCCCCTGTCCATGGGGAGGCACTAGATGCTACCTGCGTTTCCAGCACAACCCCCGCATTTCCCCGGCAGCCCGTACTGGGAGGGAATCGGGGAAGACTCTCGAAGGGCTCCTAGGAGATCTCGGGTGCTGCAGACAGAAGACGGAACCTCCCCACACTCAGAATTCCGGAACAAGGGTGACTGTGTGGGTGAGGTTCAGGGCCGCCCTCCACGCAGCTTCCTGGTGTCACAGGTGTTCCCTCGCAAGGGGAAGTCCGCTAATTACCTCCTCTGTCCAGGGGTATGCGTAGATTCTACCTGCGTTTCCAGCCCAACCCCCGCATTTCCCCGGCAGCCCGTACTGGGAGGGACTCGGGGAAGACTCTCGAAGGGCTCCTAGGAGATCCCGGGTGCTGCAGACAGAAGACGGAACCTCCCCACACTCAGAATCCCGGAACACGGCTGACTGTGTGGGGGAGGTTCGGGGCCGCCCTCCACGCAGTTTCCTGGTGTCACAGGTGTTCCCTCGCAAGGGGAAATCCGCTAATTACCTCCCCTGTCCATGGGGAGGGACTAGATGCTACCTGCGTTTCCAGCCCAACCCCCGCATTTCCCCGGCTGCCCGCAGTGAGAGGGACTCGGGGAAGACTCTCGAAGGGCTCCTAGGAGATCCCGGGTGCTGCAGACAGAAGACGGAACCTCCCCACACTCAGAATTCCGGAACACGGCTGACAGTGTTGGCGAGGTTCGGGGCCGCCCTCCACGCAGCTGCCTGGTGTCACAGGTGTTCCCTCGCAAGGGAAAGTCCGCTAATTACCTCCCCTGTCCATGGGGAGGCATAGATGCTACCTGCGTTTCCAGCCCAACCCCCGCATTTCCCCGGCATCCCGCACTGGGAGGGACTCGGGGAAGACTCTCGAAGGGCTCCTAGGAGATCCCGGGTGCTGCAGACAGATGACGGAACCTTCCCACACTCAGAATTCCGGAACAAGGGTGACTGTTTGGGTGACGTTTAGGGCCGCCCTCCACGCAACTTCCTGGTGTCACAGGTGTTCCCTCGCAAGGGAAAGTCCGCTAATTACCTCCCCTGTCCATGGGGAGGCATAGATGCTACCTGCGTTTCCAGCCCAACCCCCGCATTTCCCCGGCATCACGCAGTGCGAGGGACTCGGGGAAGACTCTCGAAGGGCTCCTAGGAGATCCCGGGTGCTGCAGACAGAAGACGGAACCTCACCACACTCAGAATTCCGGAACAAGTGTGACTGTGTGGGTGAGGTTTAGGGCCGCACTCCACGCAGCTTCCTGGTGTCACAGGTGTTCCCTCGCAAGGGGAAGTCCGCTACTTACCTCCCCTGTCCATGGGGAGGCACTAGATGCTACCTGCGTTTCCAGCCCAACCCCCGCAATTCCCCGGCAGCCCGTACTGGGAGGGACTCCGGGAAGACTCTCGAAGGGCTCCTAGGAGATCTCGGGTGCTGCAGACAGAAGACGTAACCTCCCCACACTCAGAATTCCGGAACAAGGGTGACTGTGTGGGTGAGGTTCAGGGCCGCCCTCCACGCAGCTTCCTGGTGTCACAGGTGTTCCCTCGCAAGGGGAAGTCCGCTAATTACCTCCCCTGTCCATGGGGAGGCGTAGATGCTACCTGCGTTTCCAGCCCAACCCCCGCCTTTCCCCGGCAGCCCGCACTGGGAGGGACTCGGGGAAGACTCTCGAAGGGCTCCTAGGAGATCTCGGGTGCTGCAGACAGAAGACGGAACCTCCCCACACTCAGAATTCCGGAACACGGCTGACTGTGTGGGGGAGGTTCGGGGCCGCCCTCCACGCAGCTTCCTGGTGTCACAGGTGTTCCCTCGCAAGGGGAAGTCCGCTACTTACCTCCCCTGTCCATGGGGAGGCACTAGATGCTACCTGCGTTTCCAGCACAACCCCCGCATTTCCCCGGCAGCCCGTACTGCGAGGGACTCGGGGAAGACTCTCGAAGGGCTCCTAGGAGATCTCGGGTGCTGCAGACAGAAGACGGAACCTCCCCACACTCAGAATTCCGGAACACGGCTGACTGTGTGGGGGAGGTTCGGGGCCGCCCTCCAACCAGATTCCTGGTGTCACAGGTGTTCCCTCGCAAGGGGAAATCCGCTAATTACCTCCCCTGTCCATGGGGAGGCACTAGATGCTACCTGCGTTTCCAGCCCAACCCCCGCATTTCCCCGGCTGCCCGCAGTGAGAGGGACTCGGGGAAGACTCTCGAAGGGCTCCTAGGAGATCCCGGGTGCTGCAGACAGAAGACGGAACCTCCCCACACTCAGAATTCCGGAACAAGGGTGACTGTGTGGGTGAGGTTTAGGGCCGCCCTCCACGCAGCTTCCTGGTGTCACAGGTGTTCCCTCGCAAGGGGAAGTCCGCTACTTACCTCCCCAGTCTATGGGGAGGCACTAGATGCTACCTGCCTTTCCAGCCCAACCCCCGCATTTCCCCGGCAGCCAGTACTGGGAGGGACTCGGGGAAGACTCTCGAAGGGCTCCTAGGAGATCTCGGGTGCTGCAGACAGAAGACGGAACCTCCCCACACTCAGAATTCCGGAACACGGCTGACTGTGTGGGTGAGGTTCAGGGCCGCCCTCCACGTAGCTTCCTGGTGTCACAGGTGTTCCCTCGCAAGGGGAAGTCCTCTAATTACCTCCCCTGTCCATGGGGAGGCGTAGATGCTACTTGCGTTTCCAGCCCAACCCCCGCTTTTCCCCGGCAGCCCGCACTGGGAGGGACTCGGGGAAGACTCTCGAAGGTCTCCTAGGAGATCTCGGGTGCTGCAGACAGAAGACGGAACCTCCCCACACTCAGAATTCCGGAACATGGTTGACTGTGTGGGGGAGTTTCGGGGCCGCCCTCCACGCAGCTTCCTGGTGTCACAGGTGTTCCCTCGCAAGGGGAAGTCCGCTAATTAACTTCTCTGTCCATGGGGAGGCACTAGATGCTACCTGCGTTTCCAGCCCAACCCCAGCATTTCCCCGGCAGCCCGTACTGGGAGGGACTCGGGGAAGACTCACGAAGGGCTCCTAGGAGATCTCGGGTGCTGCAGACAGAAGACGGAACCTTCCCACACTCAGAATTCCGGAACACGGCTGACTGTGTGGGCGAGGTTCGGGGCCGCCCTCCACGCAGCTGCCTGGTGTCACAGGTGTTCCCTGGCAGGCGGACATCCGCTAATTACCTCCCCTGTCCAGGGGGAGGCACTAGATGCTACCTGCGTTTCCAGCCCAACCGCCGCTTTTCCCCGGCAGCCCGCAGTGTGAGGGACTCGGGGAAGACTCTCGAAGGGCTCCTAGGAGATCCCGGTTGCTGCAGACAGAAGACGGAACCTCCCCACACTCAGAATTCCGGAACACGCCTGACTGTGTGGGGGAGGTTCGGGGCCGCCCTCCACGCAGCTTCCTGGTGTCACAGGTGTTCCCTCGCAAGGGGAAGTCCGCTACTTACCTCCCCTGTCCATGGGGAGGCACTAGATGCTACCTGCGTTTCCAGCCCAACCCCCGCATTTCCCCGGCAGCCCGTACTGGGAGGGACTCGGGGAAGACTCTCGAAGGGCTCCTAGGAGATCTCGGGTGCTGCAGACAGAAGACGGAACCCCCCCTCACTCAGAATTCTTGAACAAGTGTGACTGTGTGGGTGAGATTCAGGGCCGCCCTCCACGCAGCTTCCTGGTGTCACAGGTGTTCCCTCGCAAGGGGAAGTCCGCTAAATACCTCCCCTGTCCAGGGGGAGGCACTAGATGCTACCTGCGTTTCCATCCCAACCCCCGCATTTCCCCGGCATCCCGCACTGGGAGGGACTCGGGGAAGACTCTCGAAAGGCTCCTAGGAGATCTCGGGTGCTGCAGACAGAAGACGGAACCTCCCCACACTCAGAATTCCGGAACACGGCTGACTGTGTGGGGGAGGTTCGGGGCCGCCCTCCACGCAGCTTCCTGGTGTCACAGGTGTTCCCTCGCAAGGGGAATTCCGCTACTTACCTCCCCTGTCCATGGGGAGGCACTAGATGCAACCTGCGTTTCCAGCCCAACCCCCGCCTTTCCCCGGCAGCACGCAGTGCGAGGGACTCGGGGAAGACTCTCGAAGTGCTACTAGGAGATCCCGGGTGCTGCAGACAGAAGACGGAACCTCCGCACACTCAGAATACCGGAACAAGTGTGACTGTGTGGGTGAGGTTTAGGGCCGCCCTCCACGCAGCTTCCTGGTGTCACAGGTGTTCCCTCGCAAGGGGAAGTCCGCTAATTACCTCCTCTGTCCATGGGGAGGCACTAGATGCTACCTGCGTTTCCAGCCCAACCCCCGCATTTCCCCGGCAGCCCGTATTGTGAGGGACTCGGGGAAGACTCTCGAAGGGCTTTTAGGAGATCTCGGGTGCTGCAGACAGAAGACGGAACCTCCCCACACTCAGAATTCCGGAACATGGCTGACTGTGTGGGGGAGGTTCGGGGCAGCCCTCCACGCAGCTTACTCGTGTCACAGGTGTTCCCTCGCAAGGGGAAGTCCGCTAATTAACTTCTCTGTCCATGGGGAGGCACTAGATGCTACCTGCGTTTCCAGCCCAACCCCAGCATTTCCCCGGCAGCCCGTACTGGGAGGGACTCGGGGAAGACTCTCGAAGGGCTCCTAGGAGATCTCGGGTGCTGCAGACAGAAGACGGAACCTTCCCACACTCAGAATTCCGGAACACGCCTGACTGTGTGGGCGAGGTTCGGGGCCGCCCTCCACGCAGCTGCCTGGTGTCACAGGTGTTCCCTGGCAGGCGGACATCCGCTAATTACCTCCCCTGTCCATGGGGAGGCACTAGATGCTACCTGCGTTTCCAGCCCAACCGCCGCTTTTCCCCGGCAGCCCGCAGTGTGAGGGACTCGGGGAAGACTCTCGAAGGGCTCCTAGGAGATCCCGGGTGCTGCAGACAGAAGACGGAACCTCCCCACACTCAGAATTCCGGAACACGCCTGACTGTGTGGGGGAGGTTCGGGGCCGCCCTCCACGCAGCTTCCTGGTGTCACAGGTGTTCCCTCGCAAGGGGAAGTCCGCTACTTACCTCCCCTGTCCATGGGGAGGCACTAGATGCTACCTGCGTTTCCAGCCCAACCCCCGCATTTCCCCGGCAGCCCGTACTGGGAGGGACTCGGGGAAGACTCTCGAAGGGCTCCTAGGAGATCTCGGGTGCTGCAGACAGAAGACGGAACCTCCCCACACTCAGAATTCTTGAACAAGTGTGACTGTGTGGGTGAGATTCAGGGCCGCCCTCCACGCAGCTTCCTGGTGTCACAGGTGTTCCCTCGCAAGGGGAAGTCCGCTAAATACCTCCCCTGTCCAGGGGGAGGCACTAGATGCTACCTGCGTTTCCATCCC
This sequence comes from Camelus bactrianus, assembly GCF_048773025.1. Classification (NCBI taxonomy): domain Eukaryota; kingdom Metazoa; phylum Chordata; class Mammalia; order Artiodactyla; family Camelidae; genus Camelus; species Camelus bactrianus. Next base: position 1,991,626 of record NW_027413970.1, on the reverse strand, counting down.
AACCCCCGCATTTCCCCGGCATCCCGCACTGGGAGGGACTCGGGGAAGACTCTCGAAAGGCTCCTAGGAGATCTCGGGTGCTGCAGACAGAAGACGGAACCTCCCCACACTCAGAATTCCGGAACACGGCTGACTGTGTGGGGGAGGTTCGGGGCCGCCCTCCACGCAGCTTCCTGGTGTCACAGGTGTTCCCTCGCAAGGGGAATTCCGCTACTTACCTCCCCTGTCCATGGGGAGGCACTAGATGCAACCTGCGTTTCCAGCCCAACCCCCGCCTTTCCCCGGCAGCACGCAGTGCGAGGGACTCGGGGAAGACTCTCGAAGGGCTACTAGGAGATCCCGGGTGCTGCAGACAGAAGACGGAACCTCCGCACACTCAGAATACCGGAACAAGTGTGACTGTGTGGGTGAGGTTTAGGGCCGCCCTCCACGCAGCTTCCTGGTGTCACAGGTGTTCCCTCGCAAGGGGAAGTCCGCTAATTACCTCCTCTGTCCATGGGGAGGCACTAGATGCTACCTGCGTTTCCAGCCCAACCCCCGCATTTCCCCGGCAGCCAGTATTGTGAGGGACTGGGGGAAGACTCTCGAAGGGCTTTTAGGAGATCTCGGGTGCTGCAGACAGAAGACGGAACCTCCCCACACTCAGAATTCCGGAACACGGCTGACTGTGTAGGGGAGGTTCGGGGCCGCCCTCCACGCAGCTTCCTGGTGTCACAGGTGTTCCCTCGCAAGGGGAAGTCCGCTAATTACCTCCCCTGTCCATGTGGAGGCACTAGATGCTACCTGCGTTTCCAGCCCAACCCCCGCATTTCCCCGGCAGCCCGTACTGGGAGGGACTCGGGGAAGACTCTCGAAGGGCTACTAGGAGATCCCGGGTGCTGCAGACAGAAGACGGAACCTCCGCACACTCAGAATACCGGAACAAGTGTGACTGTGTGGGTGAGGTTTAGGGCCGCCCTCCACGCAGCTTCCTGGTGTCACAGGTGTTCCCTCGCAAGGGGAAGTCCGCTAATTACCTCCTCTGTCCATGGGGAGGCACTAGATGCTACCTGCGTTTCCAGCCCAACCCCCGCATTTCCCCGGCAGCCCGTATTGTGAGGGACTCGGGGAAGACTCTCGAAGGGCTTTTAGGAGATCTCGGGTTCTGCAGACAGAAGACGGAACCTCCCCACACTCAGAATTCCGGAACACGGCTGACTGTGTAGGGGAGGTTCGGGGCCGCCCTCCACGCAGCATCCTGGTGTCACAGGTGTTCCCTCGCAAGGGGAAGTCCGCTAATTACCTCCCCTGTCCATGGGGAGGCATTAGATGCTACCTGCGTTTCCAGCCCAACCCCCGCATTTCCCCGGCAGCCCGTACTGGGAGGGACTCGGGGAAGACTCTCGAAGGACTCGTAGGAGATCTCGGGTGCTGCAGACAGAAGACGGAACCTTCCCACACTCAGAATTCCGGAACACGGCTGACTGTGTGGGCGAGGTTCGGGGCCGCCCTCCACGCAGCTGCCTGGTGTCACAGGTGTTCCCTGGCAGGCGGAAATCCGCTAATTACCTCCCGTGTCCAGGGGGAGGCACTAGATGCTACCTGCGTTTCCAGCCAAACCCCCGCATTTCCCCGGCAGCCCGTACTGTGAGGGACTCGGGGAAGACTCTCGAAGGGCTCCTAGGAGATCTCGGGTGCTGCAGACAGAAGACGGAACCTCCCCACACTCAGAATTCCGGAACACGGCTGACTGTGTGGGTGAGGTTCAGGGCCGCCCTCCACGCAGCTTCCTGGTGTCACAGGTGTTCCCTCGCAAGGGGAAGTCCGCTAATTACCTCCCCTGTCCATGGGGAGGCGGAGATGCTACCTGCGTTTCCAGCCCAACCCCCGCATTTCCCCGGCAGCCCGCACTGGGAGGGACTCGGGGAAAACTCTCGAAGATCTCCTAGGAGATCTCGGGTGCTGCAGACAGAAGACGGAACCTCCCCACACTCAGAATACCGGAACAAGTGTGACTGTGTGGGTGAGGTTTAGGGCCGCCCTCCACGCAGCTTCCTGGTGTCACAGGTGTTCCCTCGCAAGGGGAAGTCCGCTACTTACCTCCCCTGTCCATGGGGAGGCACTAGATGCTACCTGCGTTTCCAGCCCAACCCCCGCATTTCCCCGGCAGCCCATACTGGGAGGGACTCGGGGAAGTCTCTCGAAGGTCTCCTAGGAGATCTCGTGTGCTGCAGACAGAAGACGGAACCTCCCCACACTCAGAATTCCGGAACACGGCTGACTGTGTGGGTGAGGTTCAGGGCCGCCCTCCACGCAGCTTCCTGGTGTCACAGGTGTTCCCTCGCAAGGGGAAGTCCACTAATTACTTCCCCTGTCCATGGGGAGGCGTAGATGCTACTTGCGTTTCCAGCCCAACCCCCGCCTTTCCCCGGCAGCCCGCACTGGGAGGGACTCGGGGAAGAATCTCGAAGGGCTCCTAGGAGATCTCGGGTGCTGCAGACAGAAGACGGAACCTCCCCACACTCAGAATTCCGGAACACGGCTGACTGTGTGGGGGAGGTTCGGGGCCGCCCTCCACGCAGCTTCCTGGTGTCTCAGGTGTTCCCTCGCAAGGGGAATTCCGCTAATTACCTCCCCCGTCCATGGGGAGGCACTAGATGCTACCTGCGTTTCCAGCCCAACCCCCGCCTTTCCCCGGCAGCCCGTACTGGGAGGGACTCGGGGAAGACTCTCGAAGGGCTCCTAGGAGATCTCGGGTGCTGCAGACAGAAGACGGAACCTCCCCACACTCAGAATTCCGGAACACGGCTCACTGTGTGGGGGAGTTTCAAGGCCGCACTCCACGCAGCTTCCTGGTGTCACAGGTGTTCCCTCGCAAGGGGAAGTCCGCTAATTACCTCCCCTGTCCATGGGGAGGCGTAGATGCTACCTGCGTTTCCAGCCCAACCCCCGCCTTTCCCCGGCACCCCGCAGTGTGAGGGACTCGGGGAAGACTCTCGAAGGGCTCCTAGGAGATCCAGGGTGCTGCAGAACGAAGACGGAACCTCCCCACACTCAGAATTCCGGAACTCGTCTAACTGCGTGGGGGAGGTTCGTTGCCGCCCTCCACGCAGCTTCATGGTGTCACACGGGTTCCCTGGCAGGGGGAAGTCCGCTAATTACCTCCCCCGTCCAGGGGGAGGCACTAGATGCTACCTGCGTTTCCAGCCCAACCCCCGCCTTTCCCCGGCAGCCCGCAGTGCGAGGGACTCGGGGAAGACCCTCGAAGGGCTCCTAGGAGATCCCGGGTGCTGCAGACAGAAGACGGAACCTCCCCACACTCAGAATTCCGGAACACGGCTGACTGTGTGGGGGAGTTTTAACGCCGCCCTCCACGCAGCTTCCTGGTGTCACAGGTTTTCCCTCGCAAGGGGAAGTCCGCTACTTACCTCCCCTGTCCATGGGGAGGCACTAGATGCTACCTGCGTTTCCAGCCCAACCCCCACATTTCCCCGGCAGCCCGTATTGGGAGGGACTCGGGGAAGACTCTCGAAGGGCTCCTAGGAGATCTCGGGTGCTGCAGACAGAAGACGGAACCTCCCCACACTCAGAATTCCGGAACACGGCTGACTGTGTGGGTGAGGTTCAGGGCCGCCCTCCACGCAGCTTCCTGGTGTCACAGGTGTTCCCTTGCAAGGGGAAGTCCGCTAATTACCTCCCCTGTCCATGGGGAGGCGTAGATGCTACCTGCGTTTCCAGCCCAACCCCCGCATTTCCCCGGCAGCCCATACTGGGAGGGACTCGGGGAAGACTATCGAAGGGCTCCTAGGAGATCTCCGGTGCTGCAGACAGAAGACGGAACCTCCTCACACTCAGAATTCCGGAACACGGCTGACTGTGTGTGGGAGTTTCGGGGCCGCCCTCCACGCAGCTTCCTGGTGTCACAGGTGTTCCCTCGCAAGGGGAAGTCCGCTAATTACCTCCCCAGTCCATGGGGAGGCACTAGATGCTACCTGCGTTTCCAGCCCAACCCCCGCTTTTCCCCGGCAGCCCGTACTGGGAGGGACTCGGGGAAGACTCTCGAAGGGCTCCTAGGAGATCTCGGGTGCTGCAGAGAGAAGACGGAACCTCCCCACACTCAGAATTCCGGAACTCGGCTAACTGCGTGGGGGAGGTTCGTTGCCGCCCTCCACGCAGCTTCATGGTGTCACACGGGTTCCCTGGCAGGCGGAAGTTCGCTAATTACCTCCCCTGTCCATGGGGAGGCACTAGATGCTACCTGCGTTTCCAGCCCAACCCCCGCATTTCCCCGGCAGCCCGTATTGGGAGGGACTCGGGGAAGACTCTCGAAGGGCTCCTAGGAGATCTCGGGTGCTGCAGACAGAAGACGGAACCTCCCCACACTCAGAATTCCGGAACACGGCTGACTGTGTGGGTGAGGTTCAGGGCCGCCCTCCACGCAGCTTCCTGGTGTCACAGGTGTTCCCTTGCAAGGGGAAGTCCGCTAATTACCTCCCCTGTCCATGGGGAGGCGTAGATGCTACCTGCGTTTCCAGCCCAACCCCCGCATTTCCCCGGCAGCCCATACTGGGAGGGACTCGGGGAAGACTATCGAAGGGCTCCTAGGAGATCTCCGGTGCTGCAGACAGAAGACGGAACCTCCTCACACTCAGAATTCCGGAACACGGCTGACTGTGTGTGGGAGTTTCGGGGCCGCCCTCCACGCAGCTTCCTGGTGTCACAGGTGTTCCCTCGCAAGGGGAAGTCCGCTAATTACCTCCCCAGTCCATGGGGAGGCACTAGATGCTACCTGCGTTTCCAGCCCAACCCCCGCTTTTCCCCGGCAGCCCGTACTGGGAGGGACTCGGGGAAGACTCTCGAAGGGCTCCTAGGAGATCTCGGGTGCTGCAGAGAGAAGACGGAACCTCCCCACACTCAGAATTCCGGAACTCGGCTAACTGCGTGGGGGAGGTTCGTTGCCGCCCTCCACGCAGCTTCATGGTGTCACACGGGTTCCCTGGCAGGCGGAAGTTCGCTAATTACCTCCCCTGTCCAGGGGGAGGCACTAGATGCTACCTGCGTTTCCAGCCCAACCCCCGCCTTTCCCCGGCAGCCCGCAGTGCGAGGGACTCGGGGAAGACCCTCGAAGGGCTCCTAGGAGATCCCGGGTGCTGCAGACAGAAGACGGAACCTCCCCACACTCAGAATTCCGGAACAAGGGTGACTGTGTGGGTGAGGTTTAACGCCGCCCTCCACGCAGCTTCCTGGTGTCACAGGTGTTCCCTCGCAAGGGGAAGTCCGCTACTTACCTCCCCTGTCCATGCGGAGGCACTAGATGCTACCTGCGTTTCCAGCCCAACCCCCGCATTTCCCCTGCAGCCCGTACTGGGATGGACTCGGGGAAGACTCTCGAAGGGCTCCTAGGAGATCTCGGGTGCTGCAGACAGAAAACGGAACCTCCCCACACTCAGAATTCCGGAACACGGCTGACTGTGTGGGGGATGTTCGGGGCCGCCCTCACACAGCTTCCTGGTGTCACAGGTGTTCCCTCGCAAGGGGAAATCCGCTAATTACCTCCCCTGTCCATGGGGAGGCACTAGATGCTACCTGCGTTTCCAGCCCAACCCCCGCTTTTCCCCGGCTGCCCGCAGTGAGAGGGACTCGGGGAATACTCTCGAAGGGCTCCTACGAGATCCAGGGTGCTGCAGACAGAAGACGGAACCTCCCCACACTCAGAAATCCGGAACACGGGTGACTGTGTGGGGGAGGTTCGGGGCCGCCATCCACGCAGCTTCCTGGTGTCACAGGTTTTCCCTCGCAAGGGGAAGTCCGCTACTTACCTCCCCTGTCCATGGGGAGGCACTAGATGCTACCTGCGTTTCCAGCCCAACCCCCGCATTTCCCCGGCAGCCCGCACTGGGAGGGACTCGGGGAAGAATCTCGAAGGGCTCCTAGGAGATCCCGGGTGCTGCAGACAGAAGACGGAACCTCCCCACACTCAGAATTCCGGAACAAGTGTGACTGTTTGGGTGAGGTTTAGGGCCGCACTCCACGAAGCTTCCTGGTGTCACAGGTGTTCCCTCGCATGGGGAAGTCCCCTACTTACCTCCCCTGTCCATGGGGAGGCACTAGATGCTACCTGCGTTTCCAGCCCAACCCCCGCATTTCCCCGGCAGCCCGTACTGGGAGGGACTCGGGGAAGACTCTCGAAGGGCTCCTAGGAGATCTCGGGTGCTGCAGACAGAAGACGGAACCTCCCCACACTCAGAATTCCGGAACACGGCTGACTGTGTGGGTGAGGTTCAGGGCCGCCCTCCACGCAGCTTCCTGGTGTCAAAGGTGTTCCCTTGCAAGGGGAAGTCCGCTAATTACCTCCCCTGTCCATGGGGAGGCGTAGATGCTACCTGCGTTTCCAGCCCAACCCCCGCATTTCCCCGGCAGCCCGCACTGGGTGGGACTCGGGGAAGACTCTCGAAGGGCTCCTAGGAGATCTCGGGTGCTGCAGACAGAAGACGGAACCTCCCCACACTCAGAATTCCGGAACACGGCTGACTGTGTGGGGGAGGTTCGGGGCCGCCCTCCACGAAGCTTCCTGGTGTCACAGGTTTTCCCTCGCAAGGGGAAGTCCGCTACTTACCTTCCCTGTCCATGGGGAGGCACTAGATGCTACCTGCGTTTCCAGCCCAACCCCCGCATTTCCCCGGCAGCCCGTACTGGGAGGGACTCGGGGAAGACTCTCGAAGGGCTCCTAGGAGATCTCGGGTGCTGCAGACAGAAGACGGAACCTCCCCACACTCAGAATTCCGGAACACGGCTGACTGTGTGTGGGAGGTTCGGGGCCGCCTCCACGCAGCTTCCTGGTGTCACAGGTGTTCCCTCGCAAGGGGAAGTCCGTTAATTACGTCCCCTGTCCATGGGGAGGCACTAGATGCTACCTGCGTTTCCAGCCCAACCCCCGCATTTCCCCGGCAGCCCGTACTGGGAGGGACTCGGGGAAGACTCTCGAAGGGCTCCTAGGAGATCTCGGGTGCTGCAGACAGAAGACGGAACCTCCCCAAAATCAGAATTTGGGAACAAGGGTGACTGAGTGGGTGAGGTTCAGGGCCGCCCTCCACGCAGCTTCCTGGTGTCACAGGTGTTCCCTCGCAAGGGGAAGTCCGCTAATTACCTCCCCTGTCCTTGGGGAGGCGTAGATGCTACCTGCGTTTCCAGCCCAACCCCCGCATTTCCCCGGCTGCCCGCAGTGAGAGGGACTCGGGGAAGACTCTCGAAGGGCTCCTAGGAGATCCCGGGTGCTGTAGACAGAAGACGGAACCTCCCCACACTCAGAATTCCGGAACACGGCTGACTGTGTGGGCGAGGTTCGGGGCCGCCCTCCACACAGCTGACTGGTGTCACAGGTGTTCCCTGTCAGGCGGAAATCCGCTAATTACCTCCCCTGTCCAGGGGGAGGCACTAGATGCTACCTGCGTTTCCAGCCCAACCGCCGCATTTCCCCAGCAGCCCGCAGTGTGAGGGACTCGGGGAAGACTCTCGAAGGGCTCCTAGGAGATACCGGGTGCTGCAGACAGAAGACGGAACCTTCCCACACTCAGAATTCCGGAACACGGCTGACTGCGTGGGGGAGGTTCGGGGCCGCCCTCCACGCAGCTTCATGGTGTCACATGGGTTCCCTGGCAGGGGGAAGTCCGCTAATTACCTCCCCTGTCCAGGGGGAGGCACTAGATGCTACCTGCGTTTCCAGCCCAACCCCCGCCTTTCCCCGGCAGCCCGCAGTGCGAGGGACTCGGGGAAGACCCTCGAAAGCTCCTAGGAGATCCCGGGTTCTGCAGACAGAAGACAGAACCTCCCCACACTCAGAATTCCGGAACAAGGGTGACTGTGTGGGTGAGGTTTAAGGCCGCCCTCCACGCAGCTTCCTGGTGTCACAGGTGTTCCCTCGCTAGGGGAAGTCCGCTACTTACCTCCCCTGTCCATGCGGAGGCACTAGATGCTACCTGCGTTTCCAGCCCAACCCCCGCATTTCCCCGGCAGCCCGTACTGGGAGGGACTCGGGGAAGACTCTCGAAGGGCTCCTAGGAGATCTCGGGTGCTGCAGACAGAAGACGGAACCTCCCCACACTCAGAATTCCGGAACAAGCGTGACTGTGTGGGTGAGGTTCAGGGCCGCCCTCCACGCAGTTTCCTGGTGTCACAGGTGTTCCCTCGCAAGGGGAAGTCCGCTAATTACCTCCCCTGTCCATGGGGAGGCACTAGATGCTACCTGCGTTTCCAGCCCAACCCCCGCATTTCCCCGGCAGCCCGCACTGGGAGGGACTCGGGGAAGACTCTCGAAGGGCTCCTAGGAGATCTCGGGTGCTGCAGACAGAAGACGGAACCTCCCCACACTCAGAATTCCGGAACATGCCTGACTGTGTGGGGGAGTTTCGAGGCCGCCCTCCACGCAGCTTCCTGGTGTCACAGGTGTTCCCTCGCAAGGGGAAGTCCGCTAATTACCTCCCTTGTCCATGGGGAGGCACTAGATGCTACCTGCGTTTCCAGCCCAACCCCCGCATTTCCCCGGTAGCCCGTACTGGGAGGGACTCGGGGAAGACTCTCGAAGGGCTCCTAGGAGATCTCGGGTGCTGCAGACAGAAGACGGAACCTCCCCACACTCAGAATTCCGGAACACGGCTGACTGTGTGGGGGAGGTTCGGGGCCGCCCTCCACGCAGCTTCCTGGTGTCACAGGTGTTCCCTCGCAAGGGGAAGTCCGCTAATTACCTCCCCTGTCCATGGGGAGGCACTAGATGCTACCTGCGTTTCCAGCCCAACCCCAGCCTTTCCCCGGCAGCCCGCACTGGGAAGGACTCGGGGAAGACACTCGAAGGGCTCCTAGGAGATCCCGGGTGCTGCAGAACGAAGACGGAACCTCCCCACACTCAGAATTCCGGAACACGGCTAACTGCGTGGGGGAGGTTCGGGGCCGCCCTCCACGCAGCTTCATGGTGTCACACGGGTTCCCTGGCAGGGGGAAGTCCGCTAATTACCTCCCCTGTCCAGGGGGAGGCACTAGATGCTACCTGCGTTTCCAGCCCAACCCCCGCCTTTCCCCGGCAGCCAGCAGTGCGAGGGACTCGGGGAAGACCCTCGAAGGGCTCCTAGGAGATCCCGGGTGCTGCAGACAGAAGACGGAACCTCCCCACACTCAGAATTCCGGAACAAGGGTGACTGTGTGGGTGAGGTTTAAGGCCGCACTCCACGCAGCTTCCTGGTGTCACAGGTGTTCCCTCGCAAGGGGAAGTCCGCTAATTACCTCCCCTGTCCATGGGGAGGCGTAGATGCTACCTGCGTTTCCAGCCCAACCCCCGCCTTTCCCCGGCAGCCCGCACTGGGAGGGACTCGGGGAAGACTCTCGAAGGGCTCCTAGGAGATCTCGGGTGCTGCAGACAGAAGACGGAACCTCCTCACACTCAGAATTCCGGAACAAGGGTGACTGTTTGGGTGAGTTTTAGGGCCGCCCTCCACGCAGCTTCCTGGTGTCACAGGTGTTCCCTCGCAAGGGGAACTCCGCTACTTACCGCCCCTGTGCATGGGGAGGCACTAGAAGCTACCTGCGTTTCCAGCCCAACCCCCGCATTTCCCCGGCAGCCCGTACTGGGAGGGACTCGGGGAAGACTCTCGAAAGGCTCCTAGGAGACCTCGGGTGCTGCAGACAGAAGACGGAACCTCCCCACACTCAGAATTCCGGAACAAGGGTGACTGTGTGGGTGAGGTTTAAGGCCGCCCTGCACGCAGCTTCCTGGTGTCACAGGTGTTCCCTCGCTAGGGGAAGTCCGCTACTTACCTCCCCTGTCCATGCGGAGGCACTAGATGCTACCTGCGTTTCCAGCCCAACCTCCGCATTTCCCCGGCAGCCCGTACTGGGATGGACTCGGGGAAGACTCTCGAAGGGCTCCTAGGAGATCTCGGTTGCTGCAGACAGAAGACGGAACCTCCCCACACTCAGAATTCCGGAACACGGCTGACTGTGTGGGGGAGGTTCGGGGCCGCCCTCCACGCAGCTTCCTGGTGTCACAGGTGTTCCCTCGCAAGGTGAAGTCCGCTAATTACCTCCCCTGTCCATGGGGAGGCACTAGATGCTACCTGCGTTTCCAGCCCAACCCCCGCATTTCCCCGGCAGCCCGTACTGGGAGGGACTCGGGGAAGACTCTCGAAGGGCTCCTAGGAGATCTCGGGTGCTGCAGACAGAAGACGGAACCTCCCCACACTCAGAATTCCGGAACAAGCGTGACTGTGTGGGTGAGGCTCAGGGCCGCCCTCCACGCAGCTTCCTGGTGTCACAGGTGTTCCCTCGCAAGGGGAAGTCCGCTAATTACCTCCCCTGTCCATGGGGAGGCACTAGATGCTACCTGCGTTTCCAGCCCAACCCCCGCATTTCCCCGGCAGCCTGCACTGGGAGGGACTCGGGGAAGACTCTCGAAGGGCTCCTAGGAGATCTCGGGTGCTGCAGACAGAAGACGGAACCTCCCCACACTCAGAATTCCGGAACATGGCTGACTGTGTGGGGGAGGTTCGGGGCCGCCCTCCACGCAGCTTCCTGGAGTCACAGGTGTTCCCTCGCAAGGGGAAGCCCGCTAATTACCTCCCCTGTCCATGGGGAGGCACTAGATGCTACCTGCGTTTCCAGCCCAACCCCCGCATTTCCCCGGCAGCCCGTACTGGGAGGGACTCGGGGAAGACTCTCGAAGGGCTCCTAGGAGATCTCGGGTGCTGCAGACAGAAGACGGAACCTCCCCACACTCAGAATTCCGGAACACGGCTCACTGTGTGGGGGAGGTTCGGGGCCGCCCTCCACGCAGCTTCCTGGTGTCACAGGTGTTCCCTCGCAAGGGGAAGTCCGCTAATTACCTCCCCTGTCCATGGGGAGGCACTAGATGCTACCTGCGTTTCCAGCACAACCCCCGCCTTTCCCCGGCAGCCCGCACTGGGAAGGACTCGGGGAAGACACTCGAAGGGCTCCTAGGAGTTCCCGGGTGCTGCAGAACGAAGACGGAACCTCCCCACACTCAGAATTCCGGAACACGGCTAACTGCGTGGGGGAGGTTCGGGGCCGCCCTCCACGCAGCTTCATGGTGTCACACGGGTTCCCTGGCAGGGGGAAGTCCGCTAATTACCTCCCCTGTCCAGGGGGAGGCACTAGATGCTACCTGCGTTTCCAGCCCAACCCCCGCCTTTCCCCGGCAGCCAGCAGTGCGAGGGACTCGGGGAAGACCCTCGAAGGGCTCCTAGGAGATCCCGGGTGCTGCAGACAGAAGACGGAACCTCCCCACACTCAGAATTCCGGAACAAGGGTGACTGTGTGGGTGAGGTTTAAGGCCGCCCTCCACGCAGCTTCCTGGTGTCACAGGTGTTCCCTCGCAAGGGGAAGTCCGCTAATTACCTCCCCTGTCCATGGGGAGGCGTAGATGCTACCTGCGTTTCCAGCCCAACCCCCGACTTTCCCAGGCAGCCCGCACTGGGAGGGACTCGGGGAAGACTCTCGAAAGGCTCCTAGGAGATCCCGGGTGCTGCAGACAGAAGACGGAACCTCCCCACACTCAGAATTCCGGAACAAGTGTGACTGTTTTGGTGAGTTTTCGGGCCGCCCTCCACGCAGCTTCCTGGTGTCACAGGTGTTCCCTCGCAAGGGGAAGTCCGCTACTTACCTCCCCTGTGCATGGGGAGGCACTGGAAGCTACCTGCGTTTCCAGCCCAACCCCCGCATTTCCCCGGCAGCTCGTACTGGGAGGGACTCGGGGAAGACTCTCGAAGGGCTCCTAGGAGATCTCGGGTGCTGCAGACAGAAGACGGAACCTCCCCACACTCAGAATTCCGGAACACGGCTGACTGTGTGGGGGAGGTTCGGGGCCGCCCTCCACGGAGCTTCCTGGTGTCACACGTGTTCCCTCGCAAGGGGAAATCCGCTAATTACCTCCCCTGTCCATGGGGAGGCACTAGATGCTACCTGCGTTTCCAGCCCAACCCCCGCATTTCCCCGGCTGCCCGCAGTTTGAGGAACTCGGGGAAGACTCTCGAAAGGCTCCTAGGAGATCCCGGGTGCTGCACACAGAAGACGGAACCTCCCCACACTCAGAATTCCGGAACATGGCTGTCTGTGTGTGCGAGGTTCGGGGCCGCCCTCCACACAGCTGCCTGGTGTCACAGGTGTTCACTGTCAGGCAGAAATCCGCTAATTACCTCCCCTGTCCATGGGGAGGCACTAGATGCTACCTGCGTTTCCAGCCCAACCGCCGCTTTTCCCCGGCAGCCCGCAGTGTGAGGGACTCGGGGAAGACTCTCGAAGGGCTCCTAGGAGATCCCGGGTGCTGCAGACAGAAGACGGATCCTTCCCACACTCAGAATTCCGGAACACGGCTGACTGTGTGGGGGAGGTTCGGGGCCGCCCTCCACGCAGCTTCCTGGTGTCACAGGTTTTCCCTCGCAAGGGGAAGTCCGCTAATTACCTCCCCTGTCCATGGGGAGGCACTAGATACTACCTGCGTTTCCAGCCCAACCCCGCCTTTCCCCGGCAGCCCGCACTGGGAAGGACTCGGGGAAGACACTCGAAGGGCTCCTAGGAGATCCCGGGTGCTGCAGTACGAAGACGGAACCTCCCGACACTCAAAATTCCGGAACACGGCTAACTGCGTGGGGGAGGTTCGGGGCCGCCCTCCACGCAGCTTCATGGTGTCACACGGGTTCCCTGGCATGGGGAAGTCCGCTAATTACCTCCCCTGTCCAGGGGGAGGCACTAGATGCTACCTGCGTTTCCAGCCCAACCCCCGCCTTTCCCCGGCAGCCAGCAGTGCGAGGGACTCGGGGAAGACCCTCGAAGATCTCCTAGGAGATCCCGGGTGCTGCAGACAGAAGACGGAACCTACCCACACTCAGAATTCCGGAACAAGGGTGACTGTGTGTGTGAGGTTTAAGGCCGCCCTCCACGCAGCTTCCTGGTGTCACAGGTGTTCCCTCGCAAGGGGAAGTCCGCTACTTACCTCCCCTGTCCATGCGGAGTCACTAGATGCTACCTGCGTTTCCAGCCCAACCCCCGCATTTCCCCGGCAGCCCGTACTGGGATGGACTCGGGGAAGACTCTCGAAGGGCTCCTAGGAGATCTCGGGTGCTGCAGACAGAAGACGGAACCTCCCCACACTCAGAATTCCGGAACACGGCTGACTGTGTGGGGGAGGTTCGGGGCCGCCCTCCACACAGCTTCCTGGTGTCACAGGTGTTCCCTCGCAAGGGGAAATCCGCTAATTACCTCCCCTGTCCATGGGGAGGCACTAGATGCTACCTGCGTTTCCAGCCCAACCCCCGCTTTTCCCAGGCTGCCCGCAGTGGGAGGGACTCGGGGAAGACTCTCGAAGGGCTCCTAGGAGATCCCGGTTGCTGCAGACAGAAGACGGAACCTCCCCACACTCAGAATTCCGGAACACGGCTGACTGTGTGGGGGAGATCAGGGCCGCCTTCCACGCAGCTTCCAGGTGTCACAGGTGTTCCCTCGCAAGGAGAAGTCCGCTACTTACCTTCCCTGTCCATGGGGAGGCACTAGATGCTACCTGCGTTTCCAGCCCAACCCCCGCATTTCTTCGGCAGCCCGTACTGGGAGGGACTCGGGGAAGACTCTCGAAGGTCTCCTAGGAGATCTCGGGTGCTGCAGACAGAAGACGGAACCTCCCCACACTCAGAATTCCGGAACACGCCTGACTGTGTGTGGGAGGTTCGGGGCCGCTCTCCACGCAGCTTCCTGGTGTCACAGGTGTTCCCTCGCAAGGGGAAGTCCGCTAATTACCTCCCCTGTCCATGGGGAGGCACTAGATGCTACCTGCGTTTCCAGCCCAACCCCCGCATTTCCCCGGCAGCCCGTACTGGGAGGGACTCAGGGAAGACTCTCGAAGGGCTCCTAGGAGATCTCGGGTGCTGCAGACAGAAGACGGAACCTCCCCACACTCAGAATTCCGGAACACGCCTGACTGTGTGTGGGAGGTTCGGGGCCGCCCTCCACGCAGCTTCATGGTGTCACACGGGTTCCCTGGCAGGGGGAAGTCCGCTAATTACCTCCCCTGTCCAGGGGGAGGCACTAGATGCTACCTGCGTTTCCAGCACAACCCCCGCTTTTCCCCGGCAGCCCGCAGTGCGAGGGACTCGGGGAAGACCCTCGAAGGGCTCCTAGGAGATCCCGGGTGCTGCAGACAGAAGACGGAACCTCCCCACACTCAGAATTCCGAAACAAGGGTGACTGTGTGTGTGAGGTTTAAGGCCGCCCTCCACGCAGCTTCCTTGTGTCACAGGTGTTCCCTCGCAAGGGGAAGTCCGCTACATACCTCCCCTGTCCATGCGGAGGCACTAGATGCTACCTGCGTTTCCAGCCCAACCCCCGCATTTCCCCGGCAGCCCGTACTGGGATGGACTCGGGGAAGACTCACGAAGGGCTCCTAGGAGATCCCGGTTGCTGCAGACAGAAGACGGAACCTCCCCACACTCAGAATTCCGGAACACGGCTGACTGTGTGTGGGAGGTTCGGGGCCGCCCTCCACGCAGCTTCCTGGTGTCACAGGTTTTCCCTCGCAAGGGGAATTCCGCTACTTACCTCCCATGTCCATGGAGGGGCACTAGATGCTACCTGCGTTTCCAGCCCAACCCCCGCATTTCCCCGGCAGCCCGCACTGGGAGGGACTCGGGGAAGACTCTCGAAGGGCTCCTAGGAGATCTCGGATGCTGCAGACAGAAGACGGAACCTCCCCACACTCAGAATTCCGGAACACGGCTGACTGTGTGGGGGAGGTTCGGGGCCGCCCTGCACGCAGCTTCCTGGTGTCACAGGTGTTCCCTCGCAAGGGGAAGTCCGCTACTTACCTTCCCTGTCCATGGGGAGGCACTAGATGCTACCTGCGTTTCCAGCCCAACCCCCGCATTTCCCCGGCAGCCCGTACTGGGAGGGACTCGGGGAAGACTCTCGAAGGGCTCCTAGGAGATCTCGGGTGCTGCAGACAGAAGACGGAACCTCCCCACACTCAGAATTCCGGAACACGGCTGACTGTGTTGAGGTTCGGGGCCGCAATCCACGCAGCTTCCTGGTGTCACAGGTGTTCCCTCGCAAGGGGAAGTCCGCTAATTACCTCCCCTGTCCATGGGGAGGCACTAGATGCTACCTGCGTTTCCAGCCCAACCCCCGCATTTCCCCGGCAGCCCGTACTGGGAGGGACTCGGGGAAGACTCTCGAAGGGCTCCTAGGAGATCTCGGGTGCTGCAGACAGAAGACGGAACCTCCCCACACTCAGAATTCCGGAACAAGTGTGACTGTGTGGGTGAGGTTCAGGGCCGCCCTCCACACAGCTTCCTGGTGTCACAGGTGTTCCCTTGCAAGGGGAAGTCCGCTAATTACCTCCCCTGTCCATGGGGAGGCGTAGATCCTACCTGCGTTTCCAGCCCAACCCCCGCATTTCCCCGGCAGCCCGTACTGGGAGGGACTCGGGGAAGACTCTCGAAGGGCTCCTAGGAGATCTCCGGTTCTGCAGACAGAAGACGGAACCTCCCCACACTCAGAATTCCGGAACAAGGGTGACTGTGTGGGTGAGGTTCAGGGCCGCACTCCACGCAGCTTCCTGGTGTCACAGGTGTTCCCTCGCAAGGGGAAGTCCGCTAATTACCTCCCCTGTCCATGGGGAGGCGTAGATGCTACCTGCGTTTCCAGCCCAACCCCCGCCTTTCCCAGGCAGCCCGCACTGGGAGGGACTCGGGGAAGACTCTCGAAGGGCTCCTAGGAGATCCCGGGTGCTGCAGACAGAAGACGGAACCTCCCCACACTCAGAAATCCGGAACAAGGGTGACTGTTTGGGTGAGGTTTAGGGCCGCCCTCCACGAAGCTTCCTGGTGTCACAGGTGTTCCCTCGCAAGGGGAAGTCCGCTACTTACCTCCCCTGTCCATGGGGAGGCACTAGATGCTACCTGCGTTTCCAGCCCAACCCCCGCATTTCCCCGGCAGCCCGTACTGGGAGGGACTCGGGGAAGACTCTCGAAGGGCTCCTAGGAGATCTCGGGTGCTGCAGACAGAAGACGGAACCTCCCCACACTCAGAATTCCGGAACAAGCGTGACTGTGTGGGTGAGGCTCAGGGCCGCCCTCCACGCAGCTTCCTGGTGTCACAGGTGTTCCCTCGCAAGGGGAAGTCCGCTAATTACCTCCCCTGTCCATGGGGAGGCACTAGATGCTACCTGCGTTTCCAGCCCAACCCCCGCATTTCCCCGGCAGCCTGCATTGGGAGGGACTCGGGGAAGACTCTCGAAGGGCTCCTAGGAGATCTCGGGTGCTGCAGACAGAAGACGGAACCTCCCCACACTCAGAATTCCGGAACATGGCTGACTGTGTGGGGGAGGTTCGGGGCCGCCCTCCACGCAGCTTCCTGGAGTCACAGGTGTTCCCTCGCAAGGGGAAGCCCGCTAATTACCTCCCCTGTCCATGGGGAGGCACTAGATGCTACCTGCGTTTCCAGCCCAACCCCCGCATTTCCCCGGCAGCCCGTACTGGGAGGGACTCGGGGAAGACTCTCGAAGGGCTCCTAGGAGATCTCGGGTGCTGCAGACAGAAGACGGAACCTCCCCACACTCAGAATTCCGGAACACGGCTCACTGTGTGGGGGAGGTTCGGGGCCGCCCTCCACGCAGCTTCCTGGTGTCACAGGTGTTCCCTCGCAAGGGGAAGTCCGCTAATTACCTCCCCTGTCCATGGGGAGGCACTAGATGCTACCTGCGTTTCCAGCACAACCCCCGCCTTTCCCCGGCAGCCCGCACTGGGAAGGACTCGGGGAAGACACTCGAAGGGCTCCTAGGAGTTCCCGGGTGCTGCAGAACGAAGACGGAACCTCCCCACACTCAGAATTCCGGAACACGGCTAACTGCGTGGGGGAGGTTCGGGGCCGCCCTCCACGCAGCTTCATGGTGTCACACGGGTTCCCTGGCAGGGGGAAGTCCGCTAATTACCTCCCCTGTCCAGGGGGAGGCACTAGATGCTACCTGCGTTTCCAGCCCAACCCCCGCCTTTCCCCGGCAGCCAGCAGTGCGAGGGACTCGGGGAAGACCCTCGAAGGGCTCCTAGGAGATCCCGGGTGCTGCAGACAGAAGACGGAACCTCCCCACACTCAGAATTCCGGAACAAGGGTGACTGTGTGGGTGAGGTTTAAGGCCGCCCTCCACGCAGCTTCCTGGTGTCACAGGTGTTCCCTCGCAAGGGGAAGTCCGCTAATTACCTCCCCTGTCCATGGGGAGGCGTAGATGCTACCTGCGTTTCCAGCCCAACCCCCGACTTTCCCAGGCAGCCCGCACTGGGAGGGACTCGGGGAAGACTCTCGAAAGGCTCCTAGGAGATCCCGGGTGCTGCAGACAGAAGACGGAACCTCCCCACACTCAGAATTCCGGAACAAGTGTGACTGTTTTGGTGAGTTTTCGGGCCGCCCTCCACGCAGCTTCCTGGTGTCACAGGTGTTCCCTCGCAAGGGGAAGTCCGCTACTTACCTCCCCTGTGCATGGGGAGGCACTGGAAGCTACCTGCGTTTCCAGCCCAACCCCCGCATTTCCCCGGCAGCTCGTACTGGGAGGGACTCGGGGAAGACTCTCGAAGGGCTCCTAGGAGATCTCGGGTGCTGCAGACAGAAGACGGAACCTCCCCACACTCAGAATTCCGGAACACGGCTGACTGTGTGGGGGAGGTTCGGGGCCGCCCTCCACGGAGCTTCCTGGTGTCACACGTGTTCCCTCGCAAGGGGAAATCCGCTAATTACCTCCCCTGTCCATGGGGAGGCACTAGATGCTACCTGCGTTTCCAGCCCAACCCCCGCATTTCCCCGGCTGCCCGCAGTTTGAGGAACTCGGGGAAGACTCTCGAAAGGCTCCTAGGAGATCCCGGGTGCTGCACACAGAAGACGGAACCTCCCCACACTCAGAATTCCGGAACACGGCTGTCTGTGTGTGCGAGGTTCGGGGCCGCCCTCCACACAGCTTCCTGGTGTCACAGGTGTTCCCTCGCAAGGGGAAGTCCGCTAATTACCTCCCCTGTCCATGGGGAGGCACTAGATGCTACCTGCGTTTCCAGCCCAACCCCCGCATTTCCCCGGCAGCCCGTACTGGGAGGGACTCAGGGAAGACTCTCGAAGGGCTCCTAGGAGATCTCGGGTGCTGCAGACAGAAGACGGAACCTCCCCACACTCAGAATTCCGGAACACGCCTGACTGTGTGTGGGAGGTTCGGGGCCGCCCTCCACGCAGCTTCATGGTGTCACACGGGTTCCCTGGCAGGGGGAAGTCCGCTAATTACCTCCCCTGTCCAGGGGGAGGCACTAGATGCTACCTGCGTTTCCAGCCCAACCCCCGCATTTCCCCGGCAGCCCGTAATGGGATGGACTCGGGGAAGTCTCACGAAGGGCTCCTAGGAGATCCCGGTTGCTGCAGACAGAAGACGGAACCTCCCCACACTCAGAATTCCGGAACACGGCTGACTGTGTGTGGGAGGTTCGGGGCCGCCCTCCACGCAGCTTCCTGGTGTCACAGGTTTTCCCTCGCAAGGGGAATTCCGCTACTTACCTCCCATGTCCATGGAGGGGCACTAGATGCTACCTGCGTTTCCAGCCCAACCCCCGCATTTCCCCGGCAGCCCGCACTGGGAGGGACTCGGGGAAGACTCTCGAAGGGCTCCTAGGAGATCTCGGATGCTGCAGACAGAAGACGGAACCTCCCCACACTCAGAATTCCGGAACACGGCTGACTGTGTGGGGGAGGTTCGGGGCCGCCCTGCACGCAGCTTCCTGGTGTCACAGGTGTTCCCTCGCAAGGGGAAGTCCGCTACTTACCTTCCCTGTCCATGGGGAGGCACTAGATGCTACCTGCGTTTCCAGCCCAACCCCCGCATTTCCCCGGCAGCCCGTAATGGGAGGGACTCGGGGAAGACTCTCGAAGGGCTCCTAGGAGATCTCGGGTGCTGCAGACAGAAGACGGAACCTCCCCACACTCAGAATTCCGGAACACGGCTGACTGTGTTGAGGTTCGGGGCCGCAATCCACGCAGCTTCCTGGTGTCACAGGTGTTCCCTCGCAAGGGGAAGTCCGCTAATTACCTCCCCTGTCCATGGGGAGGCACTAGATGCTACCTGCGTTTCCAGCCCAACCCCCGCATTTCCCCGGCAGCCCGTACTGGGAGGGACTCGGGGAAGACTCTCGAAGGGCTCCTAGGAGATCTCGGGTGCTGCAGACAGAAGACGGAACCTCCCCACACTCAGAATTCCGGAACAAGTGTGACTGTGTGGGTGAGGTTCAGGGCCGCCCTCCACGCAGCTTCCTGGTGTCACAGGTGTTCCCTCGGAAGGGGAAGTCCGCTAATTACCTCCCCTGTTCATTGGGAGGCGTAGATGCTACCTGCGTTTCCAGCCCAACCCCCGCCTTTCCCCGGCAGCCCGCACTGGGAGGGACTCGGGGAAGACTCTCGAAGGGCTCCTAGGAGATCCCGGGTGCTGCAGACAGAAGACGGAACCTCCCCACACTCAGAATTCCGGAACACGGCTGACTGTGTGTGGGAGGTTCGGGGCCGCCCTCCACGCAGCTTCATGGTGTCACACGGGTTCCCTGGCAGGGTGAAGTCCGCTAATTACCTCCCCTGTCCAGGGGGAGGCACTAGATGCTACCTGCGTTTCCAGCACAACCCCCGCCTTTCCCCGGCAACCCGCAGTGCGAGGGACTCGGGGAAGACCCTCGAAGGGCTCCTAGGAGATCCCGGGTGCTGCAGACAGAAGACGGAACCTCCCCACACTCAGAATTCCGGAACAAGGGTGACTGTGTGGGTGAGGTTTAAGGCCGCCCTCCACGCAGCTTCCTGGTGTCACAGGTGTTCCCTCGCAAGGGGAAGTCCGCTAATTACCTCCCGTGTCCATGGGGAGGCACTAGATGCTACCTGCGTTTCCAGCCCAACCCCCGCATTTCCCCGGCAGCCCGTACTGGGAGAGACTCGGGGAAGACTCTCGAAGGGCTCCTAGGAGATCTCGGGTGCTGCAGACAGAAGACGGAACCTCCCCACACTCAGAATTCCGGAACAAGTGTGACTGTGTGGGTGAGGTACAGGGCCGCCCTCCACGCAGCTGCCTGGTGTCACAGGTGTTCCCTGGCAGGCGGAAATCCGCTAATTACCTCCCCTGTCCATGGGGAGGCGTTGATGCTACCTGCGTTTCCAGCCCAACCCCCGCCTTTCCCCGGCAGCCCGCACTGGGAGGGACTCGGGGAAGACTCTCGAAGGGCTCCTAGGAGATCCCGGCTGCTGCAGACAGAAGACGGATCCTCCCCACACTCAGAATTCCGGAACAAGGGTGACTGTTTGGGTGAGGTTTAGGGCCGCCCTCCACGCAGCTTCCTGGTGTCACAGGTGTTCCCTCGCAAGGGGAAGTCCGCTACTTTACTCCCCTGTCCATGGGGAGGCACTAGATGCTACCTGCGTTTCCAGCCCAACCCCCGCCTTTCTCCGGCAGCCCGCACTGGGAAGGACTCGGGGAAGAGCCTCGAAGGGCTCCTAGGAGATCCCGGGTGCTGCAGACAGAAGACGGAACCTCCCCACACTCAGAATTCCGGAACACGGCTGACTGTGTGGGCGAGGTTCGGGGCCACCCTCCACGCAGCAGCCTGGTCTCACAGGTGTTCCCTGGCAGGCGGAAATCCGCTAATTACCTCCCCTGTCAAGGGGGAGGCACTGGATGCTACCTGCGTTTCCAGCGCAACCGCCGCTTTTCCCCGGGAGCCCGCAGTGTGAGGGACTCGGGGAAGACTCTCGAAGGGCTCCTAGGAGATCCCGGGTGCTGCAGACAGAAGACGGAACCTCCCCACACTCAGAATTCCGGAACACGGCTGACTGTGTAGGGGAGTTTCGGGGCCGCCCTCCACGCAGCTTCCTGGTGTCACTGGTGTTCCCTCGCAAGGGGAAGTCCGCTAATTACCTCCCCTGTCCATGGGGAGGCACTAGACGCTACCTGCGTTTCCAGCCCAACACCCGCCTTTCCCCGGCAGCCCGCACTGTGAAGGACTCGGGGAAGACACTCGAAGGACTCCTAGGAGATCCCAGGTGCTGCAGAAAGAAGACGGAACCTCCCCACACTCAGAATTCCGGAACACGGCTGACTGTGTGGGGGAGGTTCGGGCCCGCCCTCCACGCAGCTTCCTGGTTTCACACGTGTTCCCTGGCAGGGGGAAGTCCGCTAATTACCTCCCCTGTCCAGGGGGAGGCACTAGATGCTACCTGCGTTTCCAGCCCAACCGCCGCTTTTCCCCGGCAGCCCGCAGTGTGAGGGACTCGGGGAAGACTCTCGAAGGGCTCCTAGGAGATCCCGGGTGCTGCAGACAGAAGACGGAACCTCCCCACACTCAGAATTCCGGAACACGGCTGACTGTGTGGGGGAGGTTCGGGGCCGCCCTCCACGCAGCTTCCTGGTGTCACAGGTGTTCCCTCGCAAGGGGAAGTCCGCTAATTACGTCCCCAGTCCATGGGGAGGCACTACATGCTACCTGCGTTTCCAGCCCAACCCCCGCTTTTCCCCGGCTGCCCGCAGTGAGAGGAACTCGGGGAAGACTCTCGAAGGGCTCCTAGGAGATCCCGGGTGCTGCAGACAGAAGACGGAACCTCCCCACACTCAGAATTCCGGAACACAGCTGACTGTGTGGGCGAGGTTCGGGGCCGCACTCCACGCAGCTGCCTGGTGTCACAGGTGTTCCCTGGCAGGCGGAAATCCGCAAATTACCTCCCCTGTCCAGGGGGAGGCACTAGATGCTACCTGCGTTTCCAGCCCAACCGCCGCTTTTCCCCGGCAGCCCGCAGTGTGAGGGACTCGGGGAAGACTCTCGAAGGGCTCCTAGGAGATCCCGGGTGCTGCAGACAGAAGACGGAACCTCCCCACACTCAGAATTCCGGAACACGGCTGACTGTGTAGGGGAGGTCCGGGGCCGCCCTCCACGCAGCTTCCTGGTGTCACAGGTGTTCCCTCGCAAGGGGAAGTCCGCTAATTACCTCCCCTGTCCATGGGGAGGCACTAGACGCTACCTGCGTTTCCAGCCCAACACCCGCCTTTCCCCGGCAGCCCGCACTGGTAAGGACTCGGGGAAGACACTTGAAGGGCTCCTAGGAGATCCCGGTTGCTGCAGAAAGAAGACGGAACCTCCCCACACTCAGAATTCCGGAACACGGCTGACTGTGTGTGGGAGGTTCGGGCCCGCCCTCCACACAGCTTCCTGGTTTCACACGTGTTCCCTGGCAGGGGGAAGTCCGCTAAATACCTCCCCTGTCCAGGGGGAGGCACTAGATGCTACCTGCGTTTCCAGCCCAACCCTCGCCTTTCCCCGGCAGCCCGCAGTGCGAGGGACTCGGGGAAGACCCTCGAATGGCTCCTAGGAGATCCCGGGTGCTGCAGACAGAAGACGGAACCTCCCTACACTCAGAATTCCGGAACAAGAGTGACTGTGTGGGTGAGGTTTAGGGCCGCCCTCCACGCAGCTTCCTGGTGTCACAGGTTTTCCCTCGCTAGGGGAAGTCCGCTAATTACCTCCCCAGTCCATGGGGAGGCACTAGATGCTACCTGCGTTTCCAGCCCAACCCCCGCATTTCCCCGGCAGCCCGTACTGGGAGGGACTCGGGGAAGACTCTCGAAGGGCTCCTAGGAGATCTCGGGTGCTGCAGACAGAAGACGGAACCTCCCCACACTCAGAATTCCGGAACACGGCTGACTGTGTGGGTGAGGTTCAGGGCCGCCCTCCACGCAGCTTCCTGGTGTCACACGTGTTCCCTCGCAAGGGGAAGTCCGCTAATTACCTCCCCTGTCCATGGGGAGGCGTAGATGCTACCTGCGTTTCCAGCCCAACCCCCGCCTTTCCCCGGCAGCCCGCACTGGGAGGGACTCGGGGAAGACTCTCGGAGGGCTGTAGGAGATCTCGGGTGCTGCAGACAGAAGACGGAACCTCCCCACACTCTGAATTCCGGAACACGGCTGACTGTGTGGGGGAGGTTCGGGGCCGCCCTCCACGCAGCTTCCTGGTGTCACAGGTGTTCCCTCGCAAGGGGAAGTCCGCTACTTACCTCCCCTGTCCATGGGGAGGCACTAGATGCTACCTGCGTTTCCACCCTAACCCCCTCTTTCCCCGGCAGCCCGCACTGGGAGGGACTCGGGGAAGACTCTCGAAGGGCTCCTAGGAGATCTCGGGTGCTGCAGACAGAAGACGGAACCTCCCCACACTCAGAATTCCGGAACAATTGTGACTGTGTGGGTGAGGTTCAGGGCCGCCCTCCACGCAGCTTCCTGGTGTCACAGGTATTCCCTCGCAAGGGGAAGTCCGCTAATTACCTCCCCTGTTCATTGGGAGGCGTAGATGCTACCTGCGTTTCCAGCCCAACCCCCGCCTTTCCCCGGCAGCCCGCAGTGCGAGGGACTCGGGGAAGACCCTCGAAGGGCTCCTAGGAGATCCCGGTTGCTGCAGACAGAAGACGGAACCTCCCCACAGTCAGAATTCCGAAACAAGAGTGACTGTGTGGGTGAGGTTTAAGGCCGCCCTCCACGCAGCTTCCTGGTGTCACAGGTGTTCCCTCGCAAGGGGAAGTCCGCTACATACCTCCCCTGTCCATGCGGCGGCACTAGATGCTACCTGCGTTTCCAGCCCAACCCCCGCATTTCCCCGGCAGCCCGTACTGGGATGGACTCGGGGAAGACTCCCGAAGGGCTCCTAGGAGATCTCGGGTGCTGCAGACAGAAGACGGAATCTCCCCACACTCAGAATTCCGGAACACGGTTGACTGTGTGGGGGAGGTTCGGGGCCGCCCTCCACACAGCTTCCTGGTGTCACAGGTGTTCCCTCGCAAGGGGAAATCCGCTAATTACCTCCCCTGTCCATGGGGAGGCACAAGATGCTACCTGCGTTTCCAGGCCTACCCCCGCCTTTCCCCGGCTGCCCGCAGTGAGAGGGACTCGGGGAAGACTCACGAAGGGCTCCTAGGAGATCCCGGTTGCTGCAGACAGAAGACGGAACCTCCCCACACTCAGAATTCCGGAACACGGCTGACTGTGTGGGGGAGGTTCGGGGCCGCCCTCCACGCAGCTTCCTGGTGTCACAGGTTTTCCCTCGTAAGGGGAATTCCGCTACTTACCTCCCATGTCCATGGGGGGGCACTAGATGCTACCTGCGTTTCCAGCCCAACCCCCGCATTTCCCCGGCAGCCCGTAATGGGAGGGACTCGGGGAAGACTCTCGAAGGGCTCCTAGGAGATCTCGGGTGCTGCAGACAGAAGACGGAACCTCCCCACACTCAGAATTCCGGAACACGGCTGACTGTGTGGTTGAGGTTCAGGGCCGCCCTCCACACAGCTTCCTGGTGTCACAGGTGTTCCCTTGCAAGGGGAAGTCCGCTAATTACCTCCCCTGTCCATGGGGAGGCGTAGATGCTACCTGCGTTTCCAGCCCAACCCCCGCATTTCCCCGGCAGCCCGCACTTGGAGGGACTCGGGGAAGACTCTCGAAGGGCTCCTAGGAGATCCCGGGTGCTGCAGACAGAAGACGGAACCTCCCCACACTCAGAATTCCGGAACACGGCTGACTGTGTAGGGGAGTTTCGGGGCCGCCCTCCACGCAGCTTCCTGGTGTCACTGGTGTTCCCTCGCAAGGGGAAGTCCGCTAATTACCTCCCCTGTCCATGGGGAGGCACTAGACGCTACCTGCGTTTCCAGCCCAACACCCGCCTTTCCCCGGCAGCCCGCACTGTGAAGGACTCGGGGAAGACACTCGAAGGACTCCTAGGAGATCCCAGGTGCTGCAGAAAGAAGACGGAACCTCCCCACACTCAGAATTCCGGAACACGGCTGACTGTGTGGGGGAGGTTCGGGCCCGCCCTCCACGCAGCTTCCTGGTTTCACACGTGTTCCCTGGCAGGGGGAAGTCCGCTAATTACCTCCCCTGTCCAGGGGGAGGCACTAGATGCTACCTGCGTTTCCAGCCCAACCGCCGCTTTTCCCCGGCAGCCCGCAGTGTGAGGGACTCGGGGAAGACTCTCGAAGGGCTCCTAGGAGATCCCGGGTGCTGCAGACAGAAGACGGAACCTCCCCACACTCAGAATTCCGGAACACGGCTGACTGTGTGGGGGAGGTTCGGGGCCGCCCTCCACGCAGCTTCCTGGTGTCACAGGTGTTCCCTCGCAAGGGGAAGTCCGCTAATTACGTCCCCAGTCCATGGGGAGGCACTACATGCTACCTGCGTTTCCAGCCCAACCCCCGCTTTTCCCCGGCTGCCCGCAGTGAGAGGAACTCGGGGAAGACTCTCGAAGGGCTCCTAGGAGATCCCGGGTGCTGCAGACAGAAGACGGAACCTCCCCACACTCAGAATTCCGGAACACAGCTGACTGTGTGGGCGAGGTTCGGGGCCGCACTCCACGCAGCTGCCTGGTGTCACAGGTGTTCCCTGGCAGGCGGAAATCCGCAAATTACCTCCCCTGTCCAGGGGGAGGCACTAGATGCTACCTGCGTTTCCAGCCCATCCGCCGCTTTTCCCCGGCAGCCCGCAGTGTGAGGGACTCGGGGAAGACTCTCGAAGGGCTCCTAGGAGATCCCGGGTGCTGCAGACAGAAGACGGAACCTCCCCACACTCAGAATTCCGGAACACGGCTGACTGTGTAGGGGAGGTCCGGGGCCGCCCTCCACGCAGCTTCCTGGTGTCACAGGTGTTCCCTCGCAAGGGGAAGTCCGCTAATTACCTCCCCTGTCCATGGGGAGGCACTAGACGCTACCTGCGTTTCCAGCCCAACACCCGCCTTTCCCCGGCAGCCCGCACTGGTAAGGACTCGGGGAAGACACTTGAAGGGCTCCTAGGAGATCCCGGTTGCTGCAGAAAGAAGACGGAACCTCCCCACACTCAGAATTCCGGAACACGGCTGACTGTGTGTGGGAGGTTCGGGCCCGCCCTCCACACAGCTTCCTGGTTTCACACGTGTTCCCTGGCAGGGGGAAGTCCGCTAAATTCCTCCCCTGTCCAGGGGGAGGCACTAGATGCTACCTGCGTTTCCAGCCCAACCCTCGCCTTTCCCCGGCAGCCCGCAGTGCGAGGGACTCGGGGAAGACCCTCGAATGGCTCCTAGGAGATCCCGGGTGCTGCAGACAGAAGACGGAACCTCCCTACACTCAGAATTCCGGAACAAGAGTGACTGTGTGGGTGAGGTTTAGGGCCGCCCTCCACGCAGCTTCCTGGTGTCACAGGTTTTCCCTCGCTAGGGGAAGTCCGCTAATTACCTCCCCAGTCCATGGGGAGGCACTAGATGCTACCTGCGTTTCCAGCCCAACCCCCGCATTTCCCCGGCAGCCCGTACTGGGAGGGACTCGGGGAAGACTCTCGAAGGGCTCCTAGGAGATCTCGGGTGCTGCAGACAGAAGACGGAACCTCCCCACACTCAGAATTCCGGAACACGGCTGACTGTGTGGGTGAGGTTCAGGGCCGCCCTCCACGCAGCTTCCTGGTGTCACACGTGTTCCCTCGCAAGGGGAAGTCCGCTAATTACCTCCCCTGTCCATGGGGAGGCGTAGATGCTACCTGCGTTTCCAGCCCAACCCCCGCCTTTCCCCGGCAGCCCGCACTGGGAGGGACTCGGGGAAGACTCTCGGAGGGCTGTAGGAGATCTCGGGTGCTGCAGACAGAAGACGGAACCTCCCCACACTCTGAATTCCGGAACACGGCTGACTGTGTGGGGGAGGTTCGGGGCCGCCCTCCACGCAGCTTCCTGGTGTCACAGGTGTTCCCTCGCAAGGGGAAGTCCGCTACTTACCTCCCCTGTCCATGGGGAGGCACTAGATGCTACCTGCGTTTCCACCCTAACCCCCTCTTTCCCCGGCAGCCCGCACTGGGAGGGACTCGGGGAAGACTCTCGAAGGGCTCCTAGGAGATCTCGGGTGCTGCAGACAGAAGACGGAACCTCCCCACACTCAGAATTCCGGAACAATTGTGACTGTGTGGGTGAGGTTCAGGGCCGCCCTCCACGCAGCTTCCTGGTGTCACAGGTATTCCCTCGCAAGGGGAAGTCCGCTAATTACCTCCCCTGTTCATTGGGAGGCGTAGATGCTACCTGCGTTTCCAGCCCAACCCCCGCCTTTCCCCGGCAGCCCGCAGTGCGAGGGACTCGGGGAAGACCCTCGAAGGGCTCCTAGGAGATCCCGGTTGCTGCAGACAGAAGACGGAACCTCCCCACAGTCAGAATTCCGAAACAAGAGTGACTGTGTGGGTGAGGTTTAAGGCCGCCCTCCACGCAGCTTCCTGGTGTCACAGGTGTTCCCTCGCAAGGGGAAGTCCGCTACATACCTCCCCTGTCCATGCGGAGGCACTAGATGCTACCTGCGTTTCCAGCCCAACCCCCGCATTTCCCCGGCAGCCCGTACTGGGATGGTCTCGGGGAAGACTCTCGAAGGGCTCCTAGGAGATCTCGGGTGCTGCAGACAGAAGACGGAATCTCCCCACACTCAGAATTCCGGAACACGGTTGACTGTGTGGGGGAGGTTCGGGGCCGCCCTCCACACAGCTTCCTGGTGTCACAGGTGTTCCCTCGCAAGGGGAAATCCGCTAATTACCTCCCCTGTCCATGGGGAGGCACAAGATGCTACCTGCGTTTCCAGGCCTACCCCCGCCTTTCCCCGGCTGCCCGCAGTGAGAGGGACTCGGGGAAGACTCACGAAGGGCTCCTAGGAGATCCCGGTTGCTGCAGACAGAAGACGGAACCTCCCCACACTCAGAATTCCGGAACACGGCTGACTGTGTGGGGGAGGTTCGGGGCCGCCCTCCACGCAGCTTCCTGGTGTCACAGGTTTTCCCTCGTAAGGGGAATTCCGCTACTTACCTCCCATGTCCATGGGGGGGCACTAGATGCTACCTGCGTTTCCAGCCCAACCCCCGCATTTCCCCGGCAGCCCGTAATGGGAGGGACTCGGGGAAGACTCTCGAAGGGCTCCTAGGAGATCTCGGGTGCTGCAGACAGAAGACGGAACCTCCCCACACTCAGAATTCCGGAACACGGCTGACTGTGTGGTTGAGGTTCAGGGCCGCCCTCCACACAGCTTCCTGGTGTCACAGGTGTTCCCTTGCAAGGGGAAGTCCGCTAATTACCTCCCCTGTCCATGGGGAGGCGTAGATGCTACCTGCGTTTCCAGCCCAACCCCCGCATTTCCCCGGCAGCCCGCACTGGGAGGGACTCGGGGAAGACTCTCGAAGGGCTCCTAGGAGATCTCGGGTGCTGCAGACAGAAGACGGAACCTCCCCACACTCAGAATTCCGGAACACGTCTGACTGTGTTGAGGTTCGGGGCCGCCCTCCACGCAGCTTCCTGGTGTCACAGGTGTTCCCTCGCAAGGGGAAGTCCGCTAATTACCTCCCCTGTCCATGGGGAGGCACTAGATGCTACCTGCGTTTCCAGCCCAACCCCCGCATTTCCCCGGCAGCCCGTACTGAGAGGGACTCAGGTAAGACTCTCGAAGGGCTCCTAGGAGATCTCGGGTGCTGCAGACAGAAGACGGAACCTCCCCACACTCAGAATTCCGGAACAAGTGTGACTGTGTGGGTGAGGTTCAGGGCCGCCCTCCACGCAGCTTCCTGGTGTCACAGGTGTTCCCTCGCAAGGGGAAGTCCGCTAATTACCTCCCCTGTTCATTGGGAGGCGTAGATGCTACCTGCGTTTCCAGCCCAACCCCCGCCTTTCCCCGGCAGCCCGCACTGGGAGGGACTCGGGGAAGACTCTCGAAGGGCTCCTAGGAGATCCCGGGTGCTGCAGACAGAAGACGGAACCACCCCACACTCAGAATTCCGGAACACGGCTGACTGTGTTTGGGAGGTTCGGGGCCGCCCTGCACGCAGCTTCATGGTGTCACACGGGTTCCCTGGCAGGGGGAAGTCCGCTAATTACCTCCCCTGTCCTGGGGGAGGTACTAGATGCTACCTGCGTTTCCAGCAAAACCCCCGCCTTTCCCCGGCAGCCCGCAGTGCGAGGGACTCGGGGAAGACCCTCGAAGGGCTCCTAGGAGATCCCGGGTGCTGCAGACAGAAGACGGAACCTCCCCACACTCAGAATTCCGGAACAAGGGTGACTGTGTGGGTGAGGTTAAAGGCCGCCCTCCACGCAGCTTCCTGGTGTCACAGGTGTTCCCTCGCAAGGGGAAGTCCGCTAATTACGTCCCCAGTCCATGGGGAGGCACTAAATGCTACCTGCGTTTCCAGCCTAACCCCCGCTTTTCCCCGGCTGCCCGCAGTGAGAGGAACTCGGGGAAGACTCTCGAAGGGCTCCTAGGAGATCCCGGGTGCTGCAGAAAGAAGACGGAACCTCCCCACACTCAGAATTCCGGAACACAGCTGACTGTGTGGGCGAGGTTCGGGGCCGCACTCCACGCAGCTGCCTGGTGTCACAGGTGTTCCCTGGCAGGCGGAAATCCGCAAATTACCTCCCCTGTCCAGGGGGAGGCACTAGATGCTACCTGCGTTTCCAGCCCAACCGCCGCTTTTCCCCGGCAGCCCGCAGTGTGAGGGACTCGGGGAAGACTCTCGAAGGGCTCCTAGGAGATCCCGGGTGCTGCAGACAGAAGACGGAACCTCCCCACACTCAGAATTCCGGAACATGGCTGACTGTGTAGGGGAGGTTCGGGGCCGCCCTCCACGCAGCTTCCTGGTGTCACAGGTGTTCCCTCGCAAGGGGAAGTCCGCTAATTACCTCCCCAGTCCATGGGGAGGCACAAGATTCTACCTGCGTTTCCAGCCCAACCCCCGCATTTCCCCAGCAGCCCGTACCGGGAGGGAATCGGGGAAGACTCTCGAAGGACTCCTAGGAGATCTCGGTTGCTGCAGACAGAAGACGGAACCTCCCCACACTCAGAATTCCGGAACACGGCTGACTGTGTGGGGGAGGTTCGGGGCCGCCCTCCACGCAGCTTCCTGTTTTCACATGTGTTCCCTCGCAAGGGGAAGTCCGCTACTTAAATCCCCTGTCCATGGGGAGGCACTAGATGCTACCTGCGTTTCCAGCCCAACCCCCGCATTTCCCCGGCAGCCCGTACTGGGAGGGACTAGGGGAAGACTCTCGAAGGGCTCCTAGGAGAACTCGGGTGCTGCAGACAGAAGACGGAACCTCCCAACACTCAGAATTCCGGAACACGGCTGACTGTGTGGGTGAGGTTCAGGGCCGCCCTCCACGCAGCTTCCTGGTGTCACACGTGTTCCCTCGCAAGGGGAAGTCCGCTAATTACCTCCCCTGTCCATGGGGAGGCGTAGATGCTACCTGCGTTTCCTGCCCAACCCCCGCCTTTCCCCGGCAGCCCGCACTGGGAGGGACTCGGGGAAGACTCTCGGAGGGCTCTAGGAGATCTCGGGTGCTGCAGACAGAAGACGGAACCTCCCCACACTCTGAATTCCGGAACACGGCTGACTGTGTGGGGGAGGTTCGGGGCCGCCCTCCACGCAGCTTCCTGGTGTCACAGGTGTTCCCTCGCAAGGGGAAGTCCGCTACTTACCTCCCCTGTCCATGGGGAGGCACTAGATGCTACCTGCGTTTCCAGCCTAACCCCCTCTTTCCCCGGCAGCCCGCACTGGGAGGGACTCGGGGAAGACTCTCGAAGGGCTCCTAGGAGATCCCGGGTGCTGCAGACAGAAGACGGAACCTCCCCACACTCAGAATTCCGGAACAAGGGTGACTGTTTGGGTGAGGTTTAGGGCCGCCCTCCACGCAGCTTCCTGGTGTCACAGGTGTTCCCTCGCAAGAGGAAGTCCGCTACTTACCTCCCCTGTCCATGGGGAGGCACTAGATGCTACCTGCGTTTCCAGCCCAAACCCCGCATTTCCCCGGCAGCCCGTACTGGGAGGGACTCGGGGAAGACTCTCGAAGGGCTCCTAGGAGATCTCGGGGGCTGCAGACAGAAGACGGAACCTCCCCACACTCAGAATTCCGGAACACGGCTGACTGTGTGGGTGAGGTTCGGGGCCGCCCTCCACGCAGCTTCCTGGTGTCACAGGTGTTCCCTCGCAAGGGGAAGTCCGCTAATTACCTCCCCTGTCCATGGGGAGGCACTAGATGCTACCTGCGTTTCCAGCCCAACCCCCGCATTTCCCCGGCAGCCCGTACTGGGAGGGACTCGGGGAAGACTCTCGAAGGGCTCCTAGGAGATCTCGGGTGCTGCAGACAGAAGACGGAACCTCCCCACATTCAGAATTCCGGAACAAGGGTGACTGTGTGGGTGAGGTTCAGGGCCGCACTCCATGCAGCTGCCTGGTGTCACAGGTGTTCCCTGGCAGGCGGAAATCCGCTAATTACCTCCCCTGTCCATGGGGAGGCGTTGATGCTACCTGCGTTTCCAGCCCAACCCCCGCCTTTCCCCGGCATCCCGCACTGGGAGGGACTCGGGGAAGACTCTCGAAGGGCTCCTAGGAGAACTCGGGTGCTGCAGACAGAAGACGGAACCTCCCAACACTCAGAATTCCGGAACACGGCTGACTGTGTGGGTGAGGTTCAGGGCCGCCCTCCACGCAGCTTCCTGGTGTCACACGTGTTCCCTCGCAAGGGGAAGTCCGCTAATTACCTCCCCTGTCCATGGGGAGGCGTAGATGCTACCTGCGTTTCCTGCCCAACCCCCGCCTTTCCCCGGCAGCCCGCACTGGGAGGGACTCGGGGAAGAATCTCGGAGGGCTCTAGGAGATCTCGGGTGCTGCAGACAGAAGACGGAACCTCCCCACACTCTGAATTCCGGAACACGGCTGACTGTGTGGGGGAGGTTCGGGGCCGCCCTCCACGCAGCTTCCTGGTGTCACAGGTGTTCCCTCGCAAGGGGAAGTCCGCTACTTACCTCCCCTGTCCATGGGGAGGCACTAGATGCTACCTGCGTTTCCAGCCTAACCCCCTCTTTCCCCGGCAGCCCGCACTGGGAGGGACTCGGGGAAGACTCTCGAAGGGCTCCTAGGAGATCCCGGGTGCTGCAGACAGAAGACGGAACCTCCCCACACTCAGAATTCCGGAACAAGGGTGACTGTTTGGGTGAGGTTTAGGGCCGCCCTCCACGCAGCTTCCTGGTGTCACAGGTGTTCCCTCGCAAGAGGAAGTCCGCTACTTACCTCCCCTGTCCATGGGGAGGCACTAGATGCTACCTGCGTTTCCAGCCCAAACCCCGCATTTCCCCGGCAGCCCGTACTGGGAGGGACTCGGGGAAGACTCTCGAAGGGCTCCTAGGAGATCTCGGGGGCTGCAGACAGAAGACGGAACCTCCCCACACTCAGAATTCCGGAACACGGCTGACTGTGTGGGTGAGGTTCGGGGCCGCCCTCCACGCAGCTTCCTGGTGTCACAGGTGTTCCCTCGCAAGGGGAAGTCCGCTAATTACCTCCCCTGTCCATGGGGAGGCACTAGATGCTACCTGCGTTTCCAGCCCAACCCCCGCATTTCCCCGGCAGCCCGTACTGGGAGGGACTCGGGGAAGACTCTCGAAGGGCTCCTAGGAGATCTCGGGTGCTGCAGACAGAAGACGGAACCTCCCCACATTCAGAATTCCGGAACAAGGGTGACTGTGTGGGTGAGGTTCAGGGCCGCACTCCATGCAGCTGCCTGGTGTCACAGGTGTTCCCTGGCAGGCGGAAATCCGCTAATTACCTCCCCTGTCCATGGGGAGGCGTTGATGCTACCTGCGTTTCCAGCCCAACCCCCGCCTTTCCCCGGCAGCCCGCACTGGGAGGGACTCGGGGAAGACTCTCGAAGGGCTCCTAGGAGATCCCGGCTGCTGCAGAGAGAAGACGGAACCTCCCCACACTCAGAATTCCGGAACACGGCTGACTGTGTAGGGGAGGTTCGGGGCCGCCCTCCACGCAGCTTCCTGGTGTCACAGGTGTTCCCTCGCAAGGGGAAGTCCGCTAATTACCTCCCCTGTCCATGGGGAGGCACTAGACGCTACCTGCGTTTCCAGCCCAACACCCGCCTTTCCCCGGCAGCCCGCACTGGGAAGGACTCGGGGAAGACCCTCGAAGGGCTCCTAGGAGATCCCGGGTGCTGCAGACAGAAGACGGAACCTCCCTACACTCAGAATTCCGGAACAAGGGTGACTGTGTGGGTCAGGTTTAGGGCCGCCCTCCACGCAGCTTCCTGGTGTCACAGGTGTTCCCTCGCTAGGGGAAGTCCGCTACTTACCTCCCCAGTCCATGGGGAGGCACTAGATGCTACCTGCGTTTCCAGCCCAACCCCCGCATTTCCCCGGCAGCCCGTACCGGGAGGGAATCGGGGAAGACTCTCGAAGGACTCCTAGGAGATCTCGGTTGCTGCAGACAGAAGACGGAACCTCCCCACACTCAGAATTCCGGAACACGGCTGACTGTGTGGGGGAGGTTCGGGGCCGCCCTCCACGCAGCTTCCTGGTGTCACATGTGTTCCCTCGCAAGGGGAAGTCCGCTACTTACCTCCCCTGTCCATGGGGAGGCACTAGATGCTACCTGCGTTTCCAGCCCAACCCCCGCATTTCCCCGGCAGCCCGTAATGGGAGGGACTCGGGGAAGACTCTCGAAGGGCTCCTAGGAGATCTCGGGTGCTGCAGACAGAAGACGGAACCTCCCCACACTCAGAATTCCGGAACACGGCTGACTGTGTGGGTGAGGTTCAGGGCCGCCCTCCACGCAGCTGCCTGGTGTCACAGGTGTTCCCTGGCCGGCGGAAATCCGCTAATTACCTCCCCTGTCCATGGGGAGGCGTTGATGCTACCTGCGTTTCCAGCCCAACCCCCGCCTTTCCCCGGCAGCCCGCACTGGGAGGGACTCGGGGAAGACTCTCGAAGGGCTCCTAGGAGATCCCGGCTGCTGCAGACAGAAGACGGAACCTCCCCACACTCAGAATTCCGGAACAAGGGTGACTGTTTGGGTGAGGTTTAGGGCCGCCCTCCACGCAGCTTCCTGGTGTCACAGGTGTTCCCTCGCAAGGGGAAGTCCGCTAATTACCTCCCCTGTCCATGGGGAGGCACTAGATGCTACCTGCGTTTCCAGCCGAACCCCCGCCTTTCCCCGGCAGCCCGCACTGGGAAGGACTCGGGGAAGAGCCTCGAAGGGCTCCTAGGAGATCCCGGGTGCTGCAGACAGAAGACGGATCCTCCCCACACTCAGAATTCCGGAACACGGCTGACTGTGTGGGCGAGGTTCGGGGCCGCCCTCCACGCAGCTGCCTGGTGTCACAGGTGTTCCCTTGCAGGCGGAAATCCGCTAATTTCCTCCCCTGTCCAGGGGGAGGCACTAGATGCTACCTGCGTTTCCAGCCCAACCGCCGCTTTTCCCCGGCAGCCCGCAGTGTGAGGGACTCGGGGAAGACTCTCGAATGGCTCCTAGGAGATCCCGGGTGCTGCAGAGAGAAGACGGAACCTCCCCACACTCAGAATTCCGGAACACGGCTGACTGTGTAGGGGAGGTTCGGGGCCGCCCTCCACGCAGCTTCCTGGTGTCACAGGTGTTCCCTCGCAAGGGGAAGTCCGCTAATTACCTCCCCTGTCCATGGGGAGGCACTAGACGCTACCTGCGTTTCCAGCCCAACACCCGCATTTCCCCGGCAGCCCGCACTGGGAAGGACTCGGGGAAGACACTCGAAGTGCTCCTAGGAGATCCCGGGTGCTGCAGACAGAAGACGGAACCTCCCTACACTCAGAATTCCGGAACAAGGGTGACTGTGTGAGTGAGGTTTAGGGCCGCCCTCCACGCAGCTTCCTGGTGTCACAGGTGTTCCCTCGCTAGGGGAAGTCCGCTACTTACCTCCCCAGTCCATGGGGAGGCACTAGATGCTACCTGCGTTTCCAGCCCAACCCCCGCATTTCCCCGGCAGCCCGTACCGGGAGGGAATCGGGGAAGACTCTCGAAGGACTCCTAGGAGATCTCGGTTGCTGCAGACAGAAGACGGAACCTCCCCACACTCAGAATTCCGGAACACGGCTGACTGTGTGGGGGAGGTTCGGGGCCGCCCTCCACGCAGCTTCCTGGTGTCACATGTGTTCCCTCGCAAGGGGAAGTCCGCTACTTACCTCCCCTGTCCATGGGGAGGCACTAGATGCTACCTGCGTTTCCAGCCCAACCCCCGCATTTCCCTGGCAGCCCGT
Organism: Camelus bactrianus; assembly: GCF_048773025.1. Classification (NCBI taxonomy): domain Eukaryota; kingdom Metazoa; phylum Chordata; class Mammalia; order Artiodactyla; family Camelidae; genus Camelus; species Camelus bactrianus. The sequence continues at coordinate 1,956,535 of NW_027413970.1, read as the reverse complement.
ACTGGGAGGGACTCGGGGAAGAATTTCGAAGGGCTCCTAGGAGATCTCGGGTGCTGCAGACAGAAGACGGAACCTCCCCACACTCAGAATTCCGGAACACGGCTGACTGTGTGGGGGAGGTTCCGGGCCGCCCTCCACGCAGCTTCCTGGTGTCACAGGTGTTCCCTCGCAAGGGGAAGTCCGCTAATTACGTCCCCTGTCCATGGGGAGGCACTAGATGCTACCTGCGTTTCCAGGCCAACCCCCGCTTTTCCCCGGGTTCCCGCAGTGAGAGGAACTCGGGGAAGACTCTCGAAGGGCTCCTAGGAGATCCCGGGTGCTGCAGACAGAAGACGGAACCTCCCCACACTCAGAATTCCGGAACACGACTGACTGTGTGGGCGAGGTTCGGGGCCGCACTCCACGCAGCTGCCTGGTGTCACAGGTGTTCCCTGGCAGGCGGAAATCCGCAAATTACCTCCCCTGTCCAGGGGGAGGCACTAGATGCTACCTGCGTTTCCAGCCCAACCGCCGCTTTTCCCCGGCAGCCCGCAGTGTGAGGGACTCGGGGAAGACTCTCGAAGGGCTCCTAGGAGATCCCGGGTGCTGCAGACAGAAGACGGAACCTCCCCACACTCAGAATTCCGGAACACGGCTGACTGTGTAGGGGAGGTTCGGGGCCGCCCTCCACGCAGCTTCCTGGTGTCACAGGTGTTCCCTCGCAAGGGGAAGTCCGCTAATTACCTCCCCTGTCCATGGGGAGGCACTAGACGCTACCTGCGTTTCCAGCCCAACACCCGCCTTTCCCCGGCAGCCCGCACTGGTAAGGACTCGGGGAAGAAACTTGAAGGGCTCCTAGGAGATCCCGGTTGCTGCAGAAAGAAGACGGAACCTCCCCACACTCAGAATTCCGGAACACGACTGACTGTGTGTGGGAGGTTCGGGCCCGCCCTCCACGCAGCTTCCTGGTTTCACACGTGTTCCCAGGCAGGGGGAAGTCCGCTAATTACCTCCCCTGTCCAGGTGGAGGCACTACATGCTACCTGCGTTTCCAGCCCAAACCCCGCATTTCCCCGGCAGACCGCAGTGCGAGGGACTCGGGGAAGGCCCTCGAAGGGCTCCTAGGAGATACCGGGTGCTGCAGACAGAAGACGGAACCTCCCTACACTCAGAATTCCGGAACAAGGGTGACTGTGTGGGTGAGGTTTAGGGCCGCCCTCCACGCAGCTTCCTGGTGTCACAGGTTTTCCCTCGCTAGAGGAAGTCCGCTACTTACCTCCCCAGTCCATGGGGAGGCACTAGATGCTACCTGCGTTTCCAGCCCAACCCCCGCATTTCCCCAGCAGCCCGTACCGGGAGGGAATCGGGGAAGACTCTCGAAGGACTCCTAGGAGATCTCGGTTGCTGCAGACAGAAGACGGAACCTCCCCACACTCAGAATTCCGGAACACGGCTGACTGTGTGGGGGAGGTTCGGGGCCGCCCTCCACGCAGCTTCCTGTTGTCACATGTGTTCCCTCGCAAGGGGAAGTCCGCTACTTACCTCCCCTGTCCATGGGGAGGCACTAGATGCTACCTGCGTTTCCAGCCCAACCCCCGCATTTCCCCGGCAGCCCGTACTGGGAGGGACTCGGGGAAGACTCTCGAAGGGCTCCTAGGAGATCTCGGGTGCTGCAGACAGAAGACGGAACCTCCCCACACTCAGAATTCCGGAACACGGCTGACTGTGTGGGTGAGGTTCAGGACCGCCCTCCACGCAGCTTCCTGGTGTCACACGTGTTCCCTCGCAAGGGGAAGTCCGCTAATTACCTCCCCTGTCCATGGGGAGGCGTAGATGCTACCTGCGTTTCCAGCCCAACCCCCGCCTTTCCCCGGCAGCCCGCACTGGGAGGGACTCGGGGAAGACTCTCGGAGGGCTCTAGGAGATCTCGGGTGCTGCAGACAGAAGACGGAACCTCCCCACACTCTGAATTCCGGAACACGGCTGACTGTGTGGGGGAGGTTCGGGGCCGCCCTCCACGCAGCTACCTGGTGTCACAGGTGTTCCCTCGCAAGGGGAAGTCCGCTACTTACCTCCCCTGTCCATGGGGAGGCACTAGATGCTACCTGCGTTTCCAGCCTAACCCCCTCTTTCCCCGGCAGCCCGCACTGGGAGGGACTCGGGGAAGACACTCGAAGGGCTCTTAGGAGATCCCGGGTGCTGCAGACAGAAGACGGAACCTCCCCACACTCAGAATTCCGGAACAAGGGTGACTGTTTGGGTGAGGTTTAGGGCCGCCCTCCACGCAGCTTCCTGGTGTCACAGGTGTTCCCTCGCAAGAGGAAGTCCGCTACTTACCTCCCCTGTCCATGGGGAGGCACTAGATGCTACCTGCGTTTCCAGCCCAACCCCCGCATTTCCCCGGCAGCCCGTACTGGGAGGGACTCAGGGAAGACTCTCGAAGGGCTCCTAGGAGATCTCGGGTGCTGCAGACAGAAGACGGAACCTCCCCACACTCAGAATTCCGGAACACGGCTGACTGTGTGGGTGAGGTTCAGGGCCGCACTCCATGCAGCTGCCTGGTGTCACAGGTGTTCCCTGGCAGGCGGAAATCCGCTAATTACCTCCCCTGTCCATGGGGAGGCGTTGATGCTACCTGCGTTTCCAGCCCAACCCCCGCCTTTCCCCGGCAGCCCGCACTGGGAGGGACTCGGGGAAGACTCTCGAAGGGCTCCTAGGAGATCCCGGCTGCTGCAGACAGAAGACGGAACCTCCCCACACTCAGAATTCCGGAACAAGGGTGACTGTTTGGGTGAGGTTTAGGGCCGCCCTCCACGCAGCTTCCTGGTGTCACAGGTGTTCCCTCGCAAGGGGAAGTCCGCTACTTACCTCCCCTGTCCATGGGGAGGCACTAGATGCTACCTGCTTTTCCAGCCCAACCCCCGCCTTTCCCCGGCAGCCCGCACTGGGAAGGACTCGGGGAAGAGCCTCGAAGGGCTCCTAGGAGATCCCGGGTGCTGCAGACAGAAGACGGAACCTCCCCACACTCAGAATTCCGGAACACGGCTGACTGTGTGGGCGAAGTTCGGGGCCGCCCTCCACGCAGCTGCCTGGTGTCACAGGTGTTCCCTGGCAGGCGGAAATCCGCTAATTTCCTCCCCTGTCCAGGGGGAGGCACTAGATGTTACCTGCGTTTCCAGCCCAACCGCCGCTTTTCCCCGGCAGCCCGCAGTGTGAGGGACTCGGGGAAGACTCTCGAAGGGCTCCTAGGAGATCCCGGGTGCTGCAGACAGAAGACGGAACCTCCCCACACTCAGAATTCTGGAACACGGCTGACTGTGTAGGGGAGGTTCGGGGCCGCCCTCCACGCAGCTTCCTGGTGTCACAGGTGTTCCCTCGCAAGGGGAAGTCCGCTAATTTCCTCCCCTGTCCATGGGGAGGCACTAGACGCTACCTGCGTTTCCAGCCCAACACCCGCCTTTCCCCGGCAGCCCGCACTGGGAAGGACTCGGGGAAGACACTCGAAGGGCTCCTAGGAGATCCCGGGTGCTGCAGACAGAAGACGGAACCTCCCTACACTCAGAATTCCGGAAGAAGGGTGACTGTGTGGGTGAGGTTTAGGGCCGCCCTCCACGCAGCTTCCTGGTGTCACAGGTGTTCCCTCGCTAGGGGAAGTCCGCTACTTACCTCCCCAGTCCATGGGGAGGCACTAGATGCTACCTGCGTTTCCAGCACAACCCCCGCATTTCCCCGGCTGCCCGTACCGGGAGGGAATCGGGGAAGACTCTCGAAGGACTCCTAGGAGATCTCGGTTGCTGCAGACAGAAGACGGAACCTCCCCACACTCAGAATTCCGGAACACGGCTGACTGTGTGGGGGAGGTTCGGGGCCGCCCTCCACGCAGCTTCCTGGTGTCACATGTGTTCCCTCGCAAGGGGAAGTCCGCTACTTACCTCCCCTGTCCATGGGGAGGCACTAGATGCTACCTGCGTTTCCAGCCCAACCCCCGCATTTCCCCGGCAGCCCGTACTGGGAGGGACTCGGGGAAGAATCTCGAAGGGCTCCTAGGAGATCTCGGGTGCTGCAGACAGAAGACGGAACCTCCCCACACTCAGAATTCCGGAACACGGCTGACTGTGTGGGTGAGGTTCAGGGCCGCCCTCCACGCAGCTGCCTGGTGTCACAGGTGTTCCCTGGCAGGCGGAAATCCGCTAATTACCTCCCCTGTCCATGGGGAGGCGTTGATGCTACCTGCGTTTCCAGGCCAACCCCCGCCTTTCCCCGGCAGCCCGCACTGGGAGGGACTCGGGGAAGACTCTCGAAGGGCTCCTAGGAGATCCCGGGTGCTGCAGACAGAAGACGGAACCTCCCCACACTCAGAATTCCGGAACAAGGGTGACTGTTTGGGTGACGTTTAGGGCCGCCCTCCACGCAGCTTCCAGGTGTCACAGGTGTTCCCTCGCAAGGGGAAGTCCGCTACTTACCTCCCCTGTCCATGGGGAGGCACTAGATGCTACCTGCGTTTCCAGCACAACCCCCGCCTTTCCCCGGCAGCCCGCACTGGGAAGGACACGGGGAAGAGCCTCGAAGGGCTCCTAGGAGATCCCGGGTGCTGCAGACAGAAGACGGAACCTCCCCACACTCAGAATTCCGGAACACGGCTGACTGTGTGGGCGAGGTTCGGGGCCGCCCTCCACGCAGCTGCCTGGTGTCACAGGTGTTCCCTGGCAGGCGGAAATCCGCTAATTTCCTCCCCTGTCCAGGGGGAGGCACTAGATGCTACCTGCGTTTCCAGCCCAACCGCCGCTTTTCCCCGGCAGCCCGCAGTGTGAGGGACTCGGGGAAGACTCTCGAATGGCTCCTAGGAGATCCCGGGTGCTGCAGACAGAAGACGGAACCTCCCCACACTCAGAATTCCGGAACACGGCTGACTGTGTAGGGGAGGTTCGGGGCCGCCCTCCACGCAGCTTCCTGGTGTCACAGGTGTTCCCTCGCAAGGGGAAGTCCGCTAATTACCTCCCCTGTCCATGGGGAGGCACTAGACGCTACCTGCGTTTCCAGCCCAACACCCGCCTTTCCCCGGCAGCCCGCACTGGGAAGGACTCGGGGAATACACTCGAAGGGCTCCGAGGAGATCCCGGGTGCTGCAGACAGAAGACGGAACCTCCCTACACTCAGAATTCCGGAACAAGGGTGACTGTGTGGGTGAGGTTTAGGGCCGCCCTCCACGCAGCTTCCTGGTGTCACAGGTGTTCCCTCGCTAGGGGAATTCCGCTACTTACCTCCCCAGTCCATGGGGAGGCACTAGATGCTACCTGCGTTTCCAGCCCAACCCCCGCATTTCCCCGGCAGCCCGTACCGGGAGGGAATCGGGGAAGACTCTCGAAGGACTCCTAGGAGATCTCGGTTGCTGCAGACAGAAGACGGAACCTCCCCACACTCAGAATTCCGGAACACGGCTGACTGTGTGGGGGAGGTTCGGGGCCGCCCTCCACGCAGCTTCCTGGTGTCACATGTGTTCCCTCGCAAGGGGAAGTCCGCTACTTACCTCCCCTGTCCATGGGGAGGCACTAGATGCTACCTGCGTTTCCAGCCCAACCCCCGCATTTCCCCGGCAGCCCGTACTGGGAGGGACTCGGGGAAGACTCTCGAAGGGCTCCTAGGAGATCTCGGGTGCTGCAGAAAGAAGACGGAACCTCCCCACACTCAGAATTCCGGAACACGGCTGACTGTGTGGGTGAGGTTCAGGGCCGCCCTCCACGCAGCTTCCTGGTGTCACAGGTGTTCCCTCGCAAGTGGAAGTCCGCTAATTACCTCCCCTGTCCATGGGGAGGCGTAGATGCTACCTGCGTTTCCAGCCCAACCCCCGCCGTTCCCCGGCAGCCCGCACTGGGAGGGACTCGGGGAAGACTCTCGGAGGGCTCTAGGAGATCTCGGGTGCTGCAGACAGAAGACGGAACCTCCCCACACTCTGAATTCCGGAACACGGCTGACTGTGTGGGGGAGGTTCGGGGCCGCCCTCCACGCAGCTTCCTGGTGTCACAGGTGTTCCCTCGCAAGGGGAAGTCCGCTACTTACCTCCCCTGTCCATGGGGAGGCACTAGATGCTACCTGGGTTTCCAGGCCAACCCCCGCATTTCCCCGGCAGCCCGTACTGGGAGGGACTCGGGGAAGACTCTCGAAGGGCTCCTAGGAGATCTCGGGTGCTGCAGACAGATGACGGAACCTCCCGACTCTCAGAATTCCGGAAAAAGTGTGACTGTGTGGGTGAGGTTTAGGGCCGCCCTCCACGCAGCTTCCTGGTGTCACAGGTGTTCCCTCGCAAGAGGAAGTCCGCTACTTACCTCCCCTGTCCATGGGGAGGCACTAGATGCTACCTGCGTTTCCAGCCCAACCCCCGCATTTCCCCGGCAGCCCGTACTGGCAGGGACTCGGGGAAGACTCTCGAAGGGCTCCTAGGAGATCTCGGGTGCTGCAGACAGAAGACGGAACCTCCCCACACTCAGAATTCCGGAACACGGCTGACTGTGTGGGGGAGGTTCGGGGCCGACCTCCACGCAGCTTCCTGGTGTCACAGGTGTTCCCTCGCAAGGGGAAGTCCGCTAATTACCTCCCCTGTCCATGGGGAGGCACTAGATGCTACCTGCGTTTCCAGCCCAACCACCGCATTTCCCCGGCAGCCCGTACTGGGAGGGACTCGGGGAAGACTCGAAGGGCTCCTAGGAGATCTCGGGTGCTGCAGACAGAAGACGGAACCTCCCCACACTCAGAATTCCGGAACACGGCTGACTGTGTGGGGGAGGTTCGGGGCCGACCTCCACGCAGCTTCCTGGTGTCACAGGTGTTCCCTCGCAAGGGGAAGTCCGCTAATTACCTCCCCTGTCCATGGGGAGGCACTAGATTCTACCTGCGTTTCCAGCCCAACCCCCGCATTTCCCCGGCAGCCCGTACTGGGAGGGACTCGGGGAAGACTCTCGAAGGGCTCCTAGGAGATCTCGGGTGCTGCAGACAGAAGACGGAACCTCCCCACACTCAGAATTCCGGAACAAGGGTGACTGTGTGTGTGAGGTTCAGGGCCGCCCTCCACGCAGCTGCCTGGTGTCACAGGTGTTCCCTGGCAGGCGGAAATCCGCTAATTACCTCCCCAGTCCATGGGGAGGCGTTGATGCTACCTGCGTTTCCAGCCCAACCCCCGCCTTTCCCCGGCAGCCCGCACTGGGAGGGACTCGGGGAAGACTCTCGAAGGGCTCCTAGGAGATCCCGGCTGCTGCAGACAGAAGACGGAACCTCCCCACAGTCAGAATTCCGGAACAAGGGTGACTGTTTTGGTGAGGTTTAGGGCCGCCCTCCACGCAGCTTCCTGGTGTCACAGGTGTTCCCTCGCTAGGGGAAGTCCGCTACTTACCTCCCCAGTCCATGGGGAGGCACTAGATGCTACCTGCGTTTCCAGCCCAACCCCCGCATTTCCCCGGCATCCCGTACCGGGAGGGAATCGGGGAAGACTCTCGAAGGGTTCCTAGGAGATCTCGGTTGCTGCAGACAGAAGACGGAACCTCCCCACACTCAGAATTCCGGAACACGGCTGACTGTGTGGGGGAGGTTCGGGGCCGCCCTCCACGCAGCTTCCTGGTGTCACAGGTGTTCCCTCGCAAGGGGAAGTCCGCTAATTACCTCCCCTGTCCATGGGGAGGCACTAGATGCTACCTGCGTTTCCAGGCCAACCCCCGCATTTCCCCGGCAGCCCGTACTGAGAGGGACTCGGGGAAGACTTTCGAAGGGCTCCTAGGAGATCTCGGCTGCTGCAGACAGAAGACGGAACCTCCCGACTCTCAGAATTCCGGAAAAAGAGTGACTGTGTGGGTGAGGTTCAGGGCCGCCCTCCACGCAGCTTCCTGGTGTCACAGGTGTTCCCTCGCAAGGGGAAGTCCGCTAATTACCTCCCCTGTCCATGGGGAGGCGTAGATGCTACCTGCGTTTCCAGCCTAACCCCCTCCTTTCCCCGGCAGCCCGCACTGGGTGGGACTCGGGGAAGACTCTCGAAGGTCTCCTAGGAGATCCCGGGTGCTGCAGACAGAAGACGGAACCTCCCCACACTCAGAATTCCGGAACAAGGGTGACTGTTTGGGTGAGGTTTAGGGCCGCCCTCCACGCAGCTTCCTGGTGTCACAGGTGTTCCCTCGCAAGAGGAAGTCCGCTACTTACCTCCCCTGTCCATGGGGAGGCACTAGATGCTACCTGCGTTTCCAGCCCAACCCCCGCATTTCCCCGGCAGCCCGTACTGTGAGGGACTCGGGGAAGACTTTCGAAGGGCTCCTAGGAGATCTCGGGTGCTGCAGACAGAAGACGGAACCTCCCCACACTCAGAATTCCGGAACACGGCTGACTGTGTGGGGGAGTTTCCGGGCCGCCCTCCACGCAGCTTCCTGGTGTCACAGGTGTTCCCTCGCAAGGGGAAGTCCGCTAATTACGTCCCCTGTCCATGGGGAGGCACTAGATGCTACCTGCGTTTCCAGGCCAACCCCCGCTTTTCCCCGGCTTCCCGCAGTGAGAGGAACTCGGGGAAGACTCTCGAAGGGCTCCTAGGAGATCCCGGGTGCTGCAGACAGAAGACGGAACCTCCCCACACTCAGAATTCCGGAACACGGCTGACTGTGTGGGCGAGGTTCGGGGCCGCACTCCACGCAGCTGCCTGGTGTCACAGGTGTTCCCTGGCAGGCGGAAATCCGCAAATTACCTCCCCTGTCCAGGGGGAGGCAGTAGATGCTACCTGCGTTTCCAGCCCAACCGCCGCTTTTCCCCGGCAGCCCGCAGTGTGAGGGACTCGGGGAAGACTCTCGAAGGGCTCCTAGGAGATCCCGGGTGCTGCAGACAGAAGACGGAACCTCCCCACACTCAGAATTCCGGAACACGGCTGACTGTGTGGGGGAGGTTCGGGGCCGCACTCCACGCAGCTTCCTGGTGTCACAGGTGTTCCCTCGCAAGGGGAAGTCCGCTAATTACGTCCCCAGTCCATGGGGAGGCACTAGATGCTACCTGCGTTTCCAGCCCAACCCCCGCATTTCCCCGGCTGCCCGCAGTGAGAGGAACTCGGGGAAGACTCTCGAAATGCTCCTAGGAGATCCCGGGTGCTGCAGACAGAAGACGGAACCTCCCCACACTCAGAATTCCGGAACACAGCTGAATGTGTGGGCGAGGTTCGGGGCCGCACTCCACGCAGCTGCCTGGTGTCACAGGTGTTCCCTGGCAGGCGGAAATCCGCAAATTACCTCCCCTGTCCAGGGGGAGGCACTAGATGCTACCTGCGTTTCCTGCCCAACCGCCGCTTTTCCCCGGCAGCCCGCAGTGTGAGGGACTCGGGGAAGACTCTCGAAGGGCTCCTAGGAGATCCCGGGTGCTGCAGACAGAAGACGGAACCTCCCCACACTCAGAATTCCGGAACACGGCTGACTGTGTAGGGGAGGTTCGGGGCCGCCCTCCACGCAGCTTCCTGGTGTCACAGGTGTTCCCTCGCAAGGGGAAGTCCGCTAATTACCTCCCCTGTCCATGGGGAGGCACTAGACGCTACCTGCGTTTCCAGCCCAACACCCGCCTTTCCCCGGCAGCCCGCACTGGTAAGGACTCGGGGAAGACACTTGAAGGGCTCCTAGGAGATCCCGGTTGCTGCAGAAAGAAGACGGAACCTCCCCACACTCAGAATTCCGGAACACGGCTGACTGTGTGTGGGAGGTTCGGGCCCGCCCTCCACGCAGCTTCCTGGTTTCACACGTGTTCCCTGGCAGGGGGAAGTCCGCTAATTACCTCCCCTGTCCAGGGGGAGGCACTAGATGCTACCTGCGTTTCCAGCCCAAACCCCGCCTTTCCCCTGCAGCCCGCAGTGCGAGGGACTCGGGGAAGACCCTCGAAGGGCTCCTAGGAGATCCCGGGTGCTGCAGACAGAAGACGGAACCTCCCTACACTCAGAATTCCGGAACAAGGGTGACTGTGTGGGTGAGGTTTAGGGCCGCCCTCCACGCAGCTTCCTGGTGTCACAGGTTTTCCCTCGCTAGAGGAAGTCCGCTACTTACCTCCCCAGTCCATGGGGAGGCACTAGATGCTACCTGCGTTTCCAGCCCAACCCCCGCATTTCCCCAGCAGCCCGTACCGGGAGGGAATCGGGGAAGACTCTCGAAGGACTCCTAGGAGATCTCGGTTGCTGCAGACAGAAGACGGAACCTCCCCACACTCAGAATTCCGGAACACGGCTGACTGTGTGGGGGAGGTTCGGGGCCGCCCTCCACGCAGCTTCCTGTTGTCACATGTTTTCCCTCGCAAGGGGAAGTCCGCTACTTACCTCCCCTGTCCATGGGGAGGCACTAGATGCTACCTGCCTTTCCAGCCCAACACCCGCATTTCCCCGGCAGCCCGTACTGGGAGGGACTCGGGGAAGACTCTCGAAGGGCTCCTAGGAGATCTCGGGTGCTGCAGACAGAAGACGGAACCTCCCCACACTCAGAATTCTGGAACACGGCTGACTGTGTGGGTGAGGTTCAGGGCCGCCCTCCACGCAGCTTCCTGGTGTCACAGGTGTTCCCTCGCAAGGGGAAGTCCGCTAATTACCTCCCCTGTCCATGGGGAGGCGTTGATGCTACCTGCGTTTCCAGCCCAACCCCCGCCTTTCCCCGGCAGCCCGCACTGGGAGGGACTCGGGGAAGACTCTCGGAGGGCTCTAGGAGATCTCGGGTGCTGCAGACAGAAGACGGAACCTCCCCAAACTCTGAATTCCGGAACACGGCTGACTGTGTGGGGGAGGTTCGTGGCCGCCCTCCACGCAGCTACCTGGTGTCACAGGTGTTCCCTCGCAAGGGGAAGTCCGCTACTTACCTCCCCTGTCCATGGGGAGGCACTAGATGCTACCTGCGTTTCCAGCCTAACCCCCTCTTTCCCCGGCAGCCCGCACTGGGAGGGACTCGGGGAAGACTCTCGAAGGGCTCCTAGGAGATCCCGGGTGCTGCAGACAGAAGACGGAACCTCCCCACACTCAGAATTCCGGAACAAGGGTGACTGTTTGGGTGAGGTTTAGGGCCGCCCTCCACGCAGCTTCCTGGTGTCACAGGTGTTCCCTCGCAAGAGGAAGTCCGCTACTTACCTCCCCTGTCCATGGGGAGGCACTAGAAGCTACCTGCGTTTCCAGCCCAACCCCCGCATTTCCCCGGCAGCCCGTACTGGGAGGGACTCGGGGAAGACTCTCGAAGGGCTCCTAGGAGATCTCGGGTGCTGCAGACAGAAGACGGAACCTCCCCACACTCAGAATTCCGGAACACGGCTGACTGTGTGGGTGAGGTTCAGGGCCGCACTCCATGCAGCTGCCTGGTGTCACAGGTGTTCCCTGGCAGGCGGAAATCCGCTAATTACCTCCCCTGTCCATGGGGAGGCGTTGATGCTACCTGCGTTTCCAGCCCAACCCCCGCCTTTCCCCGGCAGCCCGCACTGGGAGGGACTCGGGGAAGACTCTCGAAGGGCTCCTAGGAGATCCCGGCTGCTGCAGACAGAAGACGGAACCTCCCCACACTCAGAATTCCGGAACAAGGGTGACTGTTTGGGTGAGGTTTAGGGCCGCCCTCCACGCAGCTTCCTGGTGTCACAGGTGTTCCCTCGCAAGGGGAAGTCCGCTACTTACCTCCCCTGTCCATGGGGAGGCACTAGATGCTACCTGCGTTTCCAGCCCAACCCCCGCCTTTCCACGGCAGCCCGCACTGGGAAGGACTCGGGGAAGAGCCTCGAAGGGCTCCTAGGAGATCCCGGGTGCTGCAGACAGAAGACGGAACCTCCCCACACTCAGAATTCCGGAACACGTCTGACTGTGTGGGCGAGGTTCGGGGCCGCCCTCCACGCAGCTGCCTGGTGTCACAGGTGTTCCCTGGCAGGCGGAAATCCGCTAATTTCCTCCCCTGTCCAGGGGGAGGCACTAGATGCTACCTGCGTTTCCAGCCCAACCGCCGCTTTTCCCCGGCAGCCCGCAGTGTGAGGGACTCGGGGAAGACTCTCGAAGGGCTCCTAGGAGATCCCGGGTGCTGCAGACAGAAGACGGAACCTCCCTACACTCAGAATTCCGGAACAAGGGTGACTGTGTGGGTGAGGTTTAGGGCCGCCCTCCACGCAGCTTCCTGGTGTCACAGGTTTTCCCTCGCTAGGGGAAGTCCGCTACTTACCTCCCCAGTCCATGGGGAGGCACTAGATGCTACCTGCGTTTCCAGCCCAACCCCCGCATTTCCCCGGCAGCCCGTACTGGGAGGGACTCGGGGAAGAATCTCGAAGGGCTCCTAGGAGATCTCGGGTGCTGCAGACAGAAGACGGAACCTCCCCACACTCAGAATTCCGGAACACGGCTGACTGTGTGGGTGAGGTTCAGGGCCGCCCTCCACGTAGCTGCCTGGTGTCACAGGAGTTCCCTGGCAGGCGGAAATCCGCTAATTACCTCCCCTGTCCATGGGGAGGCGTTGATGCTACCTGCGTTTCCAGCCCAACCCCCGCCTTTCCCCGGCAGCCCGCACTGGGAGGGACTCGGGGAAGACTCTCGAAGGGCTCCTAGGAGATCCCGGCTGCTGCAGACAGAAGACGGAACCTCCCCACACTCAGAATTCCGGAACAAGGGTGACTGTTTGGGTGAGGTTTAGGGCCGCCCTCCACGCAGCTTCCTGGTGTCACAGGTGTTCCCTCGCAAGGGGAAGTCCGCTACTTACCTCCCCTGTCCATGGGGAGGCACTAGATGCTACCTGCGTTTCCAGCCCAACCCCCGCCTTTCCCCGGCAGCCCGCACTGGGAAGGACTCGGGGAAGAGCCTCGAAGGGCTCCTAGGAGATCCCGGGTGCTGCAGACAGAAGACGGAACCTCCCCACACTCAGAATTCCGGAACACGGCTGACTGTGTGGGCGAGGTTCGGGGCCGCCCTCCACGCAGCTGCCTGGTGTCACAGGTGTTCCCTGGCAGGCGGAAATCCGCTAATTTCCTCCCCTGTCCAGGGGGAGGCACTAGATGCTACCTGCGTTTCCAGCCCAACCGCCGCTTTTCCCCGGCAGCCCGCAGTGTGAGGGACTCGGGGAAGACTCTCGAATGGCTCCTAGGAGATCCCGGGTGCTGCAGACAGAAGACGGAGCCTCCCCACACTCAGAATTCCGGAACACGGCTGACTGTGTAGGGGAGGTTCGGGGCCGCCCTCCACGCAGCTTCCTGGTGTCACAGGTTTTCCCTCGCTAGGGGAAGTCCGCTACTTACCTCCCCAGTCCATGGGGAGGCACTAGATGCTACCTGCGTTTCCAGCCCAACCCCCGCATTTCCCCGGCAGCCCGTACTGGGAGGGACTCGGGGAAGAATCTCGAAGGGCTCCTAGGAGATCTCGGGTGCTGCAGACAGAAGACGGAACCTCCCCACACTCAGAATTCCGGAACACGGCTGACTGTGTGGGTGAGGTTCAGGGCCGCCCTCCACGTAGCTGCCTGGTGTCACAGGTGTTCCCTGGCAGGCGGAAATCCGCTAATTACCTCCCCTGTCCATGGGGAGGCGTTGATGCTACCTGCGTTTCCAGCCCAACCCCCGCCTTTCCCCGGCAGCCCGCACTGGGAGGGACTCGGGGAAGACTCTCGAAGGGCTCCTAGGAGATCCCGGCTGCTGCAGACAGAAGACGGAACCTCCCCACACTCAGAATTCCGGAACAAGGGTGACTGTTTGGGTGAGGTTTAGGGCCGCCCTCCACGCAGCTTCCTGGTGTCACAGGTGTTCCCTCGCAAGGGGAAGTCCGCTACTTACCTCCCCTGTCCATGGGGAGGCACTAGATGCTACCTGCGTTTCCAGCCCAACCCCCGCCTTTCCCCGGCAGCCCGCACTGGGAAGGACTCGGGGAAGAGCCTCGAAGGGCTCCTAGGAGATCCCGGGTGCTGCAGACAGAAGACGGAACCTCCCCACACTCAGAATTCCGGAACACGGCTGACTGTGTGGGCGAGGTTCGGGGCCGCCCTCCACGCAGCTGCCTGGTGTCACAGGTGTTCCCTGGCAGGCGGAAATCCGCTAATTTCCTCCCCTGTCCAGGGGGAGGCACTAGATGCTACCTGCGTTTCCAGCCCAACCGCCGCTTTTCCCCGGCAGCCCGCAGTGTGAGGGACTCGGGGAAGACTCTCGAATGGCTCCTAGGAGATCCCGGGTGCTGCAGACAGAAGACGGAACCTCCCCACACTCAGAATTCCGGAACACGGCTGACTGTGTAGGGGAGGTTCGGGGCCGCCCTCCACGCAGCTTCCTGGTGTCACAGGTGTTCCCTCGCAAGGGGAAGTCCGCTACTTACCTCCCCTGTCCATGGGGAGGAACTAGATGCTACCTGCGTTTCCAGGCCAACCCCCGCATTTCCCCGGCAGCCCGTACTGGGAGGGACTCGGGGAAGACTCTCGAAGGGCTCCTAGGAGATCTCGGGTGCTGCAGACAGATGACGGAACCTCCCGACTCTCAGAATTCCGGAAAAAGGGTGACTGTGTGGGTGAGGTTCAGGGCCGCCCTCCACGCAGCTTCCTGGTGTCACAGGTGTTCCCTCGCAAGGGGAAGTCCGCTAATTACCTCCCCTGTCCATGGGGAGGCCTAGATGCTACCTGCGTTTCCAGCCTAACCCCCTCTTTCCCCGGCAGCCCGCACTGGGTGGGACTCGGGGAAGACTCTCGAAGGGCTCCTAGGAGATCCCGGGTGCTGCAGACAGAAGACGGAACCTCCCCACACTCAGAATTCCGGAACAAGGGTGACTGTTTGGGTGAGGTTTAGGGCCGCCCTCCACGCAGCTTCCTGGTGTCACAGGTGTTCCCTCGCAAGGGGAAGTCCGCTAATTACCTCCCCTGTCCATGGGGAGGCACTAGATGCTACCTGCGTTTCCAGCCCAACCCCCGCCTTTCCCCGGCAGCCCGCACTGGGAAGGACTCGGGGAAGAGCCTCGAAGGGCTCCTAGGAGATCGCGGGTGCTGCAGACAGAAGACGGAACCTCCCCACACTCAGAATTCCGGAACACGGCTGACTGTGCGGGGGATTTTCGGGGCCGCCCTCCACGCTGCTTCCTGGTGTCACAGGTGTTCCCTCGCAAGGGGAAGTCCGCTAATTACCTCCCCTGTCCATGGGGAGGCGTAGATGCTACCTGCGTTTCCAGCCTAACCCCCTCCTTTCCCCGGCAGCCCGCACTGGGTGGGACTCGGGGAAGACTCTCGAAGGGCTCCTAGGAGATCCCGGGTGCTGCAGACAGAAGACGGAACCTCCCCACACTCAGAATTCCGGAACAAGGGTGACTGTTTGGGTGAGGTTTAGGGCCGCCCTCCACGCAGCTTCCTGGTGTCACAGGTGTTCCCTCGCAAGAGGAAGTCCGCTACTTACCTCCCCTGTCCATGGGGAGGCACTAGATGCTACCTGCGTTTCCAGCCCAACCCCCGCATTTCCCCGGCAGCCCGTACTGGGAGGGACTCGGGGAAGACTCTCGAAGGGCTCCTAGGAGATCTCGGGTGCTGCAGACAGAAGACGGAACCTCCCCACACTCAGAATTCCGGAACACGGCTGACTGTGTGGGGGAGGTTCGGGGCGGCCCTCCACGCAGCTTCCTGGTGTCACAGGTGTTCCCTCGCAAGGGGAAGTCCGCTACTTACCTCCCCTGTCCATGGGGAGGCACTAGATGCTACCTGCGTTTCCAGGCCAACCCCCGCATTTCCCCGGCAGCCCGTACTGGGAGGGACTCGGGGAAGACTCGAAGGGCTCCTAGGAGATCCCGGCTGCTGCAGACAGAAGACGGAACCTCCCCACAGTCAGAATTCCGGAACAAGGGTGACTGTTTTGGTGAGGTTTAGGTCCGCCCTCCACGCAGCTTCCTGGTGTCACAGGTGTTCCCTCGCAAGGGGAAGTCCGCTACTTACCTCCCCTGTCCATGGGGAGGCGTTGATGCTACCTGCGTTTCCAGCCCAACCCCCGCCTTTACCCGGCAGCCCGCACTGGGAGGGACTCGGGGAAGACTCTCGAAGGGCTCCTAGGAGATCCCGGCTGCTGCAGACAGAAGACGGAACCTCCCCACAGTCAGAATTCCGGAACAAGGGTGACTGTATTGGTGAGGTTTAGGGCCGCCCTCCACGCAGCTTCCTGGTGTCACAGGTGTTCCCTCGCAAGGGGAAGTCCGCTACTTACCTCCCCTGTCCATGGGGAGGCACTAGATGCTACCTGCGTTTCCAGCCCAACCCCCGCCTTTCCCCGGCAGCCCGCACTGGGAAGGACTCGGGGAAGAGCCTCGAAGGGCTCCTAGGAGATCCCGGGTGCTGCAGACAGAAGACGGAACCTCCCCACACTCAGAATTCCGGAACACGGCTGACTGTGCGGGGGATTTTCGGGGCCGCCCTCCACGCAGCTTCCTGGTGTCACAGGTGTTCCCTCGCTAGGGGAAGTCCGCTACTTACCTCCCCAGTCCATGGGGAGGCACTAGATGCTACCTGCGTTTCCAGCCCAACCCCCGCATTTCCCCGGCAGCCCGTACCGGGAGGGAATCGGGGAAGACTCTCGAAGGGCTCCTAGGAGATCTCGGTTGCTGCAGACAGAAGACGGAACCTCCCCACACTCAGAATTCCGGAACACAGCTGACTGTGTGGGCGAGGTTCGGGGCCGCACTCCACGCAGCTGCCTGGTGTCACAGGTGTGCCCTGGCAGTCGGAAATCCGCAAATTACCTCCCCTGTCCAGGGGGAGGCACTAGATGCTACCTGCGTTTCCTGCCCAACCGCCGCTTTTCCCCGGCAGCCCGCAGTGTGAGGGACTCGGGGAAGACTCTCGAAGGGCTCCTAGGAGATCCCGGGTGCTGCAGACAGAAGACGGAACCTCCCCACACTCAGAATTCCGGAACACGGCTGACTGTGTAGGGGAGGTTCGGGGCCGCCCTCCACGCAGCTTCCTGGTGTCACAGGTGTTCCCTCGCAAGGGGAAGTCCGCTAATTACCTCCCCTGTCCATGGGGAGGCACTAGACGCTACCTGCGTTTCCAGCCCAACACCCGCCTTTCCCCGGCAGCCCGCACTGGTAAGGACTCGGGGAAGACACTTGAAGGGCTCCTAGGAGATCCCGGTTGCTGCAGAAAGAAGACGGAACCTCCCCACACTCAGAATTCCGGAACACGGCTGACTGTGTGTGGGAGGTTCGGGCCCGCCCTCCACGCAGCTTCCTGGTTTCACACGTGTTCCCTGGCAGGGGGAAGTCCGCTAATTACCTCCCCTGTCCAGGGGGAGGCACTAGATGCTACCTGCGTTTCCAGCCCAAACCCCGCCTTTCCCCTGCAGCCCGCAGTGCGAGGGACTCGGGGAAGACCCTCGAAGGGCTCCTAGGAGATCCCGGGTGCTGCAGACAGAAGACGGAACCTCCCTACACTCAGAATTCCGGAACAAGGGTGACTGTGTGGGTGAGGTTTAGGGCCGCCCTCCACGCAGCTTCCTGGTGTCACAGGTTTTCCCTCGCTAGAGGAAGTCCGCTACTTACCTCCCCAGTCCATGGGGAGGCACTAGATGCTACCTGCGTTTCCAGCCCAACCCCCGCATTTCCCCAGCAGCCCGTACCGGGAGGGAATCGGGGAAGACTCTCGAAGGACTCCTAGGAGATCTCGGTTGCTGCAGACAGAAGACGGAACCTCCCCACACTCAGAATTCCGGAACACGGCTGACTGTGTGGGGGAGGTTCGGGGCCGCCCTCCACGCAGCTTCCTGTTGTCACATGTTTTCCCTCGCAAGGGGAAGTCCGCTACTTACCTCCCCTGTCCATGGGGAGGCACTAGATGCTACCTGCCTTTCCAGCCCAACCCCCGCATTTCCCCGGCAGCCCGTACTGGGAGGGACTCGGGGAAGACTCTCGAAGGGCTCCTAGGAGATCTCGGGTGCTGCAGACAGAAGACGGAACCTCCCCACACTCAGAATTCTGGAACACGGCTGACTGTGTGGGTGAGGTTCAGGGCCGCCCTCCACGCAGCTTCCTGGTGTCACACGTGTTCCCTCGCAAGGGGAAGTCCGCTAATTACCTCCCCTGTCCATGGGGAGGCGTTGATGCTACCTGCGTTTCCAGCCCAACCCCCGCCTTTCCCCGGCAGCCCGCACTGGGAGGGACTCGGGGAAGACTCTCGGAGGGCTCTAGGAGATCTCGGGTGCTGCAGACAGAAGACGGAACCTCCCCAAACTCTGAATTCCGGAACACGGCTGACTGTGTGGGTGAGGTTCAGGGCCGCACTCCATGCAGCTGCCTGGTGTCACAGGTGTTCCCTGGCAGGCGGAAATCCGCTAATTACCTCCCCTGTCCATGGGGAGGCGTTGATGCTACCTGCGTTTCCAGCCCAACCCCCGCCTTTCCCCGGCAGCCCGCACTGGGAGGGACTCGGGGAAGACTCTCGAAGGGCTCCTAGGAGATCCCGGCTGCTGCAGACAGAAGACGGAACCTCCCCACACTCAGAATTCCGGAACAAGGGTGACTGTTTGGGTGAGGTTTAGGGCCGCCCTCCACGCAGCTTCCTGGTGTCACAGGTGTTCCCTCGCAAGGGGAAGTCCGCTACTTACCTCCCCTGTCCATGGGGAGGCACTAGATGCTACCTGCGTTTCCAGCCCAACCCCCGCCTTTCCACGGCAGCCCGCACTGGGAAGGACTCGGGGAAGAGCCTCGAAGGGCTCCTAGGAGATCCCGGGTGCTGCAGACAGAAGACGGAACCTCCCCACACTCAGAATTCCGGAACACGTCTGACTGTGTGGGCGAGGTTCGGGGCCGCCCTCCACGCAGCTGCCTGGTGTCACAGGTGTTCCCTGGCAGGCGGAAATCCGCTAATTTCCTCCCCTGTCCAGGGGGAGGCACTAGATGCTACCTGCGTTTCCAGCCCAACCGCCGCTTTTCCCCGGCAGCCCGCAGTGTGAGGGACTCGGGGAAGACTCTCGAAGGGCTCCTAGGAGATCCCGGGTGCTGCAGACAGAAGACGGAACCTCCCCACACTCAGAATTCCGGAACACGGCTGACTGTGTAGGGGAGGTTCGGGGCCGCCCTCCACGCAGCTTCCTGGTGTCACAGGTGTTCCCTCGCAAGGGGAAGTCCGCTAATTACCTCCCCTGTCCATGTGGAGGCACTAGACGCTACCTGCGTTTCCAGCCCAACACCCGCCTTTCCCCGGCAGCCCGCACTGGGAAGGACTCGGGGAAGACACTCGAAGGGCTCCTAGGAGATCCCGGGTGCTGCAGACAGAAGACGGAACCTCCCTACACTCAGAATTCCGGAACAAGGGTGACTGTGTGGGTGAGGTTTAGGGCCGCCCTCCACGCAGCTTCCTGGTGTCACAGGTTTTCCCTCGCTAGGGGAAGTCCGCTACTTACCTCCCCAGTCCATGGGGAGGCACTAGATGCTACCTGCGTTTCCAGCCCAACCCCCGCATTTCCCCGGCAGCCCGTACCGGGAGGGACTCGGGGAAGAATCTCGAAGGGCTCCTAGGAGATCTCGGGTGCTGCAGACAGAAGACGGAACCTCCCCACACTCAGAATTCCGGAACACGGCTGACTGTGTGGGTGAGGTTCAGGGCCGCCCTCCACGTAGCTGCCTGGTGTCACAGGTGTTCCCTGGCAGGCGGAAATCCGCTAATTACCTCCCCTGTCCATGGGGAGGCGTTGATGCTACCTGCGTTTCCAGCCCAACCCCCGCCTTTCCCCGGCAGCCCGCACTGGGAGGGACTCGGGGAAGACTCTCGAAGGGCTCCTAGGAGATCCCGGCTGCTGCAGACAGAAGACGGAACCTCCCCACACTCAGAATTCCGGAACAAGGGTGACTGTTTTGGTGAGGTTTAGGGCCGCCCTCCACGCAGCTTCCTGGTGTCACAGGTGTTCCCTCGCAAGGGGAAGTCCGCTACTTACCTCCCCTGTCCATGGGGAGGCACTAGATGCTACCTGCGTTTCCAGCCCAACCCCCGCCTTTCCCCGGCAGCCCGCACTGGGAAGGACTCGGGGAAGAGCCTCGAAGGGCTCCTAGGAGATCCCGGGTGCTGCAGACAGAAGACGGAACCTCCCCACACTCAGAATTCCGGAACACGGCTGACTGTGTGGGCGAGGTTCGGGGCCGCCCTCCACGCAGCTGCCTGGTGTCACAGGTGTTCCCTGGCAGGCGGAAATCCGCTAATTTCCTCCCCTGTCCAGGGGGAGGCACTAGATGCTACCTGCGTTTCCAGCCCAACCGCCGCTTTTCCCCGGCAGCCCGCAGTGTGAGGGACTCGGGGAAGACTCTCGAATGGCTCCTAGGAGATCCCGGGTGCTGCAGACAGAAGACGGAACCTCCCCACACTCAGAATTCCGGAACACGGCTGACTGTGTAGGGGAGGTTCGGGGCCGCCCTCCACGCAGCTTCCTGGTGTCACAGGTGTTCCCTCGCAAGGGGAAGTCCGCTAATTACCTCCCCTGTCCATGGGGAGGCACTAGACGCTACCTGCGTTTCCAGCCCAACACCCGCCTTTCCCTGGCAGCCCGCACTGGGAAGGACTCGGGGAATACACTCGAAGGGCTCCTAGGAGATCCCGGGTGCTGCAGACAGAAGACGGAACCTCCCTACACTCAGAATTCCGGAACAAGGATGACTGTGTGGGTGAGGTTTAGGGCCGCCCTCCACGCAGCTTCCTGGTGTCACAGGTGTTCCCTCGCTAGGGGAATTCCGCTACTTACCTCCCCAGTCCATGGGGAGGCACTAGATGCTACCTGCGTTTCCAGCCCAACCCCCGCATTTCCCCGGCAGCCCGTACCGGGAGGGAATCGGGGAAGACTCTCGAAGGACTCCTAGGAGATCTCGGTTGCTGCAGACAGAAGACGGAACCTCCCCACACTCAGAATTCCGGAACACGGCTGACTGTGTGGGGGAGGTTCGGGGCCGCCCTCCACGCAGCTTCCTGGTGTCACATGTGTTCCCTCGCAAGGGGAAGTCCGCTACTTACCTCCCCTGTCCATGGGGAGGCACTAGATGCTACCTGCGTTTCCAGCCCAACCCCCGCATTTCCCCGGCAGCCCGTACTGGGAGGGACTCGGGGAAGACTCTCGAAGGGCTCCTAGGAGATCTCGGGTGCTGCAGACAGAAGACGGAACCTCCCCACACTCAGAATTCCGGAACACGGCTGACTGTGTGGGTGAGGTTCAGGGCCGCCCTCCACGCAGCTTCCTGGTGTCACAGGTGTTCCCTCGCAAGGGGAATTCCGCTAATTACCTCCCCTTTCCATGGGGAGGCGTAGATGCTACCTGCGTTTCCAGCCCAACCCCCGCCGTTCCCCGGCAGCCCGCACTGGGAGGGACTCGGGGAAGACTCTCGGAGGGCTCTAGGAGATCTCGGGTGCTGCAGACAGAAGACGGAACCTCCCCACACTCTGAATTCCGGAACACGGCTGACTGTGTGGGGGAGGTTCGGGGCCGCCTCCACGCAGCTTCCTGGTGTCACAGGTGTTCCCTCGCAAGGGGAAGTCCGCTACTTACCTCCCCTGTCCATGGGGAGGCACTAGATGCTACCTGCGTTTCCAGGCCAACCCCCGCATTTCCCCGGCAGCCCGTACTGGGAGGGACTCGGGGAAGACTCTCGAAGGGCTCCTAGGAGATCTCGGGTGCTGCAGACAGATGACGGAACCTCCCGACTCTCAGAATTCCGGAAAAAGGGTGACTGTGTGGGTGAGGTTCAGGGCCGCCCTCCACGCAGCTTCCTGGTGTCACAGGTGTTCCCTCGCAAGGGGAAGTCCGCTAATTACCTCCCCTGTCCATGGGGAGGCCTAGATGCTACCTGCGTTTCCAGCCTAACCCCCTCTTTCCCCGGCAGCCCGCACTGGGTGGGACTCGGGGAAGACTCTCGAAGGGCTCCTAGGAGATCCAGGGTGCTGCAGACAGAAGACGGAACCTCCCCACACTCAGAATTCCGGAACAAGGGTGACTGTTTGTGTGAGGTTTAGGGCCGCCCTCCACGCAGCTTCCTGGTGTCACAGGTGTTCCCTCGCAAGGGGAAGTCCGCTAATTACCTCCCCTGTCCATGGGGAGGCACTAGATGCTACCTGCGTTTCCAGCCCAACCCCCGCCTTTCCCCGGCAGCCCGCACTGGGAAGGACTCGGGGAAGAGCCTCGAAGGGCTCCTAGGAGATCCCGGGTGCTGCAGACAGAAGACGGAACCTCCCCACACTCAGAATTCCGGAACACGGCTGACTGTGCGGGGGATTTTCGGGGCCGCCCTCCACGCAGCTTCCTGGTGTCACAGGTGTTCCCTCGCAAGGGGAAGTCCGCTAATTACCTCCCCTGTCCATGGGGAGGCGTAGATGCTACCTGCGTTTCCAGCCTAACCCCCTCCTTTCCCCGGCAGCCCGCACTGGGTGGGACTCGGGGAAGACTCTCGAAGGGCTCCTAGGAGATCCCGGGTGCTGCAGACAGAAGACGGAACCTCCCCACACTCAGAATTCCGGAACAAGGGTGACTGTTTGGGTGAGGTTTAGGGCCGCCCTCCACGCAGCTTCCTGGTGTCACAGGTGTTCCCTCGCAAGAGGAAGTCCGCTACTTACCTCCCCTGTCCATGGGGAGGCACTAGATGCTACCTGCGTTTCCAGCCCAACCCCCGCATTTCCCCGGCAGCCCGTACTGGGAGGGACTCGGGGAAGACTCTCGAAGGGCTCCTAGGAGATCTCGGGTGCTGCAGACAGAAGACGGAACCTCCCCACACTCAGAATTCCGGAACACGGCTGACTGTGTGGGGGAGGTTCGGGGCGGCCCTCCACGCAGCTTCCTGGTGTCACAGGTGTTCCCTCGCAAGGGGAAGTCCGCTACTTACCTCCCCTGTCCATGGGGAGGCACTAGATGCTACCTGCGTTTCCAGGCCAACCCCCGCATTTCCCCGGCAGCCCGTACTGGGAGGGACTCGGGGAAGACTCGAAGGGCTCCTAGGAGATCCCGGCTGCTGCAGACAGAAGACGGAACCTCCCCACAGTCAGAATTCCGGAACAAGGGTGACTGTTTTGGTGAGGTTTAGGGCCGCCCTCCACGCAGCTTCCTGGTGTCACAGGTGTTCCCTCGCAAGGGGAAGTCCGCTACTTACCTCCCCTGTCCATGGGGAGGCGTTGATGCTACCTGCGTTTCCAGCCCAACCCCCGCCTTTACCCGGCAGCCCGCACTGGGAGGAACTCGGGGAAGACTCTCGAAGGGCTCCTAGGAGATCCCGGCTGCTGCAGACAGAAGACGGAACCTCCCCACAGTCAGAATTCCGGAACAAGGGTGACTGTATTAGTGAGGTTTAGGGCCGCCCTCCACGCAGCTTCCTGGTGTCACAGGTGTTCCCTCGCAAGGGGAAGTCCGCTACTTACCTCCCCTGTCCATGGGGAGGCACTAGATGCTACCTGCGTTTCCAGCCCAACCCCCGCCTTTCCCCGGCAGCCCGCACTGGGAAGGACTCGGGGAAGAGCCTCGAAGGGCTCCTAGGAGATCCCGGGTGCTGCAGACAGAAGACGGAACCTCCCCACACTCAGAATTCCGGAACACGGCTGACTGTGCGGGGGATTTTCGGGGCCGCCCTCCACGCAGCTTCCTGGTGTCACAGGTGTTCCCTCGCTAGGGGAAGTCCGCTACTTACCTCCCCAGTCCATGGGGAGGCACTAGATGCTACCTGCGTTTCCAGCCCAACCCCCGCATTTCCCCGGCAGCCCGTACCGGGAGGGAATCGGGGAAGACTCTCGAAGGGCTCCTAGGAGATCTCGGTTGCTGCAGACAGAAGACGGAACCTCCCCACACTCAGAATTCCGGAACACGGCTGACTGTGTGGGGGAGGTTCGGGGCCGCCCTCCACGCAGCTTCCTGGTGTCACAGGTGTTCCCTCGCAAGGGGAAGTCCGCTAATTACCTCCCCTGTCCATGGGGAGGCACTAGATGCTACCTGCGTTTCCAGGCCAACCCCCGCATTTCCCCGGCAGCCCGTACTGAGAGGGACTCGGGGAAGACTTTCGAAGGGCTCCTAGGAGATCTCGGCTGCTGCAGACAGAAGACGGAACCTCCCGACTCTCAGAATTCCGGAAAAAGTGTGACTGTGTGGGTGAGGTTCAGGGCCGCCCTCCACGCAGCTTCCTGGTGTCACAGGTGTTCCCTCGCAAGGGGAAGTCCGCTAATTACCTCCCCTGTCCATGGGGAGGCGTAGATGCTACCTGCGTTTCCAGCCTAACCCCCTCCTTTCCCCGGCAGCCCGCACTGGGAGGGACTCGGGGAAGACTCTCGAAGGTCTACTAGGAGATCCCGGGTGCTGCAGACAGAAGACGGAACCTCCCCACACTCAGAATTCCGGAACAAGGGTGACTGTGTGGGGGAGTTTCCGGGCCGCCCTCCACGCAGCTTCCTGGTGTCACAGGTGTTCCCTCGCAAGGGGAAGTCCGCTAAATACGTCCCCTGTCCATGGGGAGGCACTAGATGCTACCTGCGTTTCCAGGCCAACCCCCGCTTTTCCCCGGCTTCCCGCAGTGAGAGGAACTCGGGGAAGACTCTCGAAGGGCTCCTAGGAGATCCCGGGTGCTGCAGACAGAAGACGGAACCTCCCCACACTCAGAATTCCGGAACACGGCTGACTGTGTGGGCGAGGTTCGGGGCCGCACTCCACGCAGCTGCCTGGTGTCACAGGTGTTCCCTGGCAGGCGGAAATCCGCAAATTACCTCCCCTGTCCAGGGGGAGGCAGTAGATGCTACCTGCGTTTCCAGCCCAACCGCCGCTTTTCCCCGGCAGCCCGCAGTGTGAGGGACTCGGGGAAGACTCTCGAAGGGCTCCTAGGAGATCCCGGGTGCTGCAGACAGAAGACGGAACCTCCCCACACTCAGAATTCCGGAACACGGCTGACTGTGTGGGGGAGGTTCGGGGCCGCACTCCACGCAGCTTCCTGGTGTCACAGGTGTTCCCTCGCAAGGGGAAGTCCGCTAATTACGTCCCCAGTCCATGGGGAGGCACTAGATGCTACCTGCGTTTCCAGCCCAACCCCCGATTTTCCCCGGCTGCCCGCAGTGAGAGGAACTCGGGGAAGACTCTCGAAATGCTCCTAGGAGATCCCGGGTGCTGCAGACAGAAGACGGAACCTCCCCACACTCAGAATTCCGGAACACAGCTGACTGTGTGGGCGAGGTTCGGGGCCGCACTCCACGCAGCTGCCTGGTGTCACAGGTGTTCCCTGGCAGGCGGAAATCCGCAAATTACCTCCCCTGTCCAGGGGGAGGCACTAGATGCTACCTGCGTTTCCTGCCCAACCGCCGCTTTTCCCCGGCAGCCCGCAGTGTGAGGGACTCGGGGAAGACTCTCGAAGGGCTCCTAGGAGATCCCGGGTGCTGCAGACAGAAGACGGAACCTCCCCACACTCAGAATTCCGGAACACGGCTGACTGTGTAGGGGAGGTTCGGGGCCGCCCTCCACGCAGCTTCCTGGTGTCACAGGTGTTCCCTCGCAAGGGGAAGTCCGCTAATTACCTCCCCTGTCCATGGGGAGGCACTAGACGCTACCTGCGTTTCCAGCCCAACACCCGCCTTTCCCCGGCAGCCCGCACTGGTAAGGACTCGGGGAAGACACTTGAAGGGCTCCTAGGAAATCCCGGTTGCTGCAGAAAGAAGACGGAACCTCCCCACACTCAGAATTCCGGAACACGGCTGACTGTGTGTGGGAGGTTCGGGCCCGCCCTCCACGCAGCTTCCTGGTTTCACACGTGTTCCCTGGCAGGGGGAAGTCCGCTAATTACCTCCCCTGTCCAGGGGGAGGCACTAGATGCTACCTGCGTTTCCAGCCCAAACCCCGCCTTTCCCCTGCAGCCCGCAGTACGAGGGACTCGGGGAAGACCCTCGAAGGGCTCCTAGGAGATCCCGGGTGCTGCAGACAGAAGACGGAACCTCCCTACACTCAGAATTCCGGAACAAGGGTGACTGTGTGGGTGAGGTTTAGGGCCGCCCTCCACGCAGCTTCCTGGTGTCACAGGTTTTCCCTCGCTAGAGGAAGTCCGCTACTTACCTCCCCAGTCCATGGGGAGGCACTAGATGCTACCTGCGTTTCCAGCCCAACCCCCGCATTTCCCCAGCAGCCCGTACCGGGAGGGAATCGGGGAAGACTCTCGAAGGACTCCTAGGAGATCTCGGTTGCTGCAGACAGAAGACGGAACCTCCCCACACTCAGAATTCCGGAACACGGCTGACTGTGTGGGGGAGTTTCGGGGCCGCCCTCCACGCAGCTTCCTGTTGTCACATGTGTTCCCTCGCAAGGGGAAGTCCGCTACTTACCTCCCCTGTCCATGGGGAGGCACTAGATGCTACCTGCCTTTCCAGCCCAACCCCCGCATTTCCCCGGCAGCCCGTACTGGGAGGGACTCGGGGAAGACTCTCGAAGGGCTCCTAGGAGATCTCGGGTGCTGCAGACAGAAGACGGAACCTCCCCACACTCAGAATTCTGGAACACGGCTGACTGTGTGGGTGAGGTTCAGGGCCGCCCTCCACGCAGCTTCCTGGTGTCACACGTGTTCCCTCGCAAGGGGAAGTCCGCTAATTACCTCCCCTGTCCATGGGGAGGCGTAGATGCTACCTGCGTTTCCAGCCCAACCCCCGCCTTTCCCCGGCAGCCCGCACTGGGAGGGACTCGGGGAAGACTCTCGGAGGGCTCTAGGAGATCTCGGGTGCTGCAGACAGAAGACGGAACCTCCCCACACTCTGAATTCCGGAACACGGCTGACTGTGTGGGGGAGGTTCGTGGCCGCCCTCCACGCAGCTACCTCGGGTCACAGGTGTTCCCTCGCAAGGGGAAGTCCGCTACTTACCTCCCCTGTCCATGGGGAGGCACTAGATGCTACCTGCGTTTCCAGCCTAACCCCCTCTTTCCCCGGCAGCCCGCACTGGGAGGGACTCGGGGAAGACTCTCGAAGGGCTCCTAGGAGATCCCGGGTGCTGCAGACAGAAGACGGAACCTCCCCACACTCAGAATTCCGGAACAAGGGTGACTGTTTGGGTGAGGTTTAGGGCCGCCCTCCACGCAGCTTCCTGGTGTCACAGGTGTTCCCTCGCAAGAGGAAGTCCGCTACTTACCTCCCCTGTCCATGGGGAGGCACTAGAAGCTACCTGCGTTTCCAGCCCAACCCCCGCATTTCCCCGGCAGCCCGTAATGGGAGGGACTCGGGGAAGACTCTCGAAGGGCTCCTAGGAGATCTCGGGTGCTGCAGACAGAAGACGGAACCTCCCCACACTCAGAATTCCCGGAACACGGCTGACTGTGTGGGTGAGGTTCAGGGCCGCACTCCATGCAGCTGCCTGGTGTCACAGGTGTTCCCTGGCAGGCGGAAATCCGCTAATTACCTCCCCTGTCCATGGGGAGGCGTTGATGCTACCTGCGTTTCCAGCCCAACCCCCGCCTTTCCCCGGCAGCCCGCACTGGGAGGGACTCGGGGAAGACTCTCGAAGGGCTCCTAGGAGATCCCGGCTGCTGCAGACAGAAGACGGAACCTCCCCACACTCAGAATTCCGGAACAAGGGTGACTGTTTGGGTGAGGTTTAGGGCCGCCCTCCACGCAGCTTCCTGGTGTCACAGGTGTTCCCTCGCAAGGGGAAGTCCGCTACTTACCTCCCCTGTCCATGGGGAGGCACTAGATGCTACCTGCGTTTCCAGCCCAACCCCCGCTTTTCCCCGGCAGCCCGCACTGGGAAGGACTCGGGGAAGAGCCTCGAAGGGCTCCTAGGAGATCCCGGGTGCTGCAGACAGAAGACGGAACCTCCCCACACTCAGAATTCCGGAACACGTCTGACTGTGTGGGCGAGGTTCGGGGCCGCCCTCCACGCAGCTGCCTGGAGTCACAGGTGTTCCCTGGCAGGCGGAAATCCGCTAATTTCCTCCCCTGTCCAGGGGGAGGCACTAGATGCTACCTGCGTTTCCAGCCCAACCGCCGCTTTTCCCCGGCAGCCCGCAGTGTGAGGGACTCGGGGAAGACTCTCGAAGGGCTCCTAGGAGATCCCGGGTGCTGCAGACAGAAGACGGAACCTCCCCACACTCAGAATTCCGGAACACGGCTGACTGTGTAGGGGAGGTTCGGGGCCGCCCTCCACGCAGCTTCCTGGTGTCACAGGTGTTCCCTCGCAAGGGGAAGTCCGCTAATTACCTCCCCTGTCCATGTGGAGGCACTAGACGCTACCTGCGTTTCCAGCCCAACACCCGCCTTTCCCCGGCAGCCCGCACTGGGAAGGACTCGGGGAAGACACTCGAAGGGCTCCTAGGAGATCCCGGGTGCTGCAGACAGAAGACGGAACCTCCCTACACTCAGAATTCCGGAACAAGGGTGACTGTGTGGGTGAGGTTTAGGGCCGCCCTCCACGCAGCTTCCTGGTGTCACAGGTGTTCCCTCGCTAGGGGAAGTCCGCTACTTACCTCCCCAGTCCATGGGGAGGCACTAGATGCTACCTGCGTTTCCAGCCCAACCCCCGCATTTCCCCGGCTGCCCGTACCGGGAGGGAATCGGGGAAGACTCTCGAAGGACTCCTAGGAGATCTCGGTTGCTGCAGACAGAAGACGGAACCTCCCCACACTCAGAATTCCGGAACACGGCTGACTGTGTGGGGGAGGTTCGGGGCCGCCCTCCACGCAGCTTCCTGGTGTCACATGTGTTCCCTCGCAAGGGGAAGTCCGCTACTTACCTCCCCTGTCCATGGGGAGGCACTAGATGCTACCTGCGTTTCCAGCCCAACCCCCGCATTTCCCCGGCAGCCCGTACTGGGAGGGACTCGGGGAAGAATCTCGAAGGGCTCCTAGGAGATCTCGGGTGCTGCAGACAGAAGACGGAACCTCCCCACACTCAGAATTCCGGAACACGGCTGACTGTGTGGGTGAGGTTCAGGGCCGCCCTCCACGCAGCTGCCTGGTGTCACAGGTGTTCCCTGGCAGGCGGAAATCCGCTAATTACCTCCCCTGTCCATGGGGAGGCGTTGATGCTACCTGCGTTTCCAGCCCAACCACCGCCTTTCCCCGGCAGCCCGCACTGGGAGGGACTCGGGGAAGACTCTCGAAGGGCTCCTAGGAGATCCCGGCTGCTGCAGACAGAAGACGGAACCTCCCCACACTCAGAATTCCGGAACAAGGGTTACTGTTTGGGTGAGGTTTAGGGCCGCCCTCCACGCAGCTTCCTGGTGTCACAGGTGTTCCCTCGCAAGGGGAAGTCCGCTACTTACCTCCCCTGTCCATGGGGAGGCACTAGATGCTACCTGCGTTTCCAGCCCAACCCCCGCCTTTCCCCGGCAGCCCGCACTGGGAAGGACTCGGGGAAGAGCCTCGAAGGGCTCCTAGGAGATCCCGGGTGCTGCAGACAGAAGACGGAACCTCCCCACACTCAGAATTCCGGAACACGGCTGACTATGTGGGCGAGGTTCGGGGCCGCCCTCCACGCAGCTGCCTGGTGTCACAGGTGTTCCCTGGCAGGCGGAAATCCGCTAATTTCCTCCCCTGTCCAGGGGGAGGCATTAGATGCTACCTGCGTTTCCAGCCCAACCACCGCTTTTCCCCGGCAGCCCGCAGTGTGAGGGACTCGGGGAAGACTCTCGAATGGCTCCTAGGAGATCCCGGGTGCTGCAGACAGAAGACGGAACCTCCCCACACTCAGAATTCCGGAACACGGCTGACTGTGTAGGGGAGGTTCGGGGCCGCCCTCCACGCAGCTTCCTGGTGTCACAGGTGTTCCCTCGCAAGGGGAAGTCCGCTAATTACCTCCCCTGTCCATGGGGAGGCACTAGACGCTACCTGCGTTTCCAGCCCAACACCCGCCTTTCCCTGGCAGCCCGCACTGGGAAGGACTCGGGGAATACACTCGAAGGGCTCCTAGGAGATCCCGGGTGCTGCAGACAGAAGACGGAACCTCCCTACACTCAGAATTCCGGAACAAGGGTGACTGTGTGGGTGAGGTTTAGGGCCGCCCTCCACGCAGCTTCCTGGTGTCACAGGTGTTCCCTCGCTAGGGGAATTCCGCTACTTACCTCCACAGTCCATGGGGAGGCACTAGATGCTACCTGCGTTTCCAGCCCAACCCCCGCATTTCCCCGGCAGCCCGTACCGGGAGGGAATCGGGGAAGACTCTCGAAGGACTCCTAGGAGATCTCGGTTGCTGCAGACAGAAGACGGAACCTCCCCACACTCAGAATTCCGGAACACGGCTGACTGTGTGGGGGAGGTTCGGGGCCGCCCTCCACGCAGCTTCCTGGTGTCACATGTGTTCCCTCGCAAGGGGAAGTCCGCTACTTACCTCCCCTGTCCATGGGGAGGCACTAGATGCTACCTGCGTTTCCAGCCCAACCCCCGCATTTCCCCGGCAGCCCGTACTGGGAGGGACTCGGGGAAGACTCTCGAAGGGCTCCTAGGAGATCTCGGGTGCTGCAGACAGAAGACGGAACCTCCCCACACTCAGAATTCCGGAACACGGCTGACTGTGTGGGTGAGGTTCAGGGCCGCCCTCCACGCAGCTTCCTGGTGTCACAGGTGTTCCCTCGCAAGGGGAAGTCCGCTAATTACCTCCCCTGTCCATGGGGAGGCGTAGATGCTACCTGCGTTTCCAGCCCAACCCCCGCCGTTCCCCGGCAGCCCGCACTGGGAGGGACTCGGGGAAGACTCTCGGAGGGCTCTAGGAGATCTCGGGTGCTGCAGACAGAAGACGGAACCTCCCCACACTCTGAATTCCGGAACACGGCTGACTGTGTGGGGGAGGTTCGGGGCCGCCCTCCACGCAGCTTCCTGGTGTCACAGGTGTTCCCTCGCAAGGGGAAGTCCGCTACTTACCTCCCCTGTCCATGGGGAGGCACTAGATGCTACCTGCGTTTCCAGGCCAACCCCCGCATTTCCCCGGCAGCCCGTACTGGGAGGGACTCGGGGAAGACTCTCGAAGGGCTCCTAGGAGATCTCGGGTGCTGCAGACAGATGACGGAACCTCCCGACTCTCAGAATTCCGGAAAAAGGGTGACTGTGTGGGTGAGGTTCAGGGCCGCCCTCCACGCAGCTTCCTGGTGTCACAGGTGTTCCCTCGCAAGGGGAAGTCCGCTAATTACCTCCCCTGTCCATGGGGAGGCGTAGATGCTACCTGCGTTTCCAGCCTAACCCCCTCCTTTCCCCGGCAGCCCGCACTGGGTGGGACTCGGGGAAGACTCTCGAAGGGCTCCTAGGAGATCCCGGGTGCTGCAGACAGAAGACGGAACCTCCCCACACTCAGAATTCCGGAACAAGGGTGACTGTTTGGGTGAGGTTTAGGGCCGCCCTCCACGCAGCTTCCTGGTGTCACAGGTGTTCCCTCGCAAGGGGAAGTCCGCTAATTACCTCCCCTGTCCATGGGGAGGCACTAGATGCTACCTGCGTTTCCAGCCCAACCCCCGCCTTTCCCCGGCAGCCCGCACTGGGAAGGACTCGGGGAAGAGCATCGAAGGGCTCCTAGGAGATCCCGGGTGCTGCAGACAGAAGACGGAACCTCCCCACACTCAGAATTCCGGAACACGGCTGACTGTGCGGGGGATTTTCGGGGCCGCCCTCCACGCAGCTTCCTGGTGTCACAGGTGTTCCCTCGCAAGGGGAAGTCCGCTAATTACCTCCCCTGTCCATGGGGAGGCGTAGATGCTACCTGCGTTTCCAGCCTAACCCCCTCCTTTCCCCGGCAGCCCGCACTGGGTGGGACTCGGGGAAGACTCTCGAAGGGCTCCTAGGAGATCCCGGGTGCTGCAGACAGAAGACGGAACCTCCCCACACTCAGAATTCCGGAACAAGGGTGACTGTTTGGGTGAGGTTTAGGGCCGCCCTCCACGCAGCTTCCTGGTGTCACAGGTGTTCCCTCGCAAGAGGAAGTCCGCTACTTACCTCCCCTGTCCATGGGGAGGCACTAGATGCTACCTGCGTTTCCAGCCCAACCCCCGCATTTCCCCGGCAGCCCGTACTGGGAGGGACTCGGGGAAGACTCTCGAAGGGCTCCTAGGAGATCTCGGGTGCTGCAGACAGAAGACGGAACCTCCCCACACTCAGAATTCCGGAACACGGCTGACTGTGTGGGGGAGGTTCGGGGCGGCCCTCCACGCAGCTTCCTGGTGTCACAAGTGTTCCCTCGCAAGGGGAAGTCCGCTAATTACCTCCCCTGTCCATGGGGAGGCACTAGATGCTACCTGCGTTTCCAGGCCAACCCCCGCATTTCCCCGGCAGCCCGTACTGGGAGGGACTCGGGGAAGACTCGAAGGGCTCCTAGGAGATCCCGGCTGCTGCAGACAGAAGACGGAACCTCCCCACAGTCAAAATTCCGGAACAAGGGTGACTGTTTTGGTGAGGTTTAGGGCCGCCCTCCACGCAGCTTCCTGGTGTCACAGGTGTTCCCTCGCAAGGGGAAGTCCGCTACTTACCTCCCCTGTCCATGGGGAGGCGTTGATGCTACCTGCGTTTCCAGCCCAACCCCCGCCTTTCCCCGGCAGCCCGCACTGGGAGGGACTCGGGGAAGACTCTCGAAGGGCTCCTAGGAGATCCCGGCTGCTGCAGACAGAAGACGGAACCTCCCCACAGTCAGAATTCCGGAACAAGGGTGACTGTTTTGGTGAGGTTTAGGGCCGCCCTCCATGCAGCTTCCTGGTGTCACAGGTGTTCCCTCGCAAGGGGAAGTCCGCTACTTACCTCCCCTGTCCATGGGGAGGCACTAGATGCTACCTGCGTTTCCAGCCCAACCCCCGCCTTTCCCCGGCAGCCCGCACTGGGAAGGACTCGGGGAAGAGCCTCGAAGGGCTCCTAGGAGATCCCGGGTGCTGCAGACAGAAGACGGAACCTCCCCACACTCAGAATTCCGGAACACGGCTGACTGTGCGGGGGATTTTCGGGGCCGCCCTCCACGCAGCTTCCTGGTGTCACAGGTGTTCCCTCGCTAGGGGAAGTCCGCTACTTACCTCCCCAGTCCATGGGGAGGCACTAGATGCTACCTGCGTTTCCAGCCCAACCCCCGCATTTCCCCGGCAGCCCGTACCGGGAGGGAATCGGGGAAGACTCTCGAAGGGCTCCTAGGAGATCTCGGTTGCTGCAGACAGAAGACGGAACCTCCCCACACTCAGAATTCCGGAACACGGCTGACTGTGTGGGGGAGGTTCGGGGCCGCCCTCCACGCAGCTTCCTGGTGTCACAGGTGTTCCCACGCAAGGGGAAGTCCGCTAATTACCTCCCCTGTCCATGGGGAGGCACTAGATGCTACCTGCGTTTCCAGGCCAACCCCCGCATTTCCCCGGCAGCCCGTACTGAGAGGGACTCGGGGAAGACTTTCGAAGGGCTCCTAGGAGATCTCGGCTGCTGCAGACAGAAGACGGAACCTCCCGACTCTCAGAATTCCGGAAAAAGGGTGACTGTGTGGGTGAGGTTCAGGGCCGCACTCCACGCAGCTTCCTGGTGTCATAGGTGTTCCCTCGCAAGGGGAAGTCCGCTAATTACCTCCCCTGTCCATGGGGAGGCGTAGATGCTACCTGCGTTTCCAGCCTAACCCCCTCCTTTCCCCGGCAGCCCGCACTGGGAAGGACTCGGGGAAGACACTCGAAGGGCTCCTAGGAGATCCCGGGTGCTGCAGACAGAAGACGGAACCTCCCTACACTCAGAATTCCGGAACAAGGGTGACTGTGTGGGTGAGGTTTAGGGCCGCCCTCCACGCAGCTTCCTGGTGTCACAGGTGTTCCCTCGCTAGGGGAAGTCCGCTACTTACCTCCCCAGTCCATGGGGAGGCACTAGATGCTACCTGCGTTTCCAGCCCAACCCCCGCATTTCCCCGGCTGCCCGTACCGGGAGGGAATCGGGGAAGACTCTCGAAGGACTCCTAGGAGATCTCGGTTGCTGCAGACAGAAGACGGAACCTCCCCACACTCAGAATTCCGGAACACGGCTGACTGTGTGGGGGAGGTTCGGGGCCGCCCTCCACGCAGCTTCCTGGTGTCACATGTGTTCCCTCGCAAGGGGAAGTCCGCTACTTACCTCCCCTGTCCATGGGGAGGCACTAGATGCTACCTGCGTTTCCAGCCCAACCCCCGCCTTTCCCCGGCAGCCCGCACTGGGAAGGACTCGGGGAAGAGCATCGAAGGGCTCCTAGGAGATCCCGGGTGCTGCAGACAGAAGACGGAACCTCCCCACACTCAGAATTCCGGAACACGGCTGACTGTGCGGGGGATTTTCGGGGCCGCCCTCCACGCAGCTTCCTGGTGTCACAGGTGTTCCCTCGCAAGGGGAAGTCCGCTAATTACCTCCCCTGTCCATGGGGAGGCGTAGATGCTACCTGCGTTTCCAGCCTAACCCCCTCCTTTCCCCGGCAGCCCGCACTGGGTGGGACTCGGGGAAGACTCTCGAAGGGCTCCTAGGAGATCCCGGGTGCTGCAGACAGAAGACGGAACCTCCCCACACTCAGAATTCCGGAACAAGGGTGACTGTTTGGGTGAGGTTTAGGGCCGCCCTCCACGCAGCTTCCTGGTGTCACAGGTGTTCCCTCGCAAGAGGAAGTCCGCTACTTACCTCCCCTGTCCATGGGGAGGCACTAGATGCTACCTGCGTTTCCAGCCCAACCCCCGCCTTTCCCCGGCAGCCCGCACTGGGAAGGACTCGGGGAAGAGCATCGAAGGGCTCCTAGGAGATCCCGGGTGCTGCAGACAGAAGACGGAACCTCCCCACACTCAGAATTCCGGAACACGGCTGACTGTGCGGGGGATTTTCGGGGCCGCCCTCCACGCAGCTTCCTGGTGTCACAGGTGTTCCCTCGCAAGGGGAAGTCCGCTAATTACCTCCCCTGTCCATGGGGAGGCGTAGATGCTACCTGCGTTTCCAGCCTAACCCCCTCCTTTACCCGGCAGCCCGCACTGGGTGGGACTCGGGGAAGACTCTCGAAGGGCTCCTAGGAGATCCCGGGTGCTGCAGACAGAAGACGGAACCTCCCCACACTCAGAATTCCGGAACAAGGGTGACTGTTTGGGTGAGGTTTAGGGCCGCCCTCCACGCAGCTTCCTGGTGTCACAGGTGTTCCCTCGCAAGGGGAAGTCCGCTACTTACCTCCCCTGTCCATGGGGAGGCGTTGATGCTACCTGCGTTTCCAGCCCAACCCCCGCCTTTCCCCGGCAGCCCGCACTGGGAGGGACTCGGGGAAGACTCTCGAAGGGCTCCTAGGAGATCCCGGCTGCTGCAGACAGAAGACGGAACCTACCCACACTCAGAATTCCGGAACAAGGGTGACTGTTTTGGTGAGGTTTAGGGCCGCCCTCCACGCAGCTTCCTGGTGTCACAGGTGTTCCCTCGCAAGGGGAAGTCCGCTAATTACCTCCCCTGTCCATGGGGAGGCACTAGATGCTACCTGCGTTTCCAGCCCAACCCCCGCCTTTCCCCGGCAGCCCGCACTGGGAAGGACTCGGGGAAGAGCCTCGAAGGGCTCCTAGGAGATCCCGGGTGCTGCAGACAGAAGACGGAACCTCCCCACACTCAGAATTCCGGAACACGGCTGACTGTGCGGGGGATTTTCGGGGCCGCCCTCCACGCAGCTTCCTGGTGTCACAGGTGTTCCCTCGCTAGGGGAAGTCCGCTACTTACCTCCCCAGTCCATGGGGAGGCACTAGATGCTACCTGCGTTTCCAGCCCAACCCCCGCATTTCCCCGGCAGCCCGTACCGGGAGGGAATCGGGGAAGACTCTCGAAGGGCTCCTAGGAGATCTCGGTTGCTGCAGACAGAAGACGGAACCTCCCCACACTCAGAATTCCGGAACACGGCTGACTGTGTGGGGGAGGTTCGGGGCCGCCCTCCACGCAGCTTCCTGGTGTCACAGGTGTTCCCACGCAAGGGGAAGTCCGCTAATTACCTCCCCTGTCCATGGGGAGGCACTAGATGCTACCTGCGTTTCCAGGCCAACCCCCGCATTTCCCCGGCAGCCCGTACTGAGAGGGACTCGGGGAAGACTTTCGAAGGGCTCCTAGGAGATCTCGGCTGCTGCAGACAGAAGACGGAACCTCCCGACTCTCAGAATTCCGGAAAAAGGGTGACTGTGTGGGTGAGGTTCAGGGCCGCCCTCCACGCAGCTTCCTGGTGTCACAGGTGTTCCCTCGCAAGGGGAAGTCCGCTAATTACCTCCCCTGTCCATGGGGAGGCGTAGATGCTACCTGCGTTTCCAGCCTAACCCCCTACTTTCCCCGGCAGCCCGCACTGGGAGGGACTCGGGGAAGACTCTCGAAGGTCTCCTAGGAGATCCCGGGTGCTGCAGACAGAAGACGGAACCTCCCCACACTCAGAATTCCGGAACAAGGGTGACTGTTTGGGTGAGGTTTAGGGCCGCCCTCCACGCAGCTTCCTGGTGTCACAGGTGTTCCCTCGCAAGAGGAAGTCCGCTACTTACCTCCCCTGTCCATGGGGAGGCACTAGATGCTACCTGCGTTTCCAGCCCAACCCCCGCATTTCCCCGGCAGCCCGTACTGGGAGGGACTCGGGGAAGACTCTCGAAGGGCTCCTAGGAGATCTCGGGTGCTGCAGACAGAAGACGGAACCTCCCCACACTCAGAATTCCGGAACACGGCTGACTGTGTGGGGGAGGTTCGGGGCCGACCTCCACGCAGCTTCCTGGTGTCACAGGTGTTCCCTCGCTAGGGGAAGTCCGCTAATTACCTCCCCTGTCCATGGGGAGGCACTAGATGCTACCTGCGTTTCCAGCCCAACCCCCGCATTTCCCCGGCAGCCCGTACTGGGAGGGACTCGGGGAAGACTCTCGAAGGGCTCCTAGGAGATCTCGGGTGCTGCAGACAGAAGACGGAACCTCCCCACACTCAGAATTCCGGAACACGGCTGACTGTGTGGGGGAGGTTCGGGGCCGCCCTCCACGCAGCTTCCTGGTGTCACAGGTGTTCCCTCGCAAGGGGAAGTCCGCTAATTACCTCCCCTGTCCATGGGGAGGCACTAGATGCTACCTGTGTTTCCAGCCCAACCCCCGCATTTCCCCGGCAGCCCGTACTGGGAGGGACTCGGGGAAGACTCTCGAAGGGCTCCTAGGAGATCTCGGGTGCTGCAGATAGAAGACGGAACCTCCCCACACTCAGAATTCCGGAACACGGCTGACTGTGTGGGTGAGGTTCAGGGCCGCCCTCCACGCAGCTGCCTGGTGTCACAGGTGTTCCCTGGCAGGCGGAAATCCGCTAATTACCTCCCCTGTCCATGGGGAGGCGTTGATGCTACCTGCGTTTCCAGCCCAACCCCCGCGTTTCCCCGGCAGCCCGCACTGGGAGGGACTCGGGGAAGACTCTCGAAGGGCTCCTATGAGATCCCGGCTGCTGCAGACAGAAGACGGAACCTCCCCACACTCAGAATTCCGGAACAACGGTGACTGTTTGCGTGAGGTTTAGGGCCGCCCTCCACGCAGCTTCCTGGTGTCACAGGTGTTCCCTCGCAAGGGGAAGTCCGCTACTTACCTCCCCTGTCCATGGGGAGGCACTAGATGCTACCTGCGTTTCCAGCCCAACCCCCGCCTTTCCCCGGCAGCCCGCACTGGGAAGGACTCGGGGAAGAGCCTCGAAGGGCTCCTAGGAGATCCCGGGTGCTGCAGACAGAAGACGGAACCTCCCCACACTCAGAATTCCGGAACACGGCTGACTGTGTGGGCGAGGTTCGGGGCCGCCCTCCACGCAGCTGCCTGGTGTCACAGGTGTTCCCTGGCAGGGGGAAATCCGCTAATTTCCTCCCCTGTCCAGGGGGAGGCACTAGATGCTACCTGCGTTTCCAGCCCAACCGCCGCTTTTCCCCGGCAGCCCGCAGTGTGAGGTACTCGGGGAAGACTCTCGAAGGGCTCCTAGGAGATCCCGGGTGCTGCAGACAGAAGACGGAACCTCCCCACACTCAGAATTCCGGAACACGGCTGACTGTGTAGGGGAGGTTCGGGGCCGCCCTCCACGCAGCTTCCTGGTGTCACAGGTGTTCCCTCGCAAGGGGAAGTCCGCTAATTACCTCCCCTGTCCATGGGGAGGCACTAGACGCTACCTGCGTTTCCAGCCCAACACCCGCCTTTCCCCGGCAGCCCGCACTGGGAAGGACTCGGGGAAGACACTCGAAGGGCTCCTAGGAGATCCCGGGTGCTGCAGACAGAAGACGGAACCTCCCTACACTCAGAATTCCGGAACAAGGTTGACTGTGTGGGTGAGGTTTAGGGCCGCCCTCCACGCAGCTTCCTGGTGTCACAGGTGTTCCCTCGCTAGGGGAAGTCCGCTACTTACCTCCCCTGTCCATGGGGAGGCGTAGATGCTACCTGCGTTTCCAGCCCAACCCCCGCATTTCCCCGGCAGCCCGCAATGGGAGGGACTCGGGGAAGACTCTCGGAGGGCTCTAGGAGATCTCGGGTGCTGCAGACAGAAGACGGAACCTCCCCACACTCTGAATTCCGGAACACGGCTGACTGTGTGGGCGAGGTTCGGGGCCGCCCTCCACGCAGCTTCCTGGTGTCACAGGTGTTCCCTCGCAAGGGGAAGTCCGCTACTTACCTCCCCTGTCCATGGGGAGGCACTAGATGCTACCTGCGTTTCCAGGCCAACCCCCGCATTTCCCCGGCAGCCCGTACAGGGAGGGACTCGGGGAAGACTCTCGAAGGGCTCCTAGGAGATCCCGGGTGCTGCAGACAGATGACGGAACCTCCCGACTCTCAGAATTCCGGAAAAAGGGTGACTGTGTGGGTGAGGTTCAGGGCCGCCCTCCACGCAGCTTCCTGGTGTCACAGGTGTTCCCTCGCAAGGGGAAGTCCGCTAATTACCTCCCCTGTCCATGGGGAGGCGTAGATGCTACCTGCGTTTCCAGCCTAACCCCCTCCTTTCCCCGGCAGCCCGCACTGGGTGGGACTCGGGGAAGACTCTCGAAGGGCTCCTAGGAGATCCCGGGTGCTGCAGACAGAAGACGGAACCTCCCCACACTCAGAATTCCGGAACAAGGGTGACTGTTTGGGTGAGGTTTAGGGCCGCCCTCCACGCAGCTTCCTGGTGTCACAGGTGTTCCCTCACAAGAGGAAGTCCGCTACTTACCTCCCCAGTCCATGGGGAGGCACTAGATGCTACCTGCGTTTCCAGCCCAACCCCCGCATTTCCCCGGCAGCCCGTACTGGGAGGGACTCGGGGAAGACTCTCGAAGGGCTCCTAGGAGATCTCGGGTGCTGCAGACAGAAGACGGAACCTCCCCACACTCAGAATTCCGGAACACGGCTGACTGTGTGGGGGAGGTTCGGGGCCGACCTCCACGCAGCTTCCTGGTGTCACAGGTGTTCCCTCGCAAGGGGAAGTCCGCTAATTACCTCCCCTGTCCATGGGGAGGCACTAGATGCTACCTGCGTTTCCAGCCCAACCCCCGCATTTCCCCGGCAGCCCGTACTGGGAGGGACTCGGGGAAGACTCGAAGGGCTCCTAGGAGATCTCGGGTGCTGCAGACAGAAGACGGAAACTCCCCACACTCAGAATTCCGGAACACCGCTGACTGTGTGGGGGAGGTTCGGGGCCGACCTCCACGCAGCTTCCTGGTGTCACAGGTGTTCCCTCGCAAGGGGAAGTCCGCTAATTACCTCCCCTGTCCATGGGGAGGCACTAGATGCTACCTGCGTTTCCAGCCCAACCCCCGCATTTCCCCGGCAGCCCGTACTGTGAGGGACTCGGGGAAGACTCTCGAAGGGCTCCTAGGAGATCTCGGGTGCTGCAGACAGAAGACGGAACCTCCCCACACTCAGAATTCCGGAACACGGCTGACTGTGTGGGGGAGGTTCGGGGCCGCCCTCCACGCAGCTTCCTGGTGTCACAGGTGTTCCCTCGCAAGGGGAAGTCCGCTAATTACCTCCCCTGTCCATGGGGAGGCGTAGATGCTACCTGCGTTTCCAGCCCAACCCCCGCCTTTCCCCGGCAGCCCGCACTGGGAGGGACTCGGGGAAGACTCTCGGAGGGCTCTAGGAGATCTCGGGTGCTGCAGACAGAAGACGGAACCTCCCCACACTCTGAATTCCGGAACACGGCTGACTGTGTGGGGGAGGTTCGGGGCCGCCCTCCACGCAGCTTCCTGGTGTCACAGGTGTTCCCTCGCAAGGGGAAGTCCGCTACTTACATCCCCAGTCCATGGGGAGGCACTAGATGCTACCTGCGTTTCCAGGCCAACCCCCGCATTTCCCCGGCAGCCCGTACTGAGAGGGACTCGGGGAAGACTCTCGAAGGGCTCCTAGGAGATCTCGGGTGCTGCAGACAGAAGACGGAACCTCCCGACTCTCAGAATTCCGGAAAAAGAGTGACTGTGTGGGTGAGGTTCAGGGCCGCCCTCCACGCAGCTTCATGGTGTCACAGGTGTTCCCTCGCAAGGGGAAGTCCACTAATTACCTCCCCTGTCCATGGGGAGGCGTAGATGCTACCTGCGTTTCCAGCCTAACCCCCTCCTTTCCCCGGCAGCCCGCACTGGGAGGGACTCGGGGAAGACTCTCGAAGGTCTCTTAGGAGATCCCGTGTGCTGCAGACAGAAGACGGAACCTCCCCACACTCAGAATTCCGGAACAAGGGTGACTGTTTGGGTGAAGTTTAGGGCCGCCCTCCACGCAGCTTCCTGGTGTCACATGTGTTCCCTCGCAAGAGGAAGTCCGCTAATTACCTCCCCTGTCCATGGGGAGGCACTAGATGCTACCTGCGTTTCCAGCCCAACCCCCGCATTTCCCCGGCAGCCCGTACTGGGAGGGACTCGGGGAAGACTCGAAGGGCTCCTAGGAGATCTCGGGTGCTGCAGACAGAAGACGGAACCTCCCCACACTCAGAATTCCGGAACAAGGGTGACTGTGTGGGTGAGGTTCAGGGCCGCCCTCCACGCAGCTGCCTGGTGTCACAGGTGTTCCCTGGCAGGCGGACATCCGCTAATTACCTCCCCTGTCCATGGGGAGGCGTTGATGCTACCTGCGTTTCCAGCCCAACCCCTGCCTTTCCCCAGCAGCCCGCACTGGGAGGGACTCGGGGAAGACTCTCGAAGGGCTCCTAGGAGATCCCGGCTGCTGCAGACAGAAGACGGAACCTCCCCACACTCAGAATTCCGGAACAAGGGTGACTTATTGGGTGAGGTTTAGGGCCGCCCTCCACGCAGCTTCCTGGTGTCACATGTGTTCCCTCGCAAGGGGAAGTCCGCTACTTACCTCCCCTGTCCATGGGGTGGCACTAGATGCTACCTGCTTTTCCAGCCAAACCCCCGCCTTTCCCCGGCAGCCCGCACTGGGAAGTACTCGGGGAAGAGCCTCGAAGGGCTCCTAGGAGATCCCGGGTGCTGCAGACAGAAGACGGAACCTCCCCACACTCAGAATTCCGGAACACGGCTGACTGTTCGGGGGATTTTCGGGGCCGCCCTCCACGCAGCTTCCTGGTGTCACAGGTGTTCCCTCGCAAGGGGAAGTCCGCTAATTACCTCCCCTGTCCATGGGGAGGTACTAGATGCTACCTGCGTTTCCAGCCCAACCCCCGCATTTCCCCGGCAGCCCGTACTGGGAGGGACTCGGGGAAGACTCTCGAAGGGCTCCTAGGAGATCTCGGGTTCTGCAGACCGAAGACGGAACCTTCCCACACTCAGAAATCCGGAACACGGCTGACTGTGTGGGGGAGGTTCGGGGCCGCCCTCCACGCATCTTCCTGGTGTCACAGGTGTTCCCTCGCAAGGGGAAGTCCGCTACTTACCTCCCCTGTCCATGGGGAGGCATAGATGCTACCTGCGTTTCCAGCCCAACCCCCGCCTTTCCCCGGCAGCCCGCACTGGGAGGGACTCGGGGAAGACTCTCGAAGGGCTCCTAGGAGATCCCGGGTGCTGCAGACAGAAGACGGAACCTCCCCACACTCAGAATTTCGGAACAAGGGTGACTGTTTGGGTGAGGTTTAGGGCCGCACTCCACGCAGCTTCCTGGTGTCACAGGTGTTCCCTCGCAAGGGGAAGTCCGCTACTTACCTCCCCTGTCCATGGGGAGGCACTAGATGCTACCTGCTTTTCCAGCCCAACCCCCGCATTACCCCGGCAGCCCGCACTGGGAGGGACTCGGGGGAGACACTCGAAGGGCTGCTAGGAGATCCCGGGTGCTGCAGACAGAAGACGGAACCTCCCCACACTCAGAATTCCGGAACACGGCTGACTGTGTGGGGGAGGTTCTGGGCCGCCCTCCGCGCAGCTTCCTGGTGTCACAGGTTTTCCCTGGCAGGGGGATGTCCACTAATTACCTCTCCTGTCCAGGGGGAGGCACTAGATGCTATCTGCGTTTCCAGCTCAACCCCCGCACTTCCCCGGCAGCCCGCAGTGAGAGGGACTCGGGGAAGACTCTAGAAGGGCTCCTAGGAGATCCCGGGTGCTGCAGACAGAAGACGGAACCTCCCCGCACTCAGAATTCCGGAACAAGGGTGACTGTTTGGGTGAGGTTTAGGGCCGCCCTCCACGCAGCTTATTGGAGTCACAGGTGTTCCCTCGCAAGGGGAAGTCCGCTAATTACCTCCCCTGTCCATGGGGAGGCACTAGATGCTACCTGCGTTTCCAGCCCAACCCCCGCATTTCCCCGGCAGCCCGTACTGTGAGGGACTCGGGGAAGACTCTCGAAGGGCTCCTAGGAGATCTCGGGTGCTGCAGACAGAAGACGGAACCTCCCCACACTCAGAATTCCGGAACACGGCTGACTGTGTGGGGGAGGTTCGGGGCCGCCCTCCACGCAGCTTCCTGGTGTCACAGGTGTTCCCTCGCAAGGGGAAGTCCGCTAATTACCTCCCCTGTCCATGGGGAGGCGTAGATGCTACCTGCGTTTCCAGCCCAACCCCCGCCTTTCCCCGGCAGCCCGCACTGGGAGGGACTCGGGGAAGACTCTCGGAGGGCTCTAGGAGATCTCGGGTGCTGCAGACAGAAGACGGAACCTCCCCACACTCTGAATTCCGGAACACGGCTGACTGTGTGGGGGAGGTTCGGGGCCGCCCTCCACGCAGCTTCCTGGTGTCACAGGTGTTCCCTCGCAAGGGGAAGTCCGCTACTTACATCCCCAGTCCATGGGGAGGCACTAGATGCTACCTGCGTTTCCAGGCCAACCCCCGCATTTCCCCGGCAGCCCGTACTGAGAGGGACTCGGGGAAGACTCTCGAAGGGCTCCTAGGAGATCTCGGGTGCTGCAGACAGAAGACGGAACCTCCCGACTCTCAGAATTCCGGAAAAAGAGTGACTGTGTGGGTGAGGTTCAGGGCCGCCCTCCCGCAGCTTCATGGTGTCACAGGTGTTCCCTCGCAAGGGGAAGTCCACTAATTACCTCCCCTGTCCATGGGGAGGCGTAGATGCTACCTGCGTTTCCAGCCTAACCCCCTCCTTTCCCCGGCAGCCCGCACTGGGAGGGACTCGGGGAAGACTCTCGAAGGTCTCTTAGGAGATCCCGTGTGCTGCAGACAGAAGACGGAACCTCCCCACACTCAGAATTCCGGAACAAGGGTGACTGTTTGGGTGAAGTTTAGGGCCGCCCTCCACGCAGCTTCCTGGTGTCACAGGTGTTCCCTCGCAAGAGGAAGTCCGCTACTTACCTCCCCTGTCCATGGGGAGGCACTAGATGCTACCTGCGTTTCCAGCCCAACCCCCGCATTTCCCCGGCAGCCCGTACTGGGAGGGACTCGGGGAAGACTCGAAGGGCTCCTAGGAGATCTCGGGTGCTGCAGACAGAAGACGGAACCTCCCCACACT
This sequence comes from Camelus bactrianus, assembly GCF_048773025.1. Classification (NCBI taxonomy): domain Eukaryota; kingdom Metazoa; phylum Chordata; class Mammalia; order Artiodactyla; family Camelidae; genus Camelus; species Camelus bactrianus. The sequence continues at coordinate 1,912,899 of NW_027413970.1, read as the reverse complement.
CAGAATTCCGGAACAAGGGTGACTGTGTGGGTGAGGTTCAGGGCCGCCCTCCACGCAGCTGCCTGGTGTCACAGGTGTTCCCTGGCAGGCGGACATCCGCTAATTACCTCCCCTGTCCATGGGGAGGCGTTGATGCTACCTGCGTTTCCAGCCCAACCCCTGCCTTTCCCCAGCAGCCCGCACTGGGAGGGACTCGGGGAAGACTCTCGAAGGGCTCCTAGGAGATCCCGGCTGCTGCAGACAGAAGACGGAACCTCCCCACACTCAGAATTCCGGAACAAGGGTGACTTTTTGGGTGAGGTTTAGGGCCGCCCTCCACGCAGCTTCCTGGTGTCACATGTGTTCCCTCGCAAGGGGAAGTCCGCTACTTACCTCCCCTGTCCATGGGGTGGCACTAGATGCTACCTGCTTTTCCAGCCAAACCCCCGCCTTTCCCCGGCAGCCCGCACTGGGAAGTACTCGGGGAAGAGCCTCGAAGGGCTCCTAGGAGATCCCGGGTGCTGCAGACAGAAGACGGAACCTCCCCACACTCAGAATTCCGGAACACGGCTGACTGTTCGGGGGATTTTCGGGGCCGCCCTCCACGCAGCTTCCTGGTGTCACAGGTGTTCCCTCGCAAGGGGAAGTCCGCTAATTACCTCCCCTGTCCATGGGGAGGTACTAGATGCTACCTGCGTTTCCAGCCCAACCCCCGCATTTCCCCGGCAGCCCGTACTGGGAGGGACTCGGGGAAGACTCTCGAAGGGCTCCTAGGAGATCTCGGGTTCTGCAGACCGAAGACGGAACCTTCCCACACTCAGAAATCCGGAACACGGCTGACTGTGTGGGGGAGGTTCGGGGCCGCCCTCCACGCATCTTCCTGGTGTCACAGGTGTTACCTCGCAAGGGGAAGTCCGCTACTTACCTCCCCTGTCCATGGGGAGGCACTAGATGCTACCTGCGTTTCCAGCCCAACCCCCGCATTTCCCCGGCAGCCCGTACTGGGAGGGATTCGGGGAAGACTCTCAAAGGGCTCCTAGGAGATCTCGGGTGCTGCAGACAGAAGACGGAACCTCCCCACACTCAGAATTCCGGAACACGGGTGACTGTGTGGGAGAGGTTCAGGGCCACCCTCCACGCAGCTTCCTGGTGTCACAGGTGTTCCCTCGCAAGGGGAAGTCCGCTACTTACCTCCCCTGTCCATGGGGAGGCATAGATGCTACCTGCGTTTCCAGCCCAACCCCCGCCTTTCCCCGGCAGCCCGCACTGGGAGGGACTCGGGGAAGACTCTCGAAGGGCTCCTAGGAGATCCCGGGTGCTGCAGACAGAAGACGGAACCTCCCCACACTCAGAATTTCGGAACAAGGGTGACTGTTTGGGTGAGGTTTAGGGCCGCACTCCACGCAGCTTCCTGGTGTCACAGGTGTTCCCTCGCAAGGGGAAGTCCGCTACTTACCTCCCCTGTCCATGGGGAGGCACTAGATGCTACCTGCTTTTCCAGCCCAACCCCCGCATTACCCCGGCAGCCCGCACTGGGAGGGACTCGGGGGAGACACTCGAAGGGCTGCTAGGAGATCCCGGGTGCTGCAGACAGAAGACGGAACCTCCCCACACTCAGAATTCCGGAACACGGCTGACTGTGTGGGGGAGGTTCTGGGCCGCCCTCCGCGCAGCTTCCTGGTGTCACAGGTTTTCCCTGGCAGGGGGATGTCCACTAATTACCTCTCCTGTCCAGGGGGAGGCACTAGATGCTATCTGCGTTTCCAGCTCAACCCCCGCACTTCCCCGGCAGCCCGCAGTGAGAGGGACTCGGGGAAGACTCTAGAAGGGCTCCTAGGAGATCCCGGGTGCTGCAGACAGAAGACGGAACCTCCCCGCACTCAGAATTCCGGAACAAGGGTGACTGTTTGGGTGAGGTTTAGGGCCGCCCTCCACGCAGCTTATTGGAGTCACAGGTGTTCCCTCGCAAGGGGATGTCCGCTAATTACCTAACCTGTCCATGGGGAGGCGTAGATGCTACCTGCGTTTCCAGCCCAACCCCCGCCTTTCCCTGGCAGCCCGCACTGGTAGGGACTCGCGGAAGACTCTCGAAGGGCTCCTAGGAGATCTCGGGTGCTGCAGACAGAAGACGGAACCTCCCCACACTCAGAATTCCGGAACACGGCTGACTGTGTGGGGGAGGTTCGGGGCCGCCCTCCACGCAGCTTCCTGGTGTCACAGGTGTTCCCTCGCAAGGGGAAGTCCGCTAATTACCTCCCCTGTCCATGGGGAGGCACTAGATGCTACCTGCGTTTCCAGCCCAACCCCCGCATTTCCCCGGCAGCCCGTACTGGGAGGGACTCGGGGAAGACTCTCGAAGGGCTCCTAGGAGATCTCGGGTGCTGCAGACAGAAGACGGTACCTCCCCACACTCAGAATTCCGGAACACGCCTGACTGTGTGGGCGAGGTTCGGGGCCGCCCTCCACGCAGCTTCCTGGTGTCACACGTGTTCCCTGGCAGGGGGAAGTCCGCTAATTACCTCCCCTGTCCAGGGAGAGGCTCTAGATGCTACCTGCGTTTCCAGCCCAACCCCCGCCTTTCCCCAGCAGCCCGCAGTGCGAGGGACTCGGGGAAGACCCTCGAAGGGCTCCTAGGAGATCCCGGGTGCTGCAGACAGAAGACGGAACCTCCCCACACTCAGAATTCCGGAACAAGGGTGACTGTGTGGGTGAGGTTTAGGGCCGCACTCCACGCAGCTTCCTGGTGTCACAGGTGTTCCCTCGCAAGGGGAAGCCCGCTACTTACCTCCCCTTTCCATGGGGAGGCACTAGATGCTACCTGCGTTTCCAGCACAACCCCCGCATTTCCCCGGCAGTCCGCCCTGGGAGGGACTCGGGGAAGACTCTCGAAGGGCTCCTAGGAGATCTCGGGTGCTGCAGACAGAAGACGGAACCTCCCCACACTCAGAATTCCGGAACACGGCTGACTGTGTGGGGGAGGTTCGGGGCCGCCCTCAACGCAGCTTCCTGGTGTCACAGGTGTTCCCTCGCAAGGGGAAGTCCGCTACTTACCTCCCCTGTGCATGGGGAGGCACTAGATGCTTCCTGCGTTTCGAGCACAACCCCCGCATTTCCCCGGCAGCCCGTACTGGGAGGGACTCGGGGAAGACTCTCGAAGGGCTCCTAGGAGATCTCGGGTGCTGCAGACAGAAGACGGAACCTCCCCACACTCAGAATTCCGGAACACGGCTGACTGTGTGGGCGAGGTACGGGGCCGCCCTCCACGCAGCTGCCTGGTGTCACAGGTGTTCCCTGGCAGGCGGAAATCCGCTAATTACCTCCCATGTCCAGGGGGAGGCACTAGATGCTACCTGCGTTTCCAGCCCAACCGCCGCTTTTCCCCGGCAGCCCGCAGTGTGAGGGACTCGGGGAAGACTCTCGAAGGGCTCCTAGGAGATCTCGGGTGCTGCAGACAGAAGACGAAACCTCCCCACACTCAGAATTCCGGAACACGACTGACTGTGTGGGGGATGTTCAGGGCCGCCCTCCACGCAGCTTCCTGGTGTCACAGGTGTACCCTCGCAAGGGGAAGTCCGCTAATTACCTCCCCTGTCCATGGGGAGGCACTAGATGCTACCTGCGTTTCCAGCCCAACCCCCGCATTTCCCCGGCAGCCCGTACTGGGAGGGACTCGGGGAAGACTCTCGAAGGGCTCCTAGGAGATCTCGGGTGCTGCAGACAGAAGACGGAACCTCCCCACACTCAGAATTCCGGAACAAGGGTGACTGTGTGGGTGAGGTTCAGGGCCGACCTCCACGCAGCTTCCTGGTGTCACAGGTGTTCCCTCTCAAGGGGAAGTCTGCTAATTACCTCCCCTGTCCATGGGGAGGCGTAGATGCTACCTGCGTTTCCAGCCCAACCCCCGCCTTTCCCCGGCAGCCCGCACTGGTAGGGACTCGCGGAAGACTCTCGAAGGGCTCCTAGGAGATCTCGGGTGCTGCAGACAGAAGACGGAACCTCCCCACACTCAGAATTCCGGAACACGGCTGACTGTGTGGGGGAGGTTCGGGGCCGCCCTCCACGCAGCTTCCTGGTGTCACAGGTGTTCCCTCGCAAGGGGAAGTCCGCTAATTACCTCCCCTGTCCATGGGGAGGCACTAGATGCTACCTGCGTTTCCAGCCCAACCCCCGCATTTCCCCGGCAGCCCGTACTGGGAGGGACTCGGGGAAGACTCTCGAAGGGCTCCTAGGAGATCTCGGGTGCTGCAGACAGAAGACGGTACCTCCCCACACTCAGAATTCCGGAACACGCCTGACTGTGTGGGCGAGGTTCGGGGCCGCCCTCCACGCAGCTGCCTGGTGTCACAGGTTTTCCCTCGCAAGGGGAAGTCCGCTAACTACCTCCCCTGTCCATGGGGAGGCACTAGATGCTACCTGCGTTTCTAGCCCAACCCGCGCCTTTCCCCGGCAGCCCGCACTGGGAAGGACTCGGGGAAGACACTCGAAGGGCTCCTAGGAGATCCCGGGTGCTGCAGAACGAAGACGGAACCTCCCCACACTCAGAATTCCGGAACAAGGCTGACTGTGTGGGGGAGGTTCGGGGCCGCCCTCCACGCAGCTTCCTGGTGTCACACGTGTTCCCTGGCAGGGGGAAGTCCGCTAATTACCTCCCCTGTCCAGGGGGAGGCTCTAGATGCTACCTGCGTTTCCAGCCCAACCCCCGCCTTTCCCCAGCAGCCCGCAGTGCGAGGGACTCGGGGAAGACCCTCGAAGGGCTCCTAGGAGATCCCGGGTGCTGCAGACAGAAGACGGAACCTCCCCACTCTCAGAATTCCGGAACAAGGGTGACTGTGTGGGTGAGGTTTAGGGCCGCCCTCCACGCAGCTTCCTGGAGTCACAGGTGTTCCCTCGCAAGGGGAAGCCCGCTACTTACCTCCCCTTTCCATGGGGAGGCACTAGATGCTACCTGCGTTTCCAGCACAACCCCCGCATTTCCCCGGCAGTCCGCCCTGGGAGGGACTCGGGGAAGACTCTCGAAGGGCTCCTAGGAGATCTCGGGTGCTGCAGACAGAAGACGGAACCTCCCCACACTCAGAATTCCGGAACACGGCTGACTGTGTGGGGGAGGTTCGGGGCCGCCCTCAACGCAGCTTCCTGGTGTCACAGGTGTTCCCTCGCAAGGGGAAGTCCGCTACTTACCTCCCCTGTGCATGGGGAGGCACTAGATGCTTCCTGCGTTTCGAGCACAACCCCCGCATTTCCACGGCAGCCCGTACAGGGAGGGACTCGGGGAAGACTCTCGAAGGGCTCCTAGGAGATCTCGGGTGCTGCAGACAGAAGACGGAACCTCCCCACACTCAGAATTCCGGAACACGGCTGACTGTGTGGGCGAGGTACGGGGCCGCCCTCCACGCAGCTGCCTGGTGTCACAGGTGTTCCCTGGCAGGCGGAAATCCGCTAATTACCTCCCATGTCCAGGGGGAGGCACTAGATGCTACCTGCGTTTCCAGCCCAACCGCCGCTTTTCCCCGGCAGCCCGCAGTGTGAGGGACTGGGGGAAGACTCTCGAAGGGCTCCTAGGAGATCTCGGGTGCTGCAGACAGAAGACGAAACCTCCCCACACTCAGAATTCCGGAACACGACTGACTGTGTGGGGGATGTTCAGGGCCGCCCTCCACGCAGCTTCCTGGTGTCACAGGTGTACCCTCGCAAGGGGAAGTCCGCTAATTACCTCCCCTGTCCATGGGGAGGCACTAGATGCTACCTGCGTTTCCAGCCCAACCCCCGCATTTCCCCAGCAGCCCGTACTGGGAGGGACTCGGGGAAGACTCTCGAAGGGCTCCTAGGAGATCTCGGGTGCTGCAGACAGAAGACGGAACCTCCCCACACTCAGAATTCCGGAACAAGGGTGACTGTGTGGGTGAGGTTCAGGGCCGACCTCCACGCAGCTTCCTGGTGTCACAGGTGTTCCCTCTCAAGGGGAAGTCTGCTAATTACCTCCCCTGTCCATGGGGAGGCGTAGATGCTACCTGCGTTTCCAGCCCAACCCCCGCCTTTCCCCGGCAGCCCGCACTGGGAGGGACTCGGGGAAGTCTCTCGAAGGGCTCCTAGGAGATCCCGGGTGCTGCAGATAGAAGACGGAACCTCCCCACATTCAGAATTCCGGAACATGGATGACTGTGTGGGGGAGTTTCGGGGCCGCCCTCCACGCAGCTTCCTGGTGTCACAGGTGTTCCCTCGCAAGGGGAAGTCCGCTACATACCTCCCCTGTCCATGGGGAGGCACTAGATGCTACCTGCGTTTCCAGCCCAACCCCCGCATTACCCCGGCAGCCCGTACTGGGAGGGACTCGGGGAAGACTCTCGAAGGGCTCCTAGGAGATCTTGGGTGCTGCAGACAGAAGACGGAACCTCCCCACACTCAGAATTCCGGAACACGGCTGACTGTGTGGGCGAGGTACGGGGCCGCCCTCCACGCAGCTGCCTGGTGTCACAGGTGTTCCCTGGCAGGCGGAAATCCGCTAATTACCTCCCATGTCCAGGGGGAGGCACTAGATGCTACCTGCGTTTCCAGCCCAACCGCCGCTTTTCCCCGGCAGCCCGCAGTGTGAGGGACTCGGGGAAGACTCTCGAAGGGCTCCTAGGAGATCTCGGGTGCTGCAGACAGAAGACGGAACCTCCCCACACTCAGAATTCCGGAACACGGCTGACTGTGTGGGTGAGGTTCAGGGCCGCCCTCCACGCAGCTTCCTGGTGTCACAGGTGTTCCCTCGCAAGGGGAAGTCCGCTACTTACCTCCCCTGTCCATGGGGAGGCACTAGATGCTACCTGCGTTTTCAGCCCAACCCCCGCATTTCCCCGGCAGCACGTAATGGGAGGGACTCGGGGAAGACTCTCGAAGGGCTCCTAGGAGATCTCGGGTGCTGCAGACAGAAGACGGAACCTCCCCACACTCAGAATTCCGGAACACGGCTGACTGTGTGGGTGAGGTTCAGGGCCGCCCTCCACGCAGCTTCCTGGTGTCACAGGTGTTCCCTCGCAAGGGGAAGTCCGCTACTTACCTCCCCTGTCCATGGGGAGACACTAGATGCTACCTGCGTTTCCAGCCCAACCCCCGCATTTCCCCGGCAGCCCGTACTGTGAGGGACTCGGGGAAGACTCTCGAAGGGCTCCTAGGAGATCCAGGGTGCTGCAGACAGAAGACGGAACCTCCCCACACTCAGAATTCCGGAGCAAGTGTGACTGTTTGGGTGAGGTTTAGGGCCGCCCTCCACGCAGCTTCCTGGTGTCACAGGTGTTCCCTAGCAAGGGGAAGTCCGCTACTTACCTCCCCTGTCCATGGGGAGGCACTAGATGCTACCTGCTTTTCCAGCCAAACCCCCGCATTTCCCCGGCAGCCCGTACTGGGAGGGACTCGGGGAAGACTCTCGAAGGGCTCCTAGGAGATCTCGGGTGCTGCAGACAGAAGACGGAACCTCCCCACACTCAGAATTCCGGAACACGGCTGACTGTGTGGGGGAGGTTCGGGGCCGCCCTCCACGCAGCTTCCTTGTGTCACAGGTGTTCCCTTGCAAGGGGAAGTCCGCTAAATACCTCCCCTGTCCATGGGGAGGCACTAGATTCTACCTGCGTTTCCAGCCCAACCCCCGCATTTCCCCGGCAGCCCGTACTGGGAGGGACTCGGGGAAGACTCTCGAAGGGCTCCTAGGAGATCCCGGGTGCTGCAGACAGAAGACGGAACCTCCCCACACTCAGAATTCCGGAACAAGGGTGACTGTTTGGGTGAGGTTTAGGGCCGCCCTCCACGCAGCTTCCTGGTGTCACAGGTGTTCCCTCGCAAGGGGAATCCGCTAATTACCTCCCCTGTCCATGGGGAGGCACTAGATGCTACCTGCGTTTCCAACCCAACCCCCGCATTTCCCCGACAGCCCGTACTGGGAGGGACTCGGGGAAGACTCTCGAAGGGCTCCTCGGAGATCTCGGGTGCTGCAGACAGAAGACGGAACCTCCCCACACTCAGAATTCCGGAACACGGCTGACTGTGTGGGCGAGTTTCGGGGCCGCCCTCCACGCAGCTGCCTGGAGTCATAGGTGTTCCCTGGCAGGCGGAAATCCGCTAATTACCTCCCCTGTCCAGGGGGAGGCACTAGATGCTACCTGCGTTTCCAGCCCAACCGCCGCTTTTCCCCGGCAGCCCGCAGTGTGAGGGACTCGGGGAAGACTCTCGAAGGGCTCCTAGGAGATCCCGGGTGCTGCAGACAGAAGACGGAACCTCCCCACACTAGAATTCCGGAACAAGGGTGACTGCCTGGGTGAGGTTTAGGGCCGCCCTCCACGCAGCTTCCTGGTGTCACAGGTGATCCCTCGCTAGGGGAAGTCCGCTAATTACCTCCCCTGTCCATGGGGAGGCACTAGATGCTACCTGCGTTTCCAGCCCAACCCCCGCATTTCCCCGGCAGCCCGAACTGGGAGGGACTCAGGGAAGACTCACGAAAGGCTCCTAGGAGATCTCGGGTGCTGCAGACAGAAGAGGGAACCTCCCCACACTCAGAATTCCGGAACACGGCTGACTGTGTGGGGGAGATTCGGGGCCGCCCTCCACGCAGCTTCCTGGTGTCACAGGTGTTCCCTCGCAAGGGGAAGTCCGCTACTTACCTCCCCTGTCCATGGGGAGGCACTAGATGCTACCTGCGTTTCCAGCCCAACCCCCGCATTTCCCCGGCAGCCCGTACTGGGAGGGACTCGGGGAAGACTCTCGAAGGGCTCCTAGGAGATCTCGGGTGCTGCAGACAGAAGACGGAACCTCCCCACACTCAGAATTCCGGAACACGGCTGACTGTGTGGGGGAGGTTCGGGGCCGCCCTCCACGCAGCTTCCTGGTGTCACAGGTTTTCCCTCGCAAGGGGAATTCCGCTACTTACCTCCCCTGTCCATGGGGAGGCACTAGATGCTTCCTGCGTTTCCAGCACAACCCCCGCATTTCCCCGGCAGCCCGTACTGGAAGGGACTCGGGGAAGACTCTCGAAGGGCTCCTAGGAGATCTCGGGTGCTGCAGACAGAAGACGGAACCTCCCCACACTCAGAATTCCGGAACACGGCTGACTGTGTGGGGGAGGTTCGGGGCCGCCCTCCACGCAGCTTCCTGTTGTCACAGGTGTTCCCTCGCAAGGGGAAGTCCGCTAATTACCTCCCCTGTCCATGGGGAGGCACTAGATGCTACCTGCGTTTCCAGCCCAACCCCCGCATTTCCCCGGCAGCCCGCACTGGGAGGGACTCGGGGAAGACTCTCGAAGGGCTCCTAGGAGATCTCGGGTGCTGCAGACAGAAGACGGAACCTCCCCACACTCAGAATTCCGGAACACGCCTGACTGTGTGGGGGAGGTTCGGGGCCGCCCTCCACGCAGCTTCCTGGTGTCACAGGTGTTCCCTCGCAAGGGGAAGTCCGCTACTTACCTCCCCTGTCCATGGGGAGGCACTAGATGCTACCTGCGTTTCCAGCCCAACCCCCGCCTTTCCCCGGCAGCCCGCACTGCGAGGGACTCGGGGAAGACTCTCGAAGGGATCCTAGGAGATCCCGGGTGCTGCAGACAGAAGACGGAACCTCCCCACATTCAGAATTCCGGAACATGGATGACTGTGTGGGGGAGTTTCGGGGCCGCCCTCCACGCAGCTTCCTGGTGTCACAGGTGTTCCCTCGCAAGGGGAAGTCCGCTAATTACCTCCCCTGTCCATGGGGAGGCGTAGATGCTACCTGCGTTTCCAGCCCAACCCCCGCCTTTCCCCGGCAGCCCGCACTGGGAGGGACTCGGGGAAGACTCTCGAAAGGCTCCTAGGAGATCTCGGTTGCTGCAGACAGAAGACGGAACCTCCCCACACTCAGAATTCCGGAACAAGGGTGACTGTTTGGGTGAGGTTTAGGGCCGCCCTCCACGCAGCTTCCTGGTGTCACAGGTGTTCCCTCGCAAGGGGAATCCGCTACTTACCTCCCCTGTCCATGGGGAGGCACTAGATGCTACCTGCGTTTCCAGCCCAACCCCCGCATTTCCCCGGCAGCCCGTACAGGGAGGGACTCGGGGAAGACTCTCGAATGGCTCCTCGGAGATCTCGGGTGCTGCAGACAGAAGACGGAACCTCCCCACACTCAGAATTCCGGAACACGGCTGACTGTGTGGGCGAGGTTCGGGGCCGCCCTCCACGCAGCTGCCTGGTGTCACAGGTGTTCCCTGGCAGGCGGAAATCCGCTAATTACCTCCCCAGTCCAGGGGGAGGCACTAGATGCTACCTGCGTTTCCAGCCCAACCGCCGCTTTTCCCAGGCAGCCCGCAGTGTGAGGGACTCGGGGAAGACTCTCGAAGGGCTCCTAGGAGATCCCGGGTGCTGCAGACAGAAGACGGAACCTCCCCACACTCAGAATTCCGGAACACGGCTGACTGTGTGGGGGATGTTCGAGGCCGCCCTCCACGCAGCTTCCTGGTGTCACAGGTTTTCCCTCGCAAGGGGAAGTCCGCTAATTACCTCCCCTGTCCATGGGGAGGCACTAGATGCTACCTGCGTTTCCAGCCCAACCCCCGCATTACCCCGGCAGCCCATACTGGGAGGGACTCGGGGAAAACTCTCGAAGGGCTCCTAGGAGATCTCGGGTGCTGCAGAACGAAGACGGAACCTCCCCACACTCAGAATTCCGGAACACGGCTGACTGTGTGGGGGAGGTTCGGGGCCGCCCTCCACGCAGCTTCCTGGTGTCACACGTGTTCCCTGGCAGGGGGAAGTCCGCTACTTACCTCCCCTGTCCATGGGGAGGCACTAGATGCTACCAGCGTTTCCAGCCCAACCCCCGCATTTCCCCGGCAGCCCGAACTGGGAGGGACTCAGGGAAGACTCTCGAAAGGCTCCTAGGAGATCTCGGGTGCTGCAGACAGAAGACGGAACCTCCCCACACTCAGAATTCCGGAACATGGCTGACTGTGTGGGGGAGGTTCGGGGCCGCCCTCCACGCAGCTTCCTGGTGTCACAGGTGTTCCCTCGCAAGGGGAAGTCCGCTACTTACCTCCCCTGTCCATGGGGAGGCACTAGACGCTACCTGCCTTTCCAGCCCAACCCCCGCATTTCCCCGGCAGCCCTTACTGGGAGGGACTCGGGGAAGACTCTCGAAGGGCTCCTAGGAGATCTCGGGTGCTGCAGACAGAAGACGGAACTTCCCCACACTCAGAATTCCGGAACACGGCTGACTGTGTGGGTGAGGTTCAGGGCCGCCCTCCACGCAGCTTCCTGGTGTCACAGGTGTTCCCTCGCAAGGGGAATTCCGCTACTTACCTCCCCTTTCCATGGGGAGGCACTAGATGCTACCTGCGTTTCCAGCCCAACCACCGCTTTTCCCCGGCATCCCGCAGTGTGAGGGATTCGGGGAAGACTCTCGAAGGGCTCCTAGGAGATCCCGGGTGCTGCAGACAGAAGACGGAACCTCCCCACACTCAGAACTCTGGAACACGTCTGACTGTGTGGGAGAGGTTCGGGGCCGACCTCCACGCAGCTTCCTGGTGTCACAGGTGTTCCCTCGCAAGGGGAAGTCCGCTACTTACCTCCCATGTCCATGGGGAGGCACTAGATGCTACCTGCTTTTCCAGCCCAACCCCCGCATTTCCCCGGCAGCCCGTACTGGGAGGGACTCAGGGAAGACTCTCGAAGGGCTCCTAGGAGATCTCGGGTGCTGCAGACAGAAGACGGAACCTCCCCACACTCAGAATTCCGGAACACGACTGACTGTGGTGGTGAGGTTCAGGGCCGCCCTCCACGCAGCTTCCTGGTGTCACAGGTGTTCCCTCGCAAGGGGAAGTCCGCTAATTACCTCCCCTGTCCATGGGGAGGCGTAGATGCTACCTGCGTTTCCAGCCCAACCCCCGCCTTTCCCGGAAGCCCGCGCTGGGAAGGTTTCGGGGAAGACTCTCGAAGTGCTCCTAGGAGATCTCGGGTGCTGCAGACAGAAGACGGAACCTCCCCACACTCAGAATTCCGGAGCAAGTGTGACTGTTTGGGTGAGGTTTAGGGCCGCCCTCCACGCAGCTTCCTGGTGTCACAGGTGTTCCCTAGCAAGGGGAAGTCCGCTACTTACCTCCCCTGTCCATGGGGAGGCACTAGATGCTACCTGCTTTTCCAGCCAAACCCCCGCATTTCCCCGGCAGCCCGTACTGGGAGGGACTCGGGGAAGACTCTCGAAGGGCTCCTAGGAGATCTCGGGTGCTGCAGACAGAAGACGGAACCTCCCCACACTCAGAATTCCGGAACACGGCTGACTGTGTGGGGGAGGTTCGGGGCCGCCCTCCACGCAGCTTCCTTGTGTCACAGGTGTTCCCTTGCAAGGGGAAGTCCGCTAAATACCTCCCCTGTCCATGGGGAGGCACTAGATTCTACCTGCGTTTCCAGCCCAACCCCCGCATTTCCCCGGCAGCCCGTACTGGGAGGGACTCGGGGAAGACTCTCGAAGGGCTCCTAGGAGATCCCGGGTGCTGCAGACAGAAGACGGAACCTCCCCACACTCAGAATTCCGGAACAAGGGTGACTGTTTGGGTGAGGTTTAGGGCCGCCCTCCACGCAGCTTCCTGGTGTCACAGGTGTTCCCTCGCAAGGGGAATCCGCTAATTACCTCCCCTGTCCATGGGGAGGCACTAGATGCTACCTGCGTTTCCAACCCAACCCCCGCATTTCCCCGACAGCCCGTACTGGGAGGGACTCGGGGAAGACTCTCGAAGGGCTCCTCGGAGATCTCGGGTGCTGCAGACAGAAGACGGAACCTCCCCACACTCAGAATTCCGGAACACGGCTGACTGTGTGGGCGAGTTTCGGGGCCGCCCTCCACGCAGCTGCCTGGAGTCATAGGTGTTCCCTGGCAGGCGGAAATCCGCTAATTACCTCCCCTGTCCAGGGGGAGGCACTAGATGCTACCTGCGTTTCCAGCCCAACCGCCGCTTTTCCCCGGCAGCCCGCAGTGTGAGGGACTCGGGGAAGACTCTCGAAGGGCTCCTAGGAGATCCCGGGTGCTGCAGACAGAAGACGGAACCTCCCCACACTAGAATTCCGGAACAAGGGTGACTGCCTGGGTGAGGTTTAGGGCCGCCCTCCACGCAGCTTCCTGGTGTCACAGGTGATCCCTCGCTAGGGGAAGTCCGCTAATTACCTCCCCTGTCCATGGGGAGGCACTAGATGCTACCTGCGTTTCCAGCCCAACCCCCGCATTTCCCCGGCAGCCCGAACTGGGAGGGACTCAGGGAAGACTCACGAAAGGCTCCTAGGAGATCTCGGGTGCTGCAGACAGAAGAGGGAACCTCCCCACACTCAGAATTCCGGAACACGGCTGACTGTGTGGGGGAGATTCGGGGCCGCCCTCCACGCAGCTTCCTGGTGTCACAGGTGTTCCCTCGCAAGGGGAAGTCCGCTACTTACCTCCCCTGTCCATGGGGAGGCACTAGATGCTACCTGCGTTTCCAGCCCAACCCCCGCATTTCCCCGGCAGCCCGTACTGGGAGGGACTCGGGGAAGACTCTCGAAGGGCTCCTAGGAGATCTCGGGTGCTGCAGACAGAAGACGGAACCTCCCCACACTCAGAATTCCGGAACACGGCTGACTGTGTGGGGGAGGTTCGGGGCCGCCCTCCACGCAGCTTCCTGGTGTCACAGGTTTTCCCTCGCAAGGGGAATTCCGCTACTTACCTCCCCTGTCCATGGGGAGGCACTAGATGCTTCCTGCGTTTCCAGCACAACCCCCGCATTTCCCCGGCAGCCCGTACTGGAAGGGACTCGGGGAAGACTCTCGAAGGGCTCCTAGGAGATCTCGGGTGCTGCAGACAGAAGACGGAACCTCCCCACACTCAGAATTCCGGAACACGGCTGACTGTGTGGGGGAGGTTCGGGGCCGCCCTCCACGCAGCTTCCTGTTGTCACAGGTGTTCCCTCGCAAGGGGAAGTCCGCTAATTACCTCCCCTGTCCATGGGGAGGCACTAGATGCTACCTGCGTTTCCAGCCCAACCCCCGCATTTCCCCGGCAGCCCGCACTGGGAGGGACTCGGGGAAGACTCTCGAAGGGCTCCTAGGAGATCTCGGGTGCTGCAGACAGAAGACGGAACCTCCCCACACTCAGAATTCCGGAACACGCCTGACTGTGTGGGGGAGGTTCGGGGCCGCCCTCCACGCAGCTTCCTGGTGTCACAGGTGTTCCCTCGCAAGGGGAAGTCCGCTACTTACCTCCCCTGTCCATGGGGAGGCACTAGATGCTACCTGCGTTTCCAGCCCAACCCCCGCCTTTCCCCGGCAGCCCGCACTGCGAGGGACTCGGGGAAGACTCTCGAAGGGATCCTAGGAGATCCCGGGTGCTGCAGACAGAAGACGGAACCTCCCCACATTCAGAATTCCGGAACATGGATGACTGTGTGGGGGAGTTTCGGGGCCGCCCTCCACGCAGCTTCCTGGTGTCACAGGTGTTCCCTCGCAAGGGGAAGTCCGCTAATTACCTCCCCTGTCCATGGGGAGGCGTAGATGCTACCTGCGTTTCCAGCCCAACCCCCGCCTTTCCCCGGCAGCCCGCACTGGGAGGGACTCGGGGAAGACTCTCGAAAGGCTCCTAGGAGATCTCGGTTGCTGCAGACAGAAGACGGAACCTCCCCACACTCAGAATTCCGGAACAAGGGTGACTGTTTGGGTGAGGTTTAGGGCCGCCCTCCACGCAGCTTCCTGGTGTCACAGGTGTTCCCTCGCAAGGGGAATCCGCTACTTACCTCCCCTGTCCATGGGGAGGCACTAGATGCTACCTGCGTTTCCAGCCCAACCCCCGCATTTCCCCGGCAGCCCGTACAGGGAGGGACTCGGGGAAGACTCTCGAATGGCTCCTCGGAGATCTCGGGTGCTGCAGACAGAAGACGGAACCTCCCCACACTCAGAATTCCGGAACACGGCTGACTGTGTGGGCGAGGTTCGGGGCCGCCCTCCACGCAGCTGCCTGGTGTCACAGGTGTTCCCTGGCAGGCGGAAATCCGCTAATTACCTCCCCAGTCCAGGGGGAGGCACTAGATGCTACCTGCGTTTCCAGCCCAACCGCCGCTTTTCCCAGGCAGCCCGCAGTGTGAGGGACTCGGGGAAGACTCTCGAAGGGCTCCTAGGAGATCCCGGGTGCTGCAGACAGAAGACGGAACCTCCCCACACTCAGAATTCCGGAACACGGCTGACTGTGTGGGGGATGTTCGAGGCCGCCCTCCACGCAGCTTCCTGGTGTCACAGGTTTTCCCTCGCAAGGGGAAGTCCGCTAATTACCTCCCCTGTCCATGGGGAGGCACTAGATGCTACCTGCGTTTCCAGCCCAACCCCCGCATTACCCCGGCAGCCCGTACTGGGAGGGACTCGGGGAAAACTCTCGAAGGGCTCCTAGGAGATCTCGGGTGCTGCAGAACGAAGACGGAACCTCCCCACACTCAGAATTCCGGAACACGGCTGACTGTGTGGGGGAGGTTCGGGGCCGCCCTCCACGCAGCTTCCTGGTGTCACACGTGTTCCCTGGCAGGGGGAAGTCCGCTACTTACCTCCCCTGTCCATGGGGAGGCACTAGATGCTACCAGCGTTTCCAGCCCAACCCCCGCATTTCCCCGGCAGCCCGAACTGGGAGGGACTCAGGGAAGACTCTCGAAAGGCTCCTAGGAGATCTCGGGTGCTGCAGACAGAAGACGGAACCTCCCCACACTCAGAATTCCGGAACATGGCTGACTGTGTGGGGGAGGTTCGGGGCCGCCCTCCACGCAGCTTCCTGGTGTCACAGGTGTTCCCTCGCAAGGGGAAGTCCGCTACTTACCTCCCCTGTCCATGGGGAGGCACTAGACGCTACCTGCCTTTCCAGCCCAACCCCCGCATTTCCCCGGCAGCCCTTACTGGGAGGGACTCGGGGAAGACTCTCGAAGGGCTCCTAGGAGATCTCGGGTGCTGCAGACAGAAGACGGAACTTCCCCACACTCAGAATTCCGGAACACGGCTGACTGTGTGGGTGAGGTTCAGGGCCGCCCTCCACGCAGCTTCCTGGTGTCACAGGTGTTCCCTCGCAAGGGGAATTCCGCTACTTACCTCCCCTTTCCATGGGGAGGCACTAGATGCTACCTGCGTTTCCAGCCCAACCACCGCTTTTCCCCGGCATCCCGCAGTGTGAGGGATTCGGGGAAGACTCTCGAAGGGCTCCTAGGAGATCCCGGGTGCTGCAGACAGAAGACGGAACCTCCCCACACTCAGAACTCTGGAACACGTCTGACTGTGTGGGAGAGGTTCGGGGCCGACCTCCACGCAGCTTCCTGGTGTCACAGGTGTTCCCTCGCAAGGGGAAGTCCGCTACTTACCTCCCATGTCCATGGGGAGGCACTAGATGCTACCTGCTTTTCCAGCCCAACCCCCGCATTTCCCCGGCAGCCCGTACTGGGAGGGACTCGGGGAAGACTCTCGAAGGGCTCCTAGGAGATCTCGGGTGCTGCAGACAGAAGACGGAACCTCCCCACACTCAGAATTCCGGAACACGACTGACTGTGGGGGTGAGGTTCAGGGCCGCCCTCCACGCAGCTTCCTGGTGTCACAGGTGTTCCCTCGCAAGGGGAAGTCCGCTAATTACCTCCCCTGTCCATGGGGAGGCGTAGATGCTACCTGCGTTTCCAGCCCAACCCCCGCCTTTCCCGGAAGCCCGCGCTGGGAAGGTTTCGGGGAAGACTCTCGAAGTGCTCCTAGGAGATCTCGGGTGCTGCAGACAAAAGACGGAACCTCCCCACACTCAGAATTCCGGAACACGGCTGACTGTGTGGGGGAGGTTCGGGGCCGCGCTCCACGCAGCTTCCTGGTGTCACAGGTTTTTCCTCGCAAGGGGAAGTCCGCTACTTACCTCCCCTGTCCATGGGGAGGCACTAGAGGCTTCCTGCGTTTCCAGCAAAACCCCCGCATTTCCCCGGCAGCCCGTACTGGGAGGGACTCGGGGAAGACTCTCGAAGGGCTCCTAGGAGATCTCGGGTGCTGCAGACAGAAGACGGAACCTCCCCACACTCAGAATTCCGGAACACGGCTGACTGTGTGGGCGAGGTTCGGGGCCGCCCTCCACGCAGCTGCCTGGTGTCACAGGTGTTCCCTGGCAGGCGGAAATCCGCTAATTACCTCCCCTGTCCAGGGGGAGGCACTAGATGCTACCTGCGTTTTCAGCCCAACCCCCGCATTTCCCCGGCAGCCCGTAATGATAGGGACTCGGGGAAGACTCTCGAAGGGCTCCTAGGAGATCTCGGGTGCTGCAGACAGAAGACGGAACCTCCCCACACTCAGAATTCCGGAACAAGGGTGACTGTGTGGGTGAGGTTCAGGGCCGACCTCCACGCAGCTTCCTGGTGTCACAGGTGTTCCCTCTCAAGGGGAAGTCTGCTAATTACCTCCCCTGTCCATGGGGAGGCGTAGATGCTACCTGCGTTTCCAGCCCAACCCCCGCCTTTCCCCGGCAGCCCGCACTGGGAGGGACTCGGGGAAGACTCTCGAAGGGCTCCTAGGAGATCTCGGGTGCTGCAGACAGAAGACGGAACCTCCCCACACTCAGAATTCCGGAACACGGCTGACTGTGTGGGGGAGGTTCGGGGCCGCCCTCAACGCAGCTTCCTGGTGTCACAGGTGTTCCCTCGGAAGGGGAAATCCGCTAATTACCTCCCCTGTCCATGGGGAGGCACTAGATGCTACCTGCGTTTCCAGACCAACCCCCGCTTTTCCCCGGCTGCCCGCAGTGAGAGGGACTCGAGGAAGACTCTCGAAGGGCTCCTAGGAGATCCCGGGTTCTGCAGACAGAAGACGGAACCTCCCCACACTCAGAACTCTGGAACACGTCTGACTGTGTGGGAGAGGTTCGGGGCCGACCTCCACGCAGCTTCCTGGTGTCACAGGTGTTCCCTCGCAAGGGGAAGTCCGCTACTTACCTCCCATGTCCATGGGGAGGCACTAGATGCTACCTGCTTTTCCAGCCCAACCCCCGCATTTCCCCGGCAGCCCGTACTGGGAGGGACTCGGGGAAGACTCTTGAAGGGCTCCTAGGAGATCTCGGGTGCTGCAGACAGAAGACGGAACCTCCCCACACTCAGAATTCCGGAACACGACTGACTGTGGGGGTGAGGTTCAGGGCCGCCCTCCACGCAGCTTCCTGCTGTCACAGGTGTTCCCTCGCAAGGGGAAGTCCGCTAATTACCTCCCCTGTCCATGGGGAGGCGTAGATGCTACCTGCGTATCCAGCCCAACCCCCGCCTTTCCCGGCAGCCCGCACTGGGAAGGTTTCGGGGAAGACTCTCGAAGGGCTCCTAGGAGATCTCGGGTGCTGCAGACAGAAGACGGAACCTCCCCACACTCAGAATTCCGGAACACGGCTGACTGTGTGGGGGAGGTTCGGGGCCGCCCTCCACGCAGCTTCCTGGTGTCACAGGTTTTTCCTCGCAAGGGGAAGTCCGCTACTTACCTCCCCTGTCCATGGGGAGGCACTAGATGCTTCCTGCTTTTCCAGCACAACCCCCGCATTTCCCCGGCAGCCCGTACTGGGAGGGACTCGGGGAAGACTCTCGAAGGGCTCCTAGGAGATCTCGGGTGCTGCAGACAGAAGACGGAACCTCCCCACACTCAGAATTCCGGAACACGGCTGACTGTGTGGGGGAGGTTCGGGGCCGCCCTCCACGCAGCTTCCTGGTGTCACAGGTGTTCCCTCGCAAGGGGAAGTCCGCTAATTACCTCCCCTGTCCATGGGGAGGCACTAGATGCTACCTGCGTTTCCAGCCCAACCCCCGCATTTCCCCGGCAGCCCGAAATGGGAGGGACTCGGGGAAGACTCTCGAAGGGCTCCTAGGAGATCTCGGGTGCTGCAGACAGAAGACGGAACCTCCCCACACTCAGAATTCCAGAACACGGCTGACTGTGTGGGGGAGGTTCGGGGCCGCCCTCCACGCAGGTTCCTGGTTTCACAGGTGTTCCCTCGCAAGGGGAAGTCCGCTACTTACCTCCCCTGTCCATGGGGAGGCACTAGATGCTACCTGCGTTTCCAGCCCAACCCCCGCATTTCCCCGGCAGCCCGTAATGGGAGGGACTCGGGGAAGACTCTCGAAGGGCTCCTAGGAGATCTCGGGTGCTGCAGACAGAAGACGGAACCTCCCCACACTCAGAATTCCGGAACACGGCTGACTGTGTGGGGGAGGTTCGAGGCCGCCCTCCACACAGCTTCCTGGTGTCACAGGTGTTCCCTCGCAAGGGGAAGTCCGCTAAATTCCTCCCCTGTCCATGGGGAGGCACTAGATGCTACCTGCGTTTCCAGCCCATCCCCCGCATTTCCCCGGCAGCCCGTACTGGGAGGGACTCGGGGAAGACTCTAGAAGGGCTCCTAGGAGATCTCGGGTGCTGCAGACAGAAGACGGAACCTCCCCACACTCAGAATTCCGGAACACGGCTGACTGTGTGGGGGAGGTTCGGGGCCGCCCTCCACGCAGCTTCCTGGTGTCACAGGTGTACCCTCGCAAGGGGAAGTCCGCTAATTACCTCCCCTGTCCATGGGGAGGCACTAGATGCTACCTGCGTTTCCAGCCCAACCCCCGCATTTCCCCGGCAGCCCGTACTGGGAGGGACTCGGGGAAGACTCTGGAAGGGCTCCTAGGAGATCTCGGGTGCTGCAGACAGAAAACGGAACCTCCCCACACTCAGAATTCCGGAACAAGTGTGACTGTGTGGGTGAGGTTCAGGGCCGACCTCCACGCAGCTTCCTGGTGTCACAGGTGTTCCCTCTCAAGGGGAAGTCTGCTAATTACCTCCCCTGTCCATGGGGAGGCTTAGATGCTACCTGCGTTTCCAGCATAACCCCCGCCTTTCCCCGGCAGCCCGCACTGGGAGGGACTCGGGGAAGACTCTCGAAGGGCTCCTAGGAGATCCCGGGTGCTGCAGACAGAAGACGGAACCTCCCCACATTCAGAATTCCGGAACATGGATGACTGTGTGGGGGAGTTTCGGGGCCGCCCTCCACGCAGCTTCCTGGTGTCACAGGTGTTCCCTCGCAAGGGGAAGTCCGCTACTTACCTCCCCTGTCCATGGGGAGGCACTAGATGCTACCTGCGTTTCCAGCCCAACCCCCGCATTACCCCGGCAGCCCGTACTGGGAGGGACTCGGGGAAGACTCTCTAAGGGCTCCTAGGAGATCTTGGGTGCTGCAGACAGAAGACGGAACCTCCCCACACTCAGAATTCCGGAACACGGCTGACTGTGTTGGCGAGGTTCGGGGCCGCCCTCCACGCAGCTGCCTGGTGTCACAGGTGTTCCCTGGCAGGCGGAAATCCGCTAATTACCTCCCCTGTCCAGGGGGAGGCACTAGATGCTACCTGCGTTTTCAGCCCAACCCCCGCATTTCCCCGGCAGCCCGTAATGAGAGGGACTCGGGGAAGACTCTCGAAGGGCTCCTAGGAGATCTCGGGTGCTGCAGACAGAAGACGGAACCTCCCCACACTCAGAATTCCGGAACAAGGGTGACTGTGTGGGTGAGGTTCAGGGCCGACCTCCACGCAGCTTCCTGGTGTCACAGGTGTTCCCTCTCAAGGGGAAGTCTGCTAATTACCTCCCCTGTCCATGGGGAGGCGTAGATGCTACCTGCGTTTCCAGCCCAACCCCCGCCTTTCCCCGGCAGCCCGCACTGTGAGGGACTCGGGGAAGACTCTCGAAGGGCTCCTAGGAGATCTCGGGTGCTGCAGACAGAAGACGGAACCTCCCCACACTCAGAATTCCGGAACACGGCTGACTGTGTGGGGGAGGTTCGGGGCCGCCCTCAACGCAGCTTCCTGGTGTCACAGGTGTTCCCTCGGAAGGGGAAATCCGCTAATTACCTCCCCTGTCCATGGGGAGGCACTAGATGCTACCTGCGTTTCCAGACCAACCCCCGCTTTTCCCCGGCTGCCCGCAGTGAGAGGGACTCGAGGAAGACTCTCGAAGGGCTCCTAGGAGATCCCGGGTGCTGCAGACAGAAGACGGAACCTCCCCACACTCAGAATTCCGGAACACGGCTGACTGTGTGGGCGAGGTTCGGGGCCGCCCTCCACGCAGCTGCCTGGTGTCACAGGTGTTCCCTGGCAGACGGAAATCCGCTAATTACCTCCCCTGTCCAGGGGGAGGCACTAGATGCTACCTGCGTTTCCAGCCCAACCGCCGCTTTTCCCCGGCAGCCCGCAGTGTGAGGGATTCGGGGAAGACTCTCGAAGGGCTCCTAGGAGATCCCGGGTTCTGCAGACAGAAGACGGAACCTCCCCACACTCAGAACTCTGGAACACGTCTGACTGTGTGGGAGAGGTTCGGGGCCGACCTCCACGCAGCGTCCTGGTGTCACAGGTGTTCCCTCGCAAGGGGAAGTCCGCTACTTACCTCCCATGTCCATGGGGAGGCACTAGATGCTACCTGCTTTTCCAGCCCAACCCCCGCATTTCCCCGGCAGCCCGTACTGGGAGGGACTCGGGGAAGACTCTCGAAGGGCTCCTAGGAGATCTCGGGTGCTGCAGACAGAAGACGGAACCTCCCCACACTCAGAATTCCGGAACACGACTGACTGTGGGGGTGAGGTTCAGGGCCGCCCTCCACGCAGCTTCCTGGAGTCACAGGTGTTCCCTCGCAAGGGGAAGTCCGCTAATTACCTCCCCTGTCCATGGGGAGGCGTAGATGCTACCTGCGTTTCCAGCCCAACCACCGCCTTTCCCGGCAGCCCGCACTGGGAAGGTTTCGGGGAAGACTCTCGAAGGGCTCCTAGGAGATCTCGGGTGCTGCAGACAGATGACGGAACCTCCCCACACTCAGAATTCCGGAACACGGCTGACTGTGTGGGGGAGGTTCGGGGCCGCCCTCCACGCAGCTTCCTGGTGTCACAGGTTTTTCCTCGCAAGGGGAAGTCCGCTACTTACCTCCCCTGTCCATGGGGAGGCACTAGATGCTTCCTGCGTTTCCAGCACAACCCCCGCATTTCCCCGGCAGCCCGTACTGGGAGGGACTCGGGGAAGACTCTCGAAGGGCTCCTAGGAGATCTCGGGTGCTGCAGACAGAAGACGGAACCTCCCCACACTCAGAATTCCGGAACACGGCTGACTGTGTGGGGGAGGTTCGGGGCCGCCCTCCACGCAGCTTCCTGGTGTCACAGGTGTTCCCTCGCAAGGGGAAGTCCGCTAATTACCTCCCCTGTCCATGGGGAGGCACTAGATGCTACCTGCGTTTCCAGGCCAACCCCCGCATTTCCCCGGCAGCCCGTAATGGGAGGGACTCGGGGAAGACTCTCGAAGGGCTCCTAGGAGATCTCGGGTGCTGCAGACAGAAGACGGAACCTCCCCACACTCAGAATTCCGGAACACGTCTGACTGTGTGGGGGAGGTTCGGGGCCGCCCTCCACGCAGCTTCCTGGTTTCACAGGTGTTCCCTCGCAAGGGGAAGTCCGCTACTTACCTCCCCTGTCCATGGGGAGGCACTAGATGCTACCTGCGTTTCCAGCCCAACCCCCGCATTTCCCCGGCAGCCCGTAATGGGAGGGACTCGGGGAAGACTCTCGAAGGGCTCCTAGGAGATCTCGGGTGCTGCAGACAGAAGACGGAACCTCCCCACACTCAGAATTCCGGAACACGGCTGACTGTGTGGGGGAGGTTCGAGGCCGCCCTCCACACAGCTTCCTGGAGTCACAGGTGTTCCCTCGCAAGGGGAAGTCCGCTACATACCTCCCCTGTCCATGGGGAGGCACTAGATGCTACCTGCGTTTCCAGCCCAACCCCCGCATTTCCGCGGCAGCCCGTACTGGGAGGGACTCGGGGAAGACTCTAGAAGGGCTCCTAGGAGATCTCGGGTGCTGCAGACAGAAGACGGAACCTCCCCACACTCAGAATTCCGGAACACGGCTGACTGTGTGGGGGAGGTTCGGGGCCGCCCTCCACGCAGCTTCCTGGTGTCACAGGTGTACCCTCGCAAGGGGAAGTCCGCTAATTACCTCCCCTGTCCATGGGGAGGCACTAGATGCTACCTGCGTTTCCAGCCCAACCCCCGCATTTCCCCGGCAGCCCGTACTGGGAGGGACTCGGGGAAGACTCTCGAAGGGCTCCTAGGAGATCTCGGGTGCTGCAGACAGAAAACGGAACCTACCCACACTCAGAATTCCGGAACAAGGGTGACTGTGTGGGTGAGGTTCAGGGCCGAACTCCACGCAGCTTCCTGGTGTCACAGGTGTTCCCTCTCAAGGGGAAGTCTGCTAATTACCTCCCCTGTCCATGGGGAGGCGTAGATGCTACCTGCGTTTCCAGCCCAACCCCCGCCTTTCCCCGGCAGCCCGCACTGGGAGGGACTCGGGGAAGACTCTCGAAGGGCTCCTAGGAGATCCCGGTTGCTGCAGACAGAAGACGGAATCTCCCCACATTCAGAATTCCGGAACATGGATGACTGTGTGGGGGAGTTTCGGGGCCGCCCTCCACGCAGCTTCCTGGTGTCACAGGTGTTCCCTCGCAAGGGGAAGTCCGCTACTTACCTCCCCTGTCCATGGGGAGGCACTAGATGCTACCTGCGTTTCCAGCCCAACCCCCGCATTACCCCGGCAGCCCGTACTGGGAGGGACTCGGGGAAGACTCTCTAAGGGCTCCTAGGAGATCTTGGGTGCTGCAGACAGAAGACGGAACCTCCCCACACTCAGAATTCCGGAACACGGCTGACTGTGTGGGCGAGGTTCGGGGCCGCCCTCCACGCAGCTGCCTGGTGTCACAGGTGTTCCCTGGCAGGCGGAAATCCGCTAATTACCTCCCCTGTCCAGGGGGAGGCACTAGATGCTACCTGCGTTTTCAGCCCAACCCCCGCATTTCCCCGGCAGCCCGTAATGAGAGGGACTCGGGGAAGACACTCGAAGGGCTCCTAGGAGATCTCGGGTGCTGCAGACAGAAGACGGAACCTCCCCACACTCAGAATTCCGGAACAAGTGTGACTGTGTGGGTGAGGTTTATGGCCGCCCTCCACGCAGTTTCCTGGTGTCACAGTTGTTCCCTCGCAAGGGGAAGTCCGCTAATTACCTCCCCTGTCCATGGGGAGGCGTAGATGCTACTTGCGTCTCCAGCCCAACCCCCGCCTTTCCCCAGCAGCCCGCACTGGGAGGGACTCGGGGAAGACTCTCGAAGGGCTCCTAGGAGATCCCGGGTGCTGCAGACAGAAGACGGAACCTCCCCACACTCAGAATTCCGGAACAAGTGTGACTGATTGGGTGAGGTTTAGGGCCGACCTCCACGCAGCTTCCTGGTGTCACAGGTGTTCCCTCGCAAGGGGAAGTCCGCTACTTACCTCCCCTGTCCATGGGGAGGCACTAGATGCTACCTGCGTTTCCAGCCCAACCCCCGCATTTCCCCGGCAGCCCGTAATGGGAGGGACTCGGGGAAGACTCTCGAAGGGCTCCTAGGATATCTCGGGTGCTGCAGACAGAAGACGGAACCTCCCCACACTCAGAATTCCGGAACACGGCTGACTGTGTGGGGGAGGTTCGAGGCCGCCCTCCACACAGCTTCCTGGAGTCACAGGTGTTCCCTCGCAAGGGGAAGTCCGCTACATACCTCCCCTGTCCATGGGGAGGCATTAGATGCTACCTGCGTTTCCAGCCCAACCCCCGCATTTCCGCGGCAGCCCGTACTGGGAGGGACTCGGGGAAGACTCTAGAAGGGCTCCTAGGAGATCTCGGGTGCTGCAGACAGAAGACGGAACCTCCCCACACTCAGAATTCCGGAACACGGCTGACTGTGTGGGGGAGGTTCGGGGCCGCCCTCCACGCAGCTTCCTGGTGTCACAGGTGTACCCTCGCAAGGGGAAGTCCGCTAATTACCTCCCCTGTCCATGGGGAGGCACTAGACGCTACCTGCGTTTCCAGCCCAACCCCCGCATTTCACCGGCAGCCCGTACTGGGAGGGACTCGGGGAAGACTCTCGAAGGGCTCCTAGGAGATCTCGGGTGCAGCAGACAGAAAACGGAACCTCCCCACACTCAGAATTCCGGAACAAGGGTGACTGTGTGGGTGAGGTTCAGGGCCGACCTCCACGCAGCTTCCTGGTGTCACAGGTGTTCCCTCTCAAGGGGAAGTCTGCTAATTACCTCCCCTGTCCATGGGGAGGCGTAGATGCTACCTGCGTTTCCAGCCCAACCCCCGCCTTTCCCCGGCAGCCCGCACTGGGAGGGACTCGGGGAAGACTCTCGAAGGGCTCCTAGGAGATCCCGGGTGCTGCAGACAGAAGACGGAACCTCCCCACATTCAGAATTCCGGAACATGGATGACTGTGTGGGGGAGTTTCGGGGCCGCCCTCCACGCAGCTTCCTGGTGTCACAGGTGTTCCCTCGCAAGGGGAAGTCCGCTACTTACCTCCCCTGTCCATGGGGAGGCACTAGATGCTACCTGCGTTTCCAGCCCAACCCCCGCATTACCCCGGCAGCCCGTACTGGGAGGGACTCGGGGAAGACTCTCTAAGGGCTCCTAGGAGATCTTGGGTGCTGCAGACAGAAGACGGAACCTCCCCACACTCAGAATTCCGGAACACGGCTGACTGTGTGGGCGAGGTTCGGGGCCGCCCTCCACGCAGCTGCCTGGTGTCACAGGTGTTCCCTGGCAGGCGGAAATCCGCTAATTACCTCCCCTGTCCAGGGGGAGGCACTAGATGCTACCTGCGTTTTCAGCCCAACCCCCGCATTTCCCCGGCAGCCCGTAATGAGAGGGACTCGGGGAAGACACTCGAAGGGCTCCTAGGAGATCTCGGGTGCTGCAGACAGAAGACGGAACCTCCCCACACTCAGAATTCCGGAACACGGCTGACTGTGTGGGTGAGGTTCAGGGCCGCCCTCCACGCAGCTTCC
This sequence comes from Camelus bactrianus, assembly GCF_048773025.1. Lineage (NCBI taxonomy): Eukaryota > Metazoa > Chordata > Mammalia > Artiodactyla > Camelidae > Camelus > Camelus bactrianus. Next base: position 1,887,061 of record NW_027413970.1, on the reverse strand, counting down.
TGGTGTCACAGGTGTTCCCTAGCAAGGGGAAGTCCGCTACTTACCTCCCCTGTCCATGGGGAGGCACTAGATGCTACCTGCTTTTCCAGCCAAACCCCCGCATTTCCCCGGCAGCCCATACTGGGAGGGACTCGGGGAAGACTCTCGAAGGGCTCCTAGGAGATCTCGGGTGCTGCACACAGAAGACGGAACCTCCCCACACTCAGAATTCCGGAACACGGCTGACTGTGTGGGGGAGGTTCGGGGCCGCCCTCCACGCAGCTTCCTGGTGTCACAGGTGTTCCCTTGCAAGGGGAAGTCCGCTAATTTCCTCCCCTCTCCATGGGGAGGCACTAGATGCTACCTGCGTTTCCAGCCCAACCCCCGCATTTCCCCGACAGCCCGCACTGGGAGGGACTCGGGGAAGACTCTCGAAGGGCTCCAAGAAGATCCCGGGTGCTGCAGACAGAAGACGGAACCTCCCCACACTCAGAATTCCGGAACAAGGGTGACTGTTTGGGTGCGGTTTAGGGCCGCCCTCCACGCAGCTTCCTGGTGTCACAGGTGTTCCCTCGCAAGGGGAATCCGCTACTTACCTCCCCTGTCCATGGTGAGGCACTAGATGCTACCTGCGTTTCCAGCCCAACCCCCGCATTTCCGCGGCAGCCCGCAGTGTGAGGGACTCGGGGAAGACTCTCGAAGGGCTCCTAGGAGATCCCGGGTGCTGCAGACAGAAGACGGAACCTCCCCACATTCAGAATTCCGGAACACGGCTAACTGTGTGCGGGAGGTTCGAGGCCGCCCTCCACGCAGCTTCCTGGTGTCACAGGTTTTCCATCGCAAGGGGAAGTCCGCTAATTACCTCCCCTGTCCATGGGGAGGCACTAGATGCTACCTGCGTTTCCAGCCCAACCCCCGCATTTCCCCGGCAGCCCGTACTGGGAGGGACTCGGGGAAAACTCTCCAAGGGCTCCTAGGAGATCTCGGGTGCTGCAGAACGAAGACGGAACATCCCCACACTCAGAATTCCGGAACAAGGCTGACTGTGTGGGGGAGGTTCGGGGCCGCCCTCCACGCAGCTTTCTGGTGTCACACGTGTTCCCTGGCAGGGGGAAGTCCGCTAATTACCTCCCCTGTCCATGGGGAGGCACTAGATGCTACCTGCGTTTCCAGCCCAACTCCCGCCTTTCCCCGGCAGCCCGCAGTGCGAGGGACTCGGGGAAGACCCTCGAAGGGCTCCTAGGAGATCCCGGGTGCTGCAGACAGAAGACGGAACCTCCCCACACTCAGAATTCCGGAACACGGCTGACTGTGTGGGGGAGGTTCGGGGCCGCCCTCCACGCAGCTTCCTGGTGTCACAGGTGTTCTCTCGGAAGGGGAAGTCCGCTACTTACCTCCCCTGTCCATGGGGAGGCACTAGATGCTACCTGCGTTTCCAGCCCAACCCCCGCATTTCCCGGCAGCCCGTACTGGGAGGGACTCGGGGAAGACTCTCGAAGGGCTCCTAGGAGATCTCGGGTGCTGCAGACAGAAGACGGAACTTCCCCACACTCAGAATTCCGGATCATGGCTGACTGTGTGGGTGAGGTTCAGGGCCGCACTCCACGCAGTTTCCTGGTGTCACAGGTGTTCCCTCGCAAGGGGAAGTCCGCTAATTACCTCCCCTGTCCATGGGTAGGGGTAGATCCTACCTGCGTTTCCAGCACAACCCCCGCAATTCCCCGGCAGCCCGTAATGGGAGGGACTCGGGGAAAACTCTCGAAGGGCTCCTAGGAGATCTCGGGTGCTGCAGAACGAAGACGGAACCTCCCCACACTCAGAATTCCGGAACACGGCTGACTGTGTGGGGGAGTTTCGGGGCCGCCCTCCACGCAGCTTCCTGGTGTCACACGTGTTCCCTGGCAGGGGGAAGTCCGCTAATTACCTCCCCAGTCCAGGGGGAGGCACTAGATGCTACCTGCGTTTCCAGTCCAACCCCCGCCTTTCCCCGGCAGCCCGCAGTGCGAGGGACTCGGGGAAGACCCTCGAAGGGCTCCTAGGAGATCCCGGGTGCTGCAGACAGAAGACGGAACCTCCCCACACTCAGAATTCCGGAACAAGGGTGACTGACTGTGTGAGGTTTAGGGCCGCCCTCCACGCAGCTTCCTGGTGTCACAGGTGTTCCCTCGCTAGGGGAAGTCCGCTACTTACCTCCCCTGTCCATGGGGAGGCACTAGATGCTACCTGCGTTTCCAGCCCAACCCCCGCATTTCCCCGGCTGCCCGAACTGGGAGGGACTCAGGGAAGACTCTCGAAAGGCTCCTAGGAGATCTCGGGTGCTGCAGACAGAAGACGGAACCTCCCCACACTCAGAATTCCGGAACACGGCTGACTGTGTGGGGGAGGTTCGGGGCCGCCCTCCACGCAGCTTCCTGGTGTCACAGGTGTTCCCTCGCAAGGGGAAGTCCGCTAATTACCTCCCCTGTCCATGTGGAGGCACTAGATGCTACCTGCGTTTCCAGCCCAACTCCCGCATTTCCCCGGCAGCCCGTACTGGGAGGGACTAGGGGAAGAATCTCGAAGGGCTCCTACTAGATCTCGGGTGCTGCAGACAGAAGACGGAACCTCCCCACACTCAGAATTCCGGAACAAGGGTGACTGTGTGGGTGAGGTTCAGGGCCGCCCTCCACGCAGTTTCCTGGTGTCACAGGTGTTCCCTCGCAAGGGGAAGTCCGCTAATTACCTCCCCTGTCCATGGGGAGGCACTAGATGCTACCTGCTTTTCCGGCCCAACCCCCGCATTTCCCCGGCAGCCCGTACTGTGAGGGACTCGGGGAAGACTCTCGAAGGGCTCCTAGGAGATCTCGGGTGCTGCAGACAGAAGACGGAACCTCCCCACACTCAGAATTCCGGAACAAGTGTGACTGTGTGGGTGAGGTTTAGGGCCGCCCTCCACGAAGCTTCCTGGTGTCACAGGTGTTCCTTCGCAAGGGGAAGTCCGCTAATTACCTCCCCTGTCCATGGGGAGGCACTAGATGCTACCTGCGTTTCCAGCCCAACCCCCGCATTTCCCCGGCAGCCCGTACTGGGAGGGACTCGGGGAAGACTCTCGAAGGGCTCCTAGGAGATCTCGGGTGCTGCAGACCGAAGACGGAACCTCCCCACACTCAGAATTCCGGAACAAGTGTGACTGTTTTGGTGAGGTTTAGGGCCGCCCTCCACGCAGCTTCCTGGTGTCACAGGTGTTCCCTCGCAAGGGGAAGTCCGCTAATTACCTCCCCTGTCCATGGGGAGGCACTAGATGCTACCTGCGTTTCCAGCCCAACCCCCGCCTTTCCCCGGCAGCTCGCACTGGGAGGGACTCGGGGAAGACTCTCGAAGGGCTCCTAGGAGATCTCGGGTGCTGCAGACAGAAGACGGAACCTCCCCACACTCAGAATTCCGGAACACGGCTGACTGTGTGGGGGAGGTTCGGGGCCGCCCTCCACGCAGCTCCCTGGTGTCACAGGTGTTCCCTCGCAAGGGGAAGTCCGCTACTTACCTCCCCTGTCCATGGGGAGGCACAAGATGCTACCTGCGTTTCCAGCCCAACCCCCGCATTTCCCCGGCAGCCCGTACTGGGAGGGACTCGGGGAAGACTCTCGAAGGGCTCCTAGGAGATCTCGGGTGCTGCAGACAGAAGACGGAACCTCCCCACACTCAGAAATCCGGAACAAGGGTGACTGTGTGGGTGAAGTTCAGGGCCGCCCTCCACGCAGCTTCCTGGTGTCACAGGTGTTCCCTCGCAAGGGGAAGTCCGCTAATTACCTCCCCTGTCCATGGGGAGGCACTAGATGCTACCTGCGTTTCCAGCCCAACCCCCGCCTTTCCCCGGCAGCCCGCACTTGGAGGGACTCGGGGAAGACTCTCGAAGGGCTCCTAGGAGATCTCGGGTGCTGCAGCCAGAAGACGGAACCTCCCCACACTCAGAATTCCGGAACACGGCTGACTGTGTGGGGGAGGTTCGGGGCCGTCCTCCACGCATCTTCCTGGTGTCACAGGTGTTCCCTCGCAAGGGGAAGTCAGCTAATTACCTCCCCTGTCCATGGGGAGGCACTAGATGCTACCTGCGTTTCCGGCCCAACCCCCGCATTTCCCCGGCAGCCCGTACTGGGAGGGACTCGGGGAAGACTCTCGAAGGGCTCCTAGGAGATCTCGGGTGCTGCAGACAGAAGACGGAACCTCCCCACACTCAGAATTCCGGAACAAGTGTGACTGTGGGGGTGAGGTTTAGGGCCGCCCTCCACGAAGCTTCCTGGTGTCACAGGTGTTCCCTCGCAAGGGGAAGTCCGCTAATTACCTCCCCTGTCCATGGGGAGGCACTAGATGCTACCTGCGTTTCCAGCCCAACCCCCGCATTTCCCCGGCAGCCCGTACTGTGAGGGACTCGGGGAAGACTCTCGAAGGGCTCCTAGGAGATCTCGGGTGCTGCAGACCGAAGACGGAACCTCCCCACACTCAGAAATCCGGAACAAGGGTGACTGTGTGGGTGAAGTTCAGGGCCGCCCTCCACGCAGCTTCCTGGTGTCACAGGTGTTCCCTCGCAAGGGGAAGTCCGCTACTTACCTCCCCTGTCCATGGGGAGGCACAAGATGCTACCTGCGTTTCCAGCCCAACCCCCGCATTTCCCCGGCAGCCCGTACTGGGAGGGACTCGGGGAAGACTCTCGAAGGGCTCCTAGGAGATCTCGGGTGCTGCAGACAGAAGACGGAACCTCCCCACACTCAGAAATCCGGAACAAGGGTGACTGTGTGGGTGAAGTTCAGGGCCGCCCTCCACGCAGCTTCCTGGTGTCATAGGTGTTCCCTCGCAAGGGGAAGTCCGCTAATTACCTCCCCTGTCCATGGGGAGGCACTAGATGCTACCTGCGTTTCCAGCCCAACCCCCGCCTTTCCCCGGCAGCCCGCACTGGGAGGGACTCGGGGAAGACTCTCGAAGGGCTCCTAGGAGATCTCGGGTGCTGCAGCCAGAAGACGGAACCTCCCCACACTCAGAATTCCGGAACACGGCTGACTGTGTGGGGGAGGTTCGGGGCCGCCCTCCACGCATCTTCCTGGTGTCACAGGTGTTCCCTCGCAAGGGGAAGTCCGCTAATTACCTCCCCTGTCCATGGGGAGGCACTAGATGCTACCTGCGTTTCCAGCCCAACCCCCGCATTTCCCCGGCAGCCCGTACTGGGAGGGACTCGGGGAAGACTCTCGAAGGGCTCCTACGAGATCTCGGGTGCTGCAGACAGAAGACGGAACCTCCCCACACTCAGAATTCCGGAACAAGTGTGACTGTGTGTGTGAGGTTTAGGGCCGCCCTCCACGAAGCTTCCTGGTGTCACAGGTGTTCCCTCGCAAGGGGAAGTCCGCTAATTACCTCCCCTGTCCATGGGGAGGCACTAGATGCTACCTGCGTTTCCAGCCCAACCCCCGCATTTCCCCGGCAGCCCGTACTGTGAGGGACTCGGGGAAGACTCTCGAAGGGCTCCTAGGAGATCTCGGGTGCTGCAGACCGAAGACGGAACCTCCCCACACTCAGAATTCCGGAACAAGTGTGACTGTTTGGGTGAGGTTTAGGGCCGCCCTCCACGCAGCTTCCTGGTGTCACAGGTGTTCCCTCGCAAGGGGAATTCCGCTAATTACCTCCCCTGTCCATGGGGAGGCACTAGATGCTACCTGCGTTTCCAGCCCAACCCCCGCCTTTCCCCGGCAGCCCGCACTGGGAGGGACTCGGGGAAGACTCTCGAAGGGCTCCTAGGAGATCTCGGGTGCTGCAGACAGAAGACGGAACCTCCCCACACTCAGAATTCCGGAACACGGCTGACTGTGTGGGGGAGGTTCGGGGCCGCCCTCCACGCAGCTTCCTGGTGTCACAGGTGTTCCCTCGCAAGGGGAAGTCCGCTACTTACCTCCCCTGTCCATGGGGAGGCACAAGATGCTACCTGCGTTTCCAGCCCAACCCCTGCATTTCCCCGGCAGCCCGTACTGGGAGGGACTCGGGGAAGACTCTCGAAGGGCTCCTAGGAGATCTCGGGTGCTGCAGACAGAAGACGGAACCTCCCCACACTCAGAAATCCGGAACAAGGGTGACTGTGTGGGTGAAGTTCAGGGCCGCCCTCCACGCAGCTTCCTGGTGTCACAGGTGTTCCCTCGCAAGGGGAAGTCCGCTAATTACCTCCCCTGTCCATGGGGAGGCACTAGATGCTACCTGCGTTTCCAGCCAAACCCCCGCCTTTCCCCGGCAGCCCGCACTTGGAGGGACTCGGGGAAGACTCTCGAAGGGCTCCTAGGAGATCTCGGGTGCTGCAGCCAGAAGACGGAACCTCCCCACACTCAGAATTCCGGAACACGGCTGACTGTGTGGGGGAGGTTCGGGGCCGCCCTCCACGCAGCTTCCTGGTGTCACAGGTGTTCCCTCGCAAGGGGAAGTCCGCTAATTACCTCCCCTGTCCATGGGGAGGCACTAGATGCTACCTGCGTTTCCAGCCCAACCCCCGCATTTCCCCGGCAGCCCGTACTGGGAGGGACTCGGGGAAGACTCTCGAAGGGCTCCTAGGAGATCTCGGGTGCTGCAGACAGAAGACGGAACCTCCCCACACTCAGAATTCCGGAACAAGTGTGACTGTGTGGGTGAGGTTTATGGCCGCCCTCCACGCAGCTTCCTGGTGTCACAGGTGTTCCCTCGCAAGGGGAAGTCCGCTACTTACCTCCCCTGTCCATGGGGAGGCACTAGATGCTACCTGCGTTTCCAGCCCAACCCCCGCATTTCCCCGGCAGCCCGTACTGGGAGGGACTCGGGGAAGACTCTCGAAGGGCTCCTAGGAGATCTCGGGTGCTGCAGACCGAAGACGGAACCTCCCCACACTCAGAATTCCGGAACACGGCTGACTGTGTGGGGGAGGTTCGGGGCCGCCCTCCACACAGCTTCCTGGTGTCACAGGTGTTCCCTCGCAAGGGGAAATCCGCTAATAACCTCCCCTGTCCATGGGGAGGCACTAGATGCTACCTGCGTTTCCAGCCCAACCCCCGATTTTCCCCGGCTGCCCGCAGTGAGAGGAACTCGGGGAAGAATCTCGAAGGGCTCCTAGGAGATCCCGGGTGCTGCAGACAGAAGACGGAACCTCCCCACACTCAGAATTCCGGAACACGGCTGACTGTGTGGGCGAGGTTCGGGGCCGCCCTCCACGCAGCTGCCTGGTGTCACAGGTGTTCCCTGGCAGGCGGAAATCCGCTAATTACCTCCCCTGTCCAGGGGGAGGCACTAGATGCTACCTGCTTTTCCAGCCCAACCGCCGCTTTTCCCCGGCAGCCCGCAGTGTGAGGGACTCGGGGAAGACTCTCGAAAGGCTCCTAGGAGATCCCGGGTGCTGCAGACAGAAGACGGAACCTCCCCACACTCAGAATTCCGGAACACGGCTAACTGTGTGCGGGAGGTTCGAGGCCGCCCTCCACGCAGCTTCCTGGTGTCACAGGTTTTCCCTCGCAAGGGGAAGTCCGCTAATTACCTCCCCTGTCCATGGGGAGGCACTAGATGCTACCTGCGTTTCCAGCCCAACCCCCGCAATTCCCCGGCAGCCCGTACTGGGAGGGACTCGGGGAAAACTCTCCAAGGGCTCCTAGGAGATCTCGGGTGCTGCAGAACGAAGACGGAACCTCCCCACACTCAGAATTCCGGAACAAGGCTGACTGTGTGGGGGAGGTTCGGGGCCGCCCTCCACGCAGCTTCCTGGTGTCACACGTGTTCCCTGGCAGGGGGAAGTCCGCTAATTACCTCCCCTGTCCAGGGGGAGGCACTAGATGCTACCTGCGTTTCCAGCCCAACCCCCGCCTTTCCCCGGCAGCCCGCAGTGCGAGGGACTCGGGGAAGACCCTCGAAGGACTCCTAGGAGATCCCGGGTGCTGCAGACAGAAGACGGAACCTCCCCACACTCAGAATTCCGGAACAAGGTTGACTGCCTGGGTGAGGTTTAGGGCCGCCCTCCACGCAGCTTCCTGGTGTCACAGGTGTTCCCTCGCTAGGGGAAGTCCGCTACTTACCTCCCCTGTCCATGGGGAGGCACTAGATGCTACCTGCGTTTCCATCCCAACCCCCGCATTTCCCCGGCAGCCCGAAATGGGAGGGACTCAGGGAAGACTCTCGAAAGGCTCCTAGGAGATCTCGGGTGCTGCAGACAGAAGACGGAACCTCCCAACACTCAGAATTCCGGAACACGGCTGACTGTGTGGGGAAGTTCGGGGCCGCCTTCCACGCAGCTTCCTGGTGTCACAGGTGTTCCCTCGCAAGGGGAAGTCCGCTACTTACCTCCCCTGTCCATGGGGAGGCACTAGATGGTACCTGCGTTTCCAGCCCAACCCCCGCATTTCCCCGGCAGCCCGTACTGGGAGGGACTCGGGGAAGACTCTCGAAGGGCTCCTAGGAGATCTCGGGTGCTGCAGACAGAAGACGGAACTTCCCCACACTCAGAATTCCGGATCATGGCTGACTGTGTGGGTGAGTTTCTGGGCCGCACTCCACGCAGCTTCCTGGTGTCACAGGTGTTCCCTCGCAAGGGGAAGTCCGCTAATTACCTCCCCTGTCCATGGGTAGGGGTAGATCCTACCTGCGTTTCCAGCAAAACCCCCGCAATTCCCCGGCAGCCCCTACTGGGAGGGACTAGGGGAAGACTCTCGAAGGGCTCCTACTAGATCTCGGGTGCTGCAGACAGAAGACGGAAACTCCCCACACTCAGAATTCCGGAACACGGCTGACTGTGTGGGCGAGGTTCGGGGCCGCCCTCCACGCAGCTGCCTGGTGTCACAGGTGTTCCCTGGCAGGCGGAAATCCGCTAATTACCTCCCCTGTCCAGGGGGAGTCACTAGATGCTACCTGCGTTTCCAGCCCAACCGCCGCTTTTCCCCGGCAGCCCGCAGTGTGAGGGACTCGGGGAAGACTCTCGAAGGGCTCCTAGGAGATCCCGGGTGCTGCAGACAGAAGACGGAACCTCCCCACACTCAGAATTCCGGAACACGGCTGACTGTGTGGGGGAGGTTCGAGGCCGCCCTTCACGCAGCTTCCTGGTGTCACAGGTTTTCCCTCGCAAGGGGAAGTCCGCTAATTACCTCCCCTGTCCATGGGGAGGCACTAGATGCTACCTGCGTTTCCAGCCCAACCCCCGCATTTCCCCGGCAGCCCGTAATGGGAGGGACTCGGGGAAAACTCTCGAAGGGCTCCTAGGAGATCTCGGGTGCTGCAGAACGAAGACGGAACCTCCCCACACTCAGAATTCCGGAACACGGCTGACTGTGTGGGGGAGGTTCGGGGCCGCACTCCACGCAGCTTCCTGGAGTCACACGTGTTCCCTGGCAGGGGGAAGTCCGCTAATTACCTCCCCTGTCCAGGGGGAGGCACTAGATGCTACCTGCGTTTCCAGTCCAACCCCCGCCTTTCCCCGGCAGCCCGCAGTGCGAGGGACTCGGGGAAGACCCTCGAAGGACTCCTAGGAGATCCCGGGTGCTGCAGACAGAAGACGGAACCTCCCCACACTCAGAATTCCGGAACAAGGGTGACTGACTGTGTGAGGTTTAGGGCCGCCCTCCACGCAGCTTCCTGGTGTCACAGGTGTTCCCTCGCTAGGGGAAGTCCGCTACTTACCTCCCCTTTCCATGGGGAGGCACTAGATGCTACCTGCTTTTCCAGCCCAACCCCCGCATTTCCCCGGCAGCCCGTACTGGGAGGGACTCGGGGAAGACTCTCGAAGGGCTCCTAGGAGATCTCGGGTGCTGCAGACAGAAGACGGAACCTCCCCACACTCAGAATTCTGGAACACGGCTGACTGTGTGGGGGAGGTTCGGGGCCGCCCTCCACGCAGCTTCCTGGTGTCACAGGTGTTCCCTCGCAAGGGGAAGTCCGCTAATTACCTCCCCTGTCCTTGGGGAGGCACTAGATGCTACCTGCGTTTCCAGCCCAACTCCCGTATTTCCCCGGCAGCCCGCACTGGGAGGGACTCGGGGAAGACTCTCGAAGGGCTCCTAGGAGATCTCGGGTGCTGCAGAAAGAAGACGGAACCTCCCCACACTCAGAATTCCGGAACACGGCTGACTGTGTTGGGGAGGTTCGGGGCCGCCCTCCACGCAGCTTCCTGGTGTCACAGGTGTTCCCTCGCAAGGGGAAGTCCGCTAATTACCTCCCCTGTCCATGGGGAGGCACTAGATGCTACCTGCGATTCCAGCCCAACCCCCGCCTTTCCCCGGCAGCCCGCACTGGGAGGGACTCGGGGAAGACTCTCGAAAGGCTCCTAGGAGATCTCGGGTGCTGCAGACAGAAGACGGAACCTCCCCACACTCAGAATTCCGGAACACGGCTGACTGTGTGGGGGAGGTTCGGGGCCGCCCTCCACGCAGCTTCCTGGTGTCACAGGTGTTCCCTCGCTAGGGGAAGTCCGCTACTTACCTCCCCTTTCCATGGGGAGGCACTAGATGCTACCTGCGTTTCCAGCCCAACCCCCGCATTTCCCCGGCAGCCCGTACTGGGAGGGACTCGGGGAAGACTCTCGAAGGGCTCCTAGGAGATCTCGGGTGCTGCAGACAGAAGACGGAACCTCCCCACACTCAGAATTCTGGAACACGGCTGACTGTGTGGGGGAGGTTCGGGGCCGCCCTCCACGCAGCTTCCTGGTGTCACAGGTGTTCCCTCGCAAGGGGAAGTCCGCTAATTACCTCCCCTGTCCTTGGGGAGGCACTAGATGCTACCTGCGTTTCCAGCCCAACTCCCGCATTTCCCCGGCAGCCCGTACTGGGAGGGACTAGGGGAAGAATCTCGAAGGGCTCCTACTTGATCTCGGGTGCTGCAGACAGAAGACGGAACCTCCCCACACTCAGAATTCCGGAACAAGTGTGACTGTGTGGGTGAGGTTCAGGGCCGCCCTCCACGCAGCTTCCTGGTGTCACAGGTGTTCCCTCGCAAGGGGAAGTCCGCTAATTACCTCCCCTGTCCATGGGGAGGCACTAGATGCTACCTGCGTTTCCAGCCCAACCCCCGCATTTCCCCGGCAGCCCGTACTGGGAGGGACTCGGGGAAGACTCTCGAAGGGCTCCTAGGAGATCTCGGGTGCTGCAGACAGAAGACGGAACCTCCCCACACTCAGAATTCCGGAACAAGTGTGACTGTGTGGGTGAGGTTTAGGGCCGCCCTCCACGCAGCTTCCTGGTGTCACAGGTGTTCCCTCGCAAGGGGAAGTCCGCTACTTACCTCCCCTGTCCATGGGGAGGCACTAGATGCTACCTGCGTTTCCAGCCCAACCCCCGCATTTCCCCGGCAGCCCGTACTGGGAGGGACTCGGGGAAGACTCTCGAAGGGCTCCTAGGAGATCTCGGGTGCTGCAGACCGAAGACGGAACCTCCCCACACTCAGAATTCCGGAACAAGTGTGACTGTTTGGGTGAGGTTTAGGGCCGCCCTCCACGCAGCTTCCTGGTGTCACAGGTGTTCCCACGCAAGGGGAATTCCGCTACTTACCTCCCCTGTCCATGGGGAGGCACTAGATGCTACCTGCGTTTCCAGCCCAACCCCCGCCTTTCCCCGGCAGCCCGCACTGGGAGGGACTCGGGGAAGACTCTCGAAGGGCTCCTAGGAGATCTCGGGTGCTGCAGACAGAAGACGGAACCTCCCCACACTCAGAATTCCGGAACACGGCTGACTGTGTGGGGGAGGTTCGGGGCCGCCCTCCACGCAGCTCCCTGGTGTCACAGGTGTTCCCTCGCAAGGGGAAGTCCGCTAATTACCTCCCCTGTCCATGGGGAGGCACTAGATGCTACCTGCGTTTCCAGCCCAACCCCCACATTTCCCCGGCAGCCCGCACTGGGAGGGACTCGGGGAAGACTCTCGAAAGGCTCCTAGGAGATCTCGGGTGCTGCAGACAGAAGACGGAACCTCCCCACACTCAGAATTCCGGAACACGGCTGACTGTGTGGGGGAGGTTCGGGGCCGCCCTCCACGCAGCTTCCTGGTGTCACAGGTGTTCCCTCGCTAGGGGAAGTCCGCTACTTACCTCCCCTTTCCATGGGGAGGCACTAGATGCTACCTGCGTTTCCAGCCCAACCCCCGCATTTCCCCGGCAGCCCGTACTGGGAGGGACTCGGGGAAGACTCTCGAAGGGCTCCTAGGAGATCTCGGGTGCTGCAGACAGAAGACGGAACCTCCCCACACTCAGAATTCTGGAACACGGCTGACTGTGTGGGGGAGGTTCGGGGCCGCCCTCCACGCAGCTTCCTGGTGTCACAGGTGTTCCCTCGCAAGGGGAAGTCCGCTAATTACCTCCCCTGTCCTTGGGGAGGCACTAGATGCTACCTGCGTTTCCAGCCCAACTCCCGCATTTCCCCGGCAGCCCGTACTGGGAGGGACTAGGGGAAGACTCTCGAAGGGCTCCTAGGAGATCTCGGGTGCTGCAGACAGAAGACGGAACTTCCCCACACTCAGAATTCCGGATCATGGCTGACTGTGTGGGTGAGTTTCAGGGCCGCACTCCACGCAGCTTCCTGGTGTCACAGGTGTTCCCTCGCAAGGGGAAGTCCGCTAATTACCTCCCCTGTCCATGGGTAGGGGTAGATCCTACCTGCGTTTCCAGCAAAACCCCCGCAATTCCCCGGCAGCCCCTACTGGGAGGGACTAGGGGAAGACTCTCGAAGGGCTCCTACTAGATCTCGGGTGCTGCAGACAGAAGACGGAAACTCCCCACACTCAGAATTCCGGAACACGGCTGACTGTGTGGGCGAGGTTCGGGGCCGCCCTCCACGCAGCTGCCTGGTGTCACAGGTGTTCCCTGGCAGGCGGAAATCCGCTAATTACCTCCCCTGTCCAGGGGGAGTCACTAGATGCTACCTGCGTTTCCAGCCCAACCGCCGCTTTTCCCCGGCAGCCCGCAGTGTGAGGGACTCGGGGAAGACTCTCGAAGGGCTCCTAGGAGATCCCGGGTGCTGCAGACAGAAGACGGAACCTCCCCACACTCAGAATTCCGGAACACGGCTGACTGTGTGGGGGAGGTTCGAGGCCGCCCTTCACGCAGCTTCCTGGTGTCACAGGTTTTCCCTCGCAAGGGGAAGTCCGCTAATTACCTCCCCTGTCCATGGGGAGGCACTAGATGCTACCTGCGTTTCCAGCCCAACCCCCGCATTTCCCCGGCAGCCCGTAATGGGAGGGACTCGGGGAAAACTCTCGAAGGGCTCCTAGGAGATCTCGGGTGCTGCAGAACGAAGACGGAACCTCCCCACACTCAGAATTCCGGAACACGGCTGACTGTGTGGGGGAGGTTCGGGGCCGCACTCCACGCAGCTTCCTGGAGTCACACGTGTTCCCTGGCAGGGGGAAGTCCGCTAATTACCTCCCCTGTCCAGGGGGAGGCACTAGATGCTACCTGCGTTTCCAGTCCAACCCCCGCCTTTCCCCGGCAGCCCGCAGTGCGAGGGACTCGGGGAAGACCCTCGAAGGACTCCTAGGAGATCCCGGGTGCTGCAGACAGAAGACGGAACCTCCCCACACTCAGAATTCCGGAACAAGGGTGACTGACTGTGTGAGGTTTAGGGCCGCCCTCCACGCAGCTTCCTGGTGTCACAGGTGTTCCCTCGCTAGGGGAAGTCCGCTACTTACCTCCCCTTTCCATGGGGAGGCACTAGATGCTACCTGCTTTTCCAGCCCAACCCCCGCATTTCCCCGGCAGCCCGTACTGGGAGGGACTCGGGGAAGACTCTCGAAGGGCTCCTAGGAGATCTCGGGTGCTGCAGACAGAAGACGGAACCTCCCCACACTCAGAATTCTGGAACACGGCTGACTGTGTGGGGGAGGTTCGGGGCCGCCCTCCACGCAGCTTCCTGGTGTCACAGGTGTTCCCTCGCAAGGGGAAGTCCGCTAATTACCTCCCCTGTCCTTGGGGAGGCACTAGATGCTACCTGCGTTTCCAGCCCAACTCCCGTATTTCCCCGGCAGCCCGCACTGGGAGGGACTCGGGGAAGACTCTCGAAGGGCTCCTAGGAGATCTCGGGTGCTGCAGAAAGAAGACGGAACCTCCCCACACTCAGAATTCCGGAACACGGCTGACTGTGTTGGGGAGGTTCGGGGCCGCCCTCCACGCAGCTTCCTGGTGTCACAGGTGTTCCCTCGCAAGGGGAAGTCCGCTAATTACCTCCCCTGTCCATGGGGAGGCACTAGATGCTACCTGCGATTCCAGCCCAACCCCCGCCTTTCCCCGGCAGCCCGCACTGGGAGGGACTCGGGGAAGACTCTCGAAAGGCTCCTAGGAGATCTCGGGTGCTGCAGACAGAAGACGGAACCTCCCCACACTCAGAATTCCGGAACACGGCTGACTGTGTGGGGGAGGTTCGGGGCCGCCCTCCACGCAGCTTCCTGGTGTCACAGGTGTTCCCTCGCTAGGGGAAGTCCGCTACTTACCTCCCCTTTCCATGGGGAGGCACTAGATGCTACCTGCGTTTCCAGCCCAACCCCCGCATTTCCCCGGCAGCCCGTACTGGGAGGGACTCGGGGAAGACTCTCGAAGGGCTCCTAGGAGATCTCGGGTGCTGCAGACAGAAGACGGAACCTCCCCACACTCAGAATTCTGGAACACGGCTGACTGTGTGGGGGAGGTTCGGGGCCGCCCTCCACGCAGCTTCCTGGTGTCACAGGTGTTCCCTCGCAAGGGGAAGTCCGCTAATTACCTCCCCTGTCCTTGGGGAGGCACTAGATGCTACCTGCGTTTCCAGCCCAACTCCCGCATTTCCCCGGCAGCCCGTACTGGGAGGGACTAGGGGAAGAATCTCGAAGGGCTCCTACTTGATCTCGGGTGCTGCAGACAGAAGACGGAACCTCCCCACACTCAGAATTCCGGAACAAGTGTGACTGTGTGGGTGAGGTTCAGGGCCGCCCTCCACGCAGCTTCCTGGTGTCACAGGTGTTCCCTCGCAAGGGGAAGTCCGCTAATTACCTCCCCTGTCCATGGGGAGGCACTAGATGCTACCTGCGTTTCCAGCCCAACCCCCGCATTTCCCCGGCAGCCCGTACTGGGAGGGACTCGGGGAAGACTCTCGAAGGGCTCCTAGGAGATCTCGGGTGCTGCAGACAGAAGACGGAACCTCCCCACACTCAGAATTCCGGAACAAGTGTGACTGTGTGGGTGAGGTTTAGGGCCGCCCTCCACGCAGCTTCCTGGTGTCACAGGTGTTCCCTCGCAAGGGGAAGTCCGCTACTTACCTCCCCTGTCCATGGGGAGGCACTAGATGCTACCTGCGTTTCCAGCCCAACCCCCGCATTTCCCCGGCAGCCCGTACTGGGAGGGACTCGGGGAAGACTCTCGAAGGGCTCCTAGGAGATCTCGGGTGCTGCAGACCGAAGACGGAACCTCCCCACACTCAGAATTCCGGAACAAGTGTGACTGTTTGGGTGAGGTTTAGGGCCGCCCTCCACGCAGCTTCCTGGTGTCACAGGTGTTCCCACGCAAGGGGAATTCCGCTACTTACCTCCCCTGTCCATGGGGAGGCACTAGATGCTACCTGCGTTTCCAGCCCAACCCCCGCCTTTCCCCGGCAGCCCGCACTGGGAGGGACTCGGGGAAGACTCTCGAAGGGCTCCTAGGAGATCTCGGGTGCTGCAGACAGAAGACGGAACCTCCCCACACTCAGAATTCCGGAACACGGCTGACTGTGTGGGGGAGGTTCGGGGCCGCCCTCCACGCAGCTCCCTGGTGTCACAGGTGTTCCCTCGCAAGGGGAAGTCCGCTAATTACCTCCCCTGTCCATGGGGAGGCACTAGATGCTACCTGCGTTTCCAGCCCAACCCCCACATTTCCCCGGCAGCCCGCACTGGGAGGGACTCGGGGAAGACTCTCGAAAGGCTCCTAGGAGATCTCGGGTGCTGCAGACAGAAGACGGAACCTCCCCACACTCAGAATTCCGGAACACGGCTGACTGTGTGGGGGAGGTTCGGGGCCGCCCTCCACGCAGCTTCCTGGTGTCACAGGTGTTCCCTCGCTAGGGGAAGTCCGCTACTTACCTCCCCTTTCCATGGGGAGGCACTAGATGCTACCTGCGTTTCCAGCCCAACCCCCGCATTTCCCCGGCAGCCCGTACTGGGAGGGACTCGGGGAAGACTCTCGAAGGGCTCCTAGGAGATCTCGGGTGCTGCAGACAGAAGACGGAACCTCCCCACACTCAGAATTCTGGAACACGGCTGACTGTGTGGGGGAGGTTCGGGGCCGCCCTCCACGCAGCTTCCTGGTGTCACAGGTGTTCCCTCGCAAGGGGAAGTCCGCTAATTACCTCCCCTGTCCTTGGGGAGGCACTAGATGCTACCTGCGTTTCCAGCCCAACTCCCGCATTTCCCCGGCAGCCCGTACTGGGAGGGACTAGGGGAAGAATCTCGAAGGGCTCCTACTTGATCTCGGGTGCTGCAGACAGAAGACGGAACCTCCCCACACTCAGAATTCCGGAACAAGTGTGACTGTGTGGGTGAGGTTCAGGGCCGCCCTCCACGCAGCTTCCTGGTGTCACAGGTGTTCCCTCGCAAGGGGAAGTCCGCTAATTACCTCCCCTGTCCATGGGGAGGCACTAGATGCTACCTGCGTTTCCAGCCCAACCCCCGCATTTCCCCGGCAGCCCGCAGTGCGAGGGACTCGGGGAAGACCCTCGAAGGACTCCTAGGAGATCCCGGGTGCTGCAGACAGAAGACGGAACCTCCCCACACTCAGAATTCCGGAACAAGGGTGACTGACTGTGTGAGGTTTAGGGCCGCCCTCCACGCAGCTTCCTGGTGTCACAGGTGTTCCCTCGCTAGGGGAAGTCCGCTACTTACCTCCCCTTTCCATGGGGAGGCACTAGATGCTACCTGCTTTTCCAGCCCAACCCCCGCATTTCCCCGGCAGCCCGTACTGGGAGGGACTCGGGGAAGACTCTCGAAGGGCTCCTAGGAGATCTCGGGTGCTGCAGACAGAAGACGGAACCTCCCCACACTCAGAATTCTGGAACACGGCTGACTGTGTGGGGGAGGTTCGGGGCCGCCCTCCACGCAGCTTCCTGGTGTCACAGGTGTTCCCTCGCAAGGGGAAGTCCGCTAATTACCTCCCCTGTCCTTGGGGAGGCACTAGATGCTACCTGCGTTTCCAGCCCAACTCCCGTATTTCCCCGGCAGCCCGCACTGGGAGGGACTCGGGGAAGACTCTCGAAGGGCTCCTAGTAGATCTCGGGTGCTGCAGAAAGAAGACGGAACCTCCCCACACTCAGAATTCCGGAACACGGCTGACTGTGTTGGGGAGGTTCGGGGCCGCCCTCCACGCAGCTTCCTGGTGTCACAGGTGTTCCCTCGCAAGGGGAAGTCCGCTAATTACCTCCCCTGTCCATGGGGAGGCACTAGATGCTACCTGCGATTCCAGCCCAACCCCCGCCTTTCCCCGGCAGCCCGCACTGGGAGGGACTCGGGGAAGACTCTCGAAAGGCTCCTAGGAGATCTCGGGTGCTGCAGACAGAAGACGGAACCTCCCCACACTCAGAATTCCGGAACACGGCTGACTGTGTGGGGGAGGTTCGGGGCCGCCCTCCACGCAGCTTCCTGGTGTCACAGGTGTTCCCTCGCTAGGGGAAGTCCGCTACTTACCTCCCCTTTCCATGGGGAGGCACTAGATGCTACCTGCGTTTCCAGCCCAACCCCCGCATTTCCCCGGCAGCCCGTACTGGGAGGGACTCGGGGAAGACTCTCGAAGGGCTCCTAGGAGATCTCGGGTGCTGCAGACAGAAGACGGAACCTCCCCACACTCAGAATTCTGGAACACGGCTGACTGTGTGGGGGAGGTTCGGGGCCGCCCTCCACGCAGCTTCCTGGTGTCACAGGTGTTCCCTCGCAAGGGGAAGTCCGCTAATTACCTCCCCTGTCCTTGGGGAGGCACTAGATGCTACCTGCGTTTCCAGCCCAACTCCCGCATTTCCCCGGCAGCCCGTACTGGGAGGGACTAGGGGAAGAATCTCGAAGGGCTCCTACTTGATCTCGGGTGCTGCAGACAGAAGACGGAACCTCCCCACACTCAGAATTCCGGAACAAGTGTGACTGTGTGGGTGAGGTTCAGGGCCGCCCTCCACGCAGCTTCCTGGTGTCACAGGTGTTCCCTCGCAAGGGGAAGTCCGCTAATTACCTCCCCTGTCCATGGGGAGGCACTAGATGCTACCTGCGTTTCCAGCCCAACCCCCGCATTTCCCCGGCAGCCCGTACTGGGAGGGACTCGGGGAAGACTCTCGAAGGGCTCCTAGGAGATCTCGGGTGCTGCAGACAGAAGACGGAACCTCCCCACACTCAGAATTCCGGAACAAGTGTGACTGTGTGGGTGAGGTTTAGGGCCGCCCTCCACGCAGCTTCCTGGTGTCACAGGTGTTCCCTCGCAAGGGGAAGTCCGCTACTTACCTCCCCTGTCCATGGGGAGGCACTAGATGCTACCTGCGTTTCCAGCCCAACCCCCGCATTTCCCCGGCAGCCCGTACTGGGAGGGACTCGGGGAAGACTCTCGAAGGGCTCCTAGGAGATCTCGGGTGCTGCAGACCGAAGACGGAACCTCCCCACACTCAGAATTCCGGAACAAGTGTGACTGTTTGGGTGAGGTTTAGGGCCGCCCTCCACGCAGCTTCCTGGTGTCACAGGTGTTCCCACGCAAGGGGAATTCCGCTACTTACCTCCCCTGTCCATGGGGAGGCACTAGATGCTACCTGCGTTTCCAGCCCAACCCCCGCCTTTCCCCGGCAGCCCGCACTGGGAGGGACTCGGGGAAGACTCTCGAAGGGCTCCTAGGAGATCTCGGGTGCTGCAGACAGAAGACGGAACCTCCCCACACTCAGAATTCCGGAACACGGCTGACTGTGTGGGGGAGGTTCGGGGCCGCCCTCCACGCAGCTCCCTGGTGTCACAGGTGTTCCCTCGCAAGGGGAAGTCCGCTAATTACCTCCCCTGTCCATGGGGAGGCACTAGATGCTACCTGCGTTTCCAGCCCAACCCCCACATTTCCCCGGCAGCCCGCACTGGGAGGGACTCGGGGAAGACTCTCGAAAGGCTCCTAGGAGATCTCGGGTGCTGCAGACAGAAGACGGAACCTCCCCACACTCAGAATTCTGGAACACGGCTGACTGTGTGGGGGAGGTTCGGGGCCGCCCTCCACGCAGCTTCCTGGTGTCACAGGTGTTCCCTCGCAAGGGGAAGTCCGCTAATTACCTCCCCTGTCCTTGGGGAGGCACTAGATGCTACCTGCGTTTCCAGCCCAACTCCCGCATTTCCCCGGCAGCCAGTACTGGGAGGGACTAGGGGAAGAATCTCGAAGGGCTCCTACTTGATCTCGGGTGCTGCAGACAGAAGACGGAACCTCCCCACACTCAGAATTCCGGAACAAGTGTGACTGTGTGGGTGAGGTTCAGGGCCGCCCTCCACGCAGCTTCCTGGTGTCACAGGTGTTCCCTCGCAAGGGGAAGTCCGCTAATTACCTCCCCTGTCCATGGGGAGGCACTAGATGCTACCTGCGTTTCCAGCCCAACCCCCGCATTTCCCCGGCAGCCCGTACTGGGAGGGACTCGGGGAAGACTCTCGAAGGGCTCCTAGGAGATCTCGGGTGCTGCAGACAGAAGACGGAACCTCCCCACACTCAGAATTCCGGAACAAGTGTGACTGTGTGGGTGAGGTTTAGGGCCGCCCTCCACGCAGCTTCCTGGTGTCACAGGTGTTCCCTCGCAAGGGGAAGTCCGCTACTTACCTCCCCTGTCCATGGGGAGGCACTAGATGCTACCTGCGTTTCCAGCCCAACCCCCGCATTTCCCCGGCAGCCCGTACTGGGAGGGACTCGGGGAAGACTCTCGAAGGGCTCCTAGGAGATCTCGGGTGCTGCAGACCGAAGACGGAACCTCCCCACACTCAGAATTCCGGAACAAGTGTGACTGTTTGGGTGAGGTTTAGGGCCGCCCTCCACGCAGCTTCCTGGTGTCACAGGTGTTCCCACGCAAGGGGAATTCCGCTACTTACCTCCCCTGTCCATGGGGAGGCACTAGATGCTACCTGCGTTTCCAGCCCAACCCCCGCCTTTCCCCGGCAGCCCGCACTGGGAGGGACTCGGGGAAGACTCTCGAAGGGCTCCTAGGAGATCTCGGGTGCTGCAGACAGAAGACGGAACCTCCCCACACTCAGAATTCCGGAACACGGCTGACTGTGTGGGGGAGGTTCGGGGCCGCCCTCCACGCAGCTCCCTGGTGTCACAGGTGTTCCCTCGCAAGGGGAAGTCCGCTAATTACCTCCCCTGTCCATGGGGAGGCACTAGATGCTACCTGCGTTTCCAGCCCAACCCCCGCCTTTCCCCGGCAGCCCGCACTGGGAGGGACTCGGGGAAGACTCTCGAAGGGCTCCTAGGAGATCTCGGGTGCTGCAGAAAGAAGACGGAACCTCCCCACACTCAGAATTCCGGAACACGGCTGACTGTGTGGGGGAGGTTCGGGGCCGCCCTCCACGCAGCTTCCTGGTGTCACAGGTGTTAACTCGCAAGGGGAAGTCCGCTAATTACCTCCCCTGTCCATGGGGAGGCACTAGATGCTACCTGCGATTCCAGCCCAACCCCCGCCTTTCCCCGGCAGCCCGCACTGGGAGGGACTCGGGGAAGACTCTCGAAGGGCTCCTAGGAGATCTCGGGTGCTGCAGACAGAAGACGGAACCTCCCCACACTCAGAATTCCGGAACACGGCTGACTGTGTGGGGGAGGTTCGGGGCCGCCCTCCACGCAGCTCCCTGGTGTCACAGGTGTTCCCTCGCAAGGGGAAGTCCGCTAATTACCTCCCCTGTCCATGGGGAGGCACTAGATGCTACCTGCGTTTCCAGCCCAACCCCCACATTTCCCCGGCAGCCGGTACTGGGAGGGACTCGGGGAAGACTCTCGAAGGGCTCCTAGGAGATCTCGGGTGCTGCAGACAGAAGACGGAACCTCCCCACACTCAGAAATCCGGAACAAGTTTGACTGTGTGGGTGAAGTTCAGGGCCGCCCTCCACGCAGCTCCCTGGTGTCACAGGTGTTCCCTCGCAAGGGGAAGTCCGCTAATTACCTCCCCTGTCCATGGGGAGGCACTAGATGCTACCTGCGTTTCCAGCCCAACCCCCACATTTCCCCGGCAGCCGGTACTGGGAGGGACTCGGGGAAGACTCTCGAAGGGCTCCTAGGAGATCTCGGGTGCTGCAGACAGAAGACGGAACCTCCCCACACTCAGAAATCCGGAACAAGTTTGACTGTGTGGGTGAAGTTCAGGGCCGCACTCCACGCAGCTTCCTGGTGTCACAGGTGTTCCCTCGCAAGGGGAATTCCGCTAATTACTTCCCCGGTCCATGGGGAGGCACTAGATGCTACCTGCGTTTCCAGCCCAACGCCCGCCTTTCCCCGGCAGCCCGCACTGGGAGGGACTCGGGGAAGACTCTCGAAGGGCTCCTAGGAGATCTCGGGTGCTGCAGATAGAAGACGGAACCTCCCCACACTCAGAATTCCGGAACACGGCTGACTGTGTGGGGGAGGTTCGGGGCCGCCCTCCACGCAGGTTCCTGGTGTCACAGGTGTTCCCTCGCAAGGGGAAGTCCGCTAATTACCTCCCCTGTCCATGGGGAGGCACTAGATGCTACCTGCGTTTCCAGCCCAACCCCCGCATTTCCCCGGCAGCCCGTACTGGGAGGGACTCGGGGAAGACTCTCGAAGGGCTCCTAGGAGATCTCGGGTGCTGCAGACAGAAGACGGAACCTCCCCACACTCAGAATTCCGGAACAAGTGTGACTGTGTGTGTGAGGTTTAGGGCCGCCCTCCACGAAGCTTCCTGGTGTCACAGGTGTTCCCTCGCAAGGGGAAGTCCGCTAATTACCTCCCCTGTCCATGGGGAGGCACTAGATGCTACCTGCGTTTCCAGCCCAACCCCCGCATTTCCCCGGCAGCCCGTACTGTGAGGGACTCGGGGAAGACTCTCGAAGGGCTCCTAGGAGATCTCGGGTGCTGCAGACCGAAGACGGAACCTCCCCACACTCAGAATTCCGGAACAAGTGTGACTGTTTGGGTGAGGTTTAGGGCCGCCCTCCACGCAGCTTCCTGGTTTCACAGGTGTTCCCTCGCAAGGGGAAGTCCGCTAATTACCTCCCCTGTCCATGGGGAGGCACTAGATGCTACCTGCGTTTCCAGCCCAACCCCCGCCTTTCCCCGGCAGCCCGCACTGGGAGGGACTCGGGGAAGACTCTCGAAGGGCTCCTAGGAGATCTCGGGTGCTGCAGACAGAAGACGGAACCTCCCCACACTCAGAATTCCGGAACACGGCTGACTGTGTGGGGGAGGTTCGGGGCCGCCCTCCACGCAGCTTCCTGGTGTCACAGGTGTTCCCTCGCAAGGGGAAGTCCGCTACTTACCTCCCCTGTCCATGGGGAGGCACAAGATGCTACCTGCGTTTCCAGCCCAACCCCCGCATTTCCCCGGCAGCCCGTACTGGGAGGGACTCGGGGAAGACTCTCGAAGGGCTCCTAGGAGATCTCGGGTGCTGCAGACAGAAGACGGAACCTCCCCACACTCAGAAATCCGGAACAAGGGTGACTGTGTGGGTGAAGTTCAGGGCCGCCCTCCACGCAGCTTCCTGGTGTCACAGGTGTTCCCTCGCAAGGGGAAGTCCGCTAATTACCTCCCCTGTCCATGGGGAGGCACTAGATGCTACCTGCGTTTCCAGCCCAACCCCCGCCTTTCCCCGGCAGCCCGCACTTGGAGGGACTCGGGGAAGACTCTCGAAGGGCTCCTAGGAGATCTCGGGTGCTGCAGACAGAAGACGGAACCTCCCCACACTCAGAATTCCGGAACAAGTGTGACTGTGTGGGTGAGGTTTAGGGCCGCCCTCCACGCAGCTTCCTGGTATCACAGGTGTTCCCTGGCAGGCGGAAATCCGCTAATTACCTCCCCTGTCCATGGGGAGGCACTAGATGCTACCTGCGTTTCCAGCCCAACCCCCGCCTTTCCCCAGGAGCCCGCAATGGAAAGGACTCGGGGAAGACACTCGAAGGGCTCCTAGGAGATCCCGGGTGCTGCAGAACGAAGACGGAACCTCCCCACACTCAGAATTCCGGAACACGGCTGACTGTGTGGGGGAGGTTCGGGCCCGCCCTCCACGCAGCTTCCTGGTTTCACACGTGTTCCCTAGCAGGGGGAAATCCGCTAATTACCTCCCCTGTCCAGGGGGAGGCACTAGATGCTACCTGCGTTTCCAGCACAACCCCCGCCTTTCCCCGGCAGCCCGCAGTGCGAGGGACTCGGGGAAGACCCTCGAAGGGCTCCTAGGAGATCCCGGGTGCTGCAGACAGAAGACGGAACCTCCCCACACTCAGAATTCCGGAACACGGCTGACTGTGTGGGTGAGGTTTAGGGCCGCCCTCCACGCAACTTCCTGGTGTCACAGGTGTTCCCTCGCTAGGGGAAGTCCGCTACTTACCTCCCCTGTCCATTCGGATTCACTAGATGCTACCTGCGTTTCCAGCCCAACCCCCGCATTTCCCCGGCAGCCCGTACTAGGAGGGACTCGGGGAAGACTCTCGAAGGGCTCCTAGGAGATCTCGGGTGCTGCAGACAGAAGACGGAACCTCCCCACACTCAGAATTCCGGAACACGGCTGACTGTGTGGGGGAGGTTCGGGGCCGCCCTCCACGCAGCTTCCTGGTGTCACAGGTGTTCCCTCGCAAGGGGAAGTCCGCTACTTACCTCCCCTGTCCATGGGGAGGCACAAGATGCTACCTGCGTTTCCAGCCCAACCCCCGCATTTCCCCGGCAGCCCGTACTGGGAGGGACTCGGGGAAGACTCTCGAAGGGCTCCTAGGAGATCTCGGGTGCTGCAGACAGAAGACGGAACCTCCCCACACTCAGAAATCCGGAACAAGGGTGACTGTGTGGGTGAAGTTCAGGGCCGCCCTCCACGCAGCTTCCTGGTGTCACAGGTGTTCCCTCGCAAGGGGAAGTCCGCTAATTACCTCCCCTGTCCATGGGGAGGCACTAGATGCTACCTGCGTTTCCAGCCCAACCCCCGCCTTTCCCCGGCAGCCCGCACTTGGAGGGACTCGGGGAAGACTCTCGAAGGGCTCCTAGGAGATCTCGGGTGCTGCAGACAGAAGACGGAACCTCCCCACACTCAGAATTCCGGAACAAGTGTGACTGTGTGGGTGAGGTTTAGGGCCGCCCTCCACGCAGCTTCCTGGTGTCACAGGTGTTCCCTGGCAGGCGGAAATCCGCTAATTACCTCCCCTGTCCATGGGGAGGCACTAGATGCTACCTGCGTTTCCAGCCCAACCCCCGCCTTTCCCCAGGAGCCCGCAATGGAAAGGACTCGGGGAAGACACTCGAAGGGCTCCTAGGAGATCCCGGGTGCTGCAGAACGAAGACGGAACCTCCCCACACTCAGAATTCCGGAACACGGCTGACTGTGTGGGGGAGGTTCGGGCCCGCCCTCCACGCAGCTTCCTGGTTTCACACGTGTTCCCTAGCAGGGGGAAATCCGCTAATTACCTCCCCTGTCCAGGGGGAGGCACTAGATGCTACCTGCGTTTCCAGCACAAC